>NW_027532825.1:1169700-1355119 GCF_008692635.1 Crocuta crocuta | reverse complement strand
TGTGTGTGTGTGTGTGTGTGTGTGTGTGTGTGAGATTTCAATAGACATGGAGTCCCCGCTGAAGTTTTTACAGATAATTGTAAAGGTCTATGAGAGAAGAAACATAAAACAGAATTACAAGAACATGATATTATTGGAGTTAAATGGGGTATGGTTATAGGGATTATGATATAGTTGCCCTGTAAGCACATGTGTGGTTTATTGGAAGGTAGAAACGGGAAAGGTGAACTGTGGCACAGGTGCTAGACAGGTCTCCAGCCATGGTCCTCAGTGCAGTGACCCCCCACACAATGGTCCTTCACGGTCCGAGGGAAGCAGGTGAAACTGCCAATGTCAAATATAATTACATCAAATACTCCCTATAAAGTATGCTTGCTCTGTTTCTTCTCAGAAAATGAACATATTAAAAATAATTTGTGGAGGGCTTTCCTGGTTACAAATTGCATTCAGAGACATCTATATAATCTAAATATTAACTAATGCAATTTGTTTTGTGGATTTGTATGGAATGTCCTCAAAGGGAAAAGGCACCGAACAAAATTATAAGCGTAGTAAAGCAATGAATAAAGCACAGTTTCTTTTGGTAACAATTTATAAACAGAAATGCAAAGTGGAACTATGCAGCATGATGTTAAAAAAAAAAGAAAAAGAAAAGCTCTCTAAGGATAATATGCTCCATGGATTGAGAAGACAAAAATATATAAAAAAAAGCAATAAATCTCTAGGATAAAAGAACAAAATGTTTATCTGCATCTCCTTGACTAATTTTGCCTCCTTGCTTTAATGCCTTCCATTACTAACCCAGAAACAAGTGCCAAGTAAAAGTCCCAGTGTGATCACAGGCAAGCACAGGTGGCCTGCGGTGCTGGTAACAGATTTGAGTAACTCATGTCACTATTTTCCCAAATCCCAAACTAAGAATACTTTCTGCCTTCTGTCAAGAAAGCACAGAAAACTGTTTATGAAGCAAGTTTGTGCCGTTACAAATGATCCCAATTACAGTTCAGCAAGATGAACATCATGTCTTCAGTTGTGGGCTTGCCATGCGAGTGGATGAGAAATCCATTCGAGAACAAAGGAACATTCCAGCTCTCCCAGAACCATTGTTTCCTATAACAATCCCAATCAGTCAATCACTGTGTTACCAGAGACTACGGCTTGCAATTAGCCTTTGCTAAGGGAGTATTTATATTATAAACAACCACCAACAAATGCAGAGAAAGGGCAAAAGCCTTTCCATTTCTTCCTTCACTTCCCTGTAAATCTCCACATGTTTATGCAAGCTCCTAAGGGACCTCTCTCCTAAGGCACTTCATTGTTCTTTACAGAAAGGGTAAATTTTCTGTATGCGGGTTTGTGTAATGAGCTCAGAATGAATTGTTGTCATTAGTCATAGGCTTTATGTCAAACTCTTAATCTTGCCGAAGATATTTCGAGTTAAATTCCAAGAAATGGTCTTTGTTTGACTTGGATATTTATGGGGAAGGAGAAGCAATTGACCGATACGTCCTTGAGAGAGGTAATTGAACTGGGGACATTTGACTCCACCAGAGTGATTCATTAATCATGGGAATGATTCAAATGCACAAGGAGAATGCCTTCTGTTTCAGCCTGAGAAGTTGTTGAGAATAGGAAGAAAGGGTTATCAGAGAACTATGTCTAAACTCTACTCTTTCTCCAAGGGCCACTGACCTTGTCAATAAATGGCATACCCTGTTGGCTTTCCTCAGTTCTGGTGGATTTTGGTGTCTAGGGGTGTGGTGGCCTGCCATCTTGAGGACCCCAGTTCTCCATGGAGTCAAGTCCAATGGCATTGAAACAATCTTCGCCATCAGCATAGCTGATTACTGAGCATAGATAAATATATTACTTACCATTGGTGTTATTTATGTCGCTGCACCTTACATACATCATGTCACTTAGTCTTTTCAATAATCCTATAGCTGGATCCTCTTACTAGCCTGACCAAGGTCACACCATGGGTAAGCCAGTCTGGGAGACAAACCAGGCAAACCAGCCTTACCAGTCTCCTTACTTTTTTTAATGTTTTATTTATTTCTGAGAGAGAGAGACAGCGTGAGCAGGGGAGGGTCAGAGAGAAAGGGAGACACAGAATCTGAAATAGGCTCCAGGCTCCGAGCTAGCTGTCAGCACAGAGCCCAAATCTCACCAGTCTCCATAAACCTGGCCATTTCTCATCTTGCTTCCAACAGCCTGGTACCAGGAAACATTGGCTTGCTAACCATTTGTCGAATCTGTGAGATATTCTGGCTATTTTCTCCTTGATGAATCTGATCACTGTGTGCTGCTTACGACATCATGAGCATAGTTTTTGTTCATTTGCTTTCAAAAATTTGAATTTGCCTTCCAACTGTTGCTTAGCTCTCTGGCGTTTCTTAGAAACTGGATATTCAAAATGCCACATGACCGAAGGACATTCTTTTTATTTATACTTTACTTTTGAGAGAGGGGCAAGCAGAGAGAGACTGAGAGAGAGAGAGAGAAAGAGATTGAGAGAGAAAATGTCAAGCAGTCTCCATGCTCAGTGAGGAGCCCAAAGCTGGGCTCTATTTCCCTCAGTAGGGCTGAGATCGGATCATGACCTGAGCCAAAATTAAGGGTTGACATTCAACCCACTGAACCACTCAGGTGCCCCAGGAGTCTTTTCTAACTAAACTGATCATCCTTCTAATATGGTGATAACCTGTGCTGCCAGAGTTTTAAGGTTTAAAACGCCTTGATTTGAAGGGATTGTTAACTCTCCACGACTGAAGAACTTGACCTGAGTGGGAGGGTACCTGGAATCCTCTACAGGCACTGGGGACAGACTGCCTGGATTTGAATCCTGGATCTGTACAAACACACATGTTTCCAATCCTCTGTTAGTTTCAACTCCTTCCTTTGTAGAATGAGGGTAGTAAGATAGTTACTCCACAAGGCTGTTATTCTTAATCAGATGTATCACTTGGATGGATGCTTGGTACATAACAAATGCTCAACCAAGACTGGCTCTGGCTTTATTTCTTCCCATTCCTTGTAAGGAACATGGTGTCACCCAGACATCAGGGAAGCTTCTGTACATGTTGTACCTGGGACAGTGCTGATCATGAGTAGTGGTCAAGAGTACTTCAGTACTTCAATAGTATTAACTGAAGGATATCAGGCCGCCAGCCAATTAAATGTCTAGCAAATCAACTACCCTGGACATATATATTCCCACAAGTTCTTGGAAAGTTATTTTTACCTGCATTAAAATGTATCATAAATCAGAGAGTGGTGACATTGGAAATACAAGGTTTCCCTATTAAAAAACGATACTTGATATTTCACAGTATCTTAATATTTACCAAGCATTTTAATACACGTTGTGTTATTTGAGCTATTGTGAACCGCCCTAAGTCAATTAGGGCAAAGGACACATATATATGTTTTTTAATTAAGGTGAAAAATCACAGAATATAAAAATAACCACGTTAACGTGAACAATTCAGTAGCATCGTACATTAATAGTTTGTTGAAATCACCAACTTGTTCTAGCTGCAAAATATTTTCATCCCCCTAAAAGGAAAGCTTGTTCCCATGAAGCAATTATTGTCCATTTTTCCACCTTCTTCTAGCCCCTGGTAACCCCCAATTTACTCTTTGTCTCCATGGATTTACATGTGCTGGACATTTCATACTGATGGATTGTAAAATAGGTCATCTTTCGAGTCTGGCTGCTTTCACTTGCTGTACTGTTTTCAAGTTCATTCATGTGTAGCATGTGTCAGTCTTACATCCCTTTTGGGCTGAATACCACTGCTTGTTTATTCATTCATCTGCTGATAGACATTTAGATCATTTCCACCTTTGGGCTATTGTAACGACCATGTATGTACACATACTTGGTTGAATACCTGTTTTAATTTTGGGGAAGTATCGATCTAACAGTTTATCATAGGTTTTTTTTTTTCATCTATAATCATGGTTGTCAAAGACACTTGAGATGTAAGAATTAACTGAAGTCAGTCAGATATTAAATTTTGACTACAATAAAGGATATTTATTAAACATTCATAAACAGGTAGTCATTTATGCAGCCTTTTTCCATAGCTTAGTGACTATCAACCTTTTGTTCTTTTAGGTATTTACACTGATGACATTATTTAAGCATCATGTAACCAGAAATCTTTCTAAGCCAAGGTCTGGAGACAAGGGTGATAAGGATCAAGTGATTAACACCATCCCTAAGAGGTACTTGCGATGGGCTTTGGTAGCCTACCCCATGAATGTGGCCACTCAGTAACCCATATGTCTTGAACAGACTTGATTTCACCAATAAGAATCCATTTCTAGCACTTATAACATTTCAGCTAACAAATCATCACCCTTCCTCATGAAAGTTTATTTTTCCTTTAATTATGCAAACTGATACAGTGTTTTGATTAATTAAGATACTCATAATGGAAATTCTTGTGTTAGCCTCAACCGTTGAGTGACTTTTTTTAAAATATGATCTCCAATTTATCGACCATGTGTTAGCTGACCACTCCTGTGATGAAACCTTAAGCAATGTGATGTGTGCATCATGTCACAATGATTATATTAAATATTTTAAATAACTTGTAACATAAGTCCTGAAAAATCTCTGAAATAGTTAGTGCAGGGACATTTGCTTGATTTTTATAGTTAAGCAAAATGGCTTGGAAAAAAATGCTCTAATTTATACCACATGCAAATAGGAGGACCAGGAATTTTGCTTCTTTGTTTGGTGGAATCTTTACTTCCATAAATTTAAAAAGTAAGAAGGTTGTAATGAACCTCATTGCACTTCTTAAAAAGAACAAATTTATAAGATGTTTATTACCATAGACATTGCAAGTGAAGTAAAATTTAGAATAAAAGAAAGGAGTTTAATAACAATTTTATTATCTTACTATCTGTAGGGTTATGCTATTCTCTCAATTTTGGAGATTTCTATTTCCTTTTAAAAAATTTTTTAAATGTTTTATTTATTTCTGAGAGAGAGAGAGAAAGAGAGAGAGAGAAAGAGAGACAGCATGAGAAGGGGAATGTCAGAGAGAGAGGAAGACACAGAATCTGAAACAGTCTCCAGGCTCTGAGATAGCTGTCAGCACAGATCCTGACACGGGGCTCCAACCCACCAACCATGAGATCATGACCTAAGCTGAAGTCAGACACTTAACCGACTGAGCCACCCAGGAGCCCCTGGGGATTTCTATTTCCTAACTGAAATATGTGTATGGTAATACTTGGGATGCTGGGTTTTCAGTTAGATTCTAAATAAAATATAAAATATAGAAGATCTGGCACAAAGTAAGCATTTAGTAAGTAAAATCAAGATAATTTTTTATCATTACCACTTTGAGAGTGGGGCACATATATTTTTCCCATACCTTCAATAGATGGTGTGATGTTTAGTTAGCAAAGATTTCTCAAAGCATGACAAGTGAGGGCATTAGGGATCATGAATTCATAGGGAAAGTGAACATATCCCATATTTAATATTCCTACTGCCCTAAAAGTGTTTCTTCAGCAAAAAAAAAAAAAACCAAAAAAACCAAAAAAACACAACGTAACTGGAAACAGACCATACCCTTCAGCAATGACGTGCTTCCAGAAGGCCTTCGGGGCGTTCTATGACTTCCATCTGGTGTCCATGATTTTCCTCAGATTGTCCCCAGTCAATGCAACTAAACACAAGCTAGATCAAACTAATCTGTTGATTCTGACAATACAGAAGCAAGACAAGTCTGATTTCCTCTCTCCAACATGCTTGCCCCATTGAAGTCCCAAAGACAGAATTCTGGGCTCAGCACAAATGTACAAATCAATATCAATACATATAGGAACCATGGAGTGATTTTGTTAGAAATATCTGCACCATGGTTCAGCATGACTCTGGGGTATTAAATTCAAATAAGGAACTCATTCTTAATATAAACATAATCACTCATAATGTACTTCAAAGGAGTATACCAGAAGTGAGAAAGCTATTGAGAATTACCTACAGACATTAAAAAGGAGCTTTGACATTCACCAGCTTTTACTCATTCTTCCTTCTTATCCCTCTACAGCGTAAGATTATTGATCATTCTCTTAATGTTTAAAGTAATATTTTGGTTATTCTTTTTAACCAGAATGATTAGATTGCCATTAATCTTTGAAGAATATAAAGTGCAAAATTGTGTGATTTGTATGGATTAGCTGACTGATGCTTAATTAGAACAAAATAAAATCATCTCAAAACGTAGATGTGATCTATTTTTATTGTGAAGTCTGAGGTCTTTTTGGATCACTTTTTCTCCTAAATTATTCAACCCCTGTTTCCTAGAACACCAAATAAGTAATCCTTCTTGAACTGTTTCTAATCCATCCTCCAAATCCAAAAGTACAACCATTATGAGTAATGTACACACTTTCCTTTCATGTTTATTCCTCAACAGATAGAAATCTGGTCCACCATTTTTCCAATTTCTACCACTTTACTGAGATACCCTTCATCTATGCAGTCCACCAAACAAACTAAAATATTAATTACAACAACAAAATATTCTCAGAACATCTTTTTCACAACGCAGTAAGATAATATCACGCACACACTATTTCCCTTTGAAGATGCCTCTCATGTATAATAATTTAAATTCCCCTTTTACACCTAGTTTGATAACTAAACTCTAGATTACCTTATTGCTTATAAAACAAGAATTACCCTTCCAACCTCTCATTACTGCTCTGTAAACTTCTTGTTTGTCAGTTTTATCCTGAATGGTATGCCTGCCATCCTCTTGTTTTTTTTTTTATAATTTTACAGCATATTTCATCACATTTATCAAAATATTTTGTGGGTTGCCTGGGTTGCTCAGTCAGTTGAGCGTCTGACTCTTGATTTCAGCTCGTGTCATGATCCTGGCATTGTGGGATTGAGCCCTGGGTCAGGCTCCACATTGAGCTTGGAGTCTGCTTAAGATTCTCTCTCTTCCTCTGTCCTTCTCCCCTGCTCACACTCTGTCTCCAAGTAATAATAATAATAAATATTTTATTAAAAATATTTTCTAGTTTTTCAAAGTTTGATCTTCATATAGGGGAACTGTACTATATGATTTTTTAGAATATGATCTTTTTATTCTATATTAACTCTAAAAATATCATAATAATTTTGTATGCATCTATTTCTTCTATGGCATATTCTGTTTATGATTATGTCAAAATAAATTTATTCATTTCCATATAATTTATTGTATGAGATCTATATCACATGCATGTGTGTGTGAATGTGTGTGCATATGCTTTTTTAAAACAACAAAATGTTTTAGAGTGATGACATATAATTATTTCCTTTGGCACTATAAGTGTGTCTCTGGAATTCGTCCTTAACTCTTGTGACACAGGTGCAACAAATTCTCTAGGGTTCACATCTAAAATTGAAAGTGCCTTTGGTGAGTTACGTTCATTATCAAATTTACTGGTTAGTAACTTATTTTCTCATGTAACTGTACTCATTCACTCATTCATTGTGCAGTATTAAACCTTACTCAGATGTAACCTTTCTCTGATGAGAAAATTTTCTTTCCCATTTCTTCACATGCTCATCAAAACATGTTATGGTTTATTGTTTCCAATTATTATTTTTCTGGTAACTATGAAGTCGCCCCTTTTTTTGTGGTTTGTTTTACATTTCCTGGGTTATTAATGGTATCGGGTATAATTTTGTAACTTTATTGATTGTCTTTTCACATCTCCCTTCTATAAATGACTGTTCATGTTTTCTGGCCCATGTTTTTATTGATGTGTAGCTTACAGAGAATAAACTGCACGCATCTCAAGTGTATAACTCAATTAATTTTCATACACACATATGCCATGTAACCAAACCCTATATTAAGATGTAAAATTTCCCAACACTACAAAGAGTTTGCACATTCCCCTTCTCACTCAATATCCTCCCTCAGAGATAAGCACTATGCTCATTTTATCTCCATGTGTTAATTTGGTCTGTTCTTGCACTTTATTTGAATGGAATCATTCATTATGCACACTTTGACAAAGAGTACTTTAGCTCAGGGCATCATTAATTTGAATTGCTGAGCAGGATCCCATTGTGTGAAGAGACCACCTACTTATCCACTTTCCCCAGATATCAGAAAGATCTGGAAGAAATTTACCAACGTTTACAAAAGAAGGAACTCAAAAACGTTGAAGTCCACTGTCAAATATTTTTAGGAACGAATAATGTAATTTTCATAAAAATCTCTCATAGATATAAAATTATAGAGCCAGGGCAGTATAGATATGAAATAAGATGGCGCAGTATGAAAGAGGGAAATTAAGATTAATATCAATCAATAAATAGCAACAAAATATTATTAAAACCAAACATGGCAATATAAGAAAAAGATAGTGATCACAATGGGCTGTCTCCTCAGAAATGATAAAACATGGGAATATTAAGAAAGATACACATAAGTTGAGGTACATATGTGGTTATTTATTTTAATACTTATGTTGTAAAAATATGAACTGTTCACAAATTGATCTATGAGGTCCATGACATCCAAATCAAATTCACAGAGGTTTTTCTTTACAATTGACAACAGGAGTCTATTAAGTTGAACTCAGAAGAACTGAAATATACTTAAAGAGATATCTCAGAAGACTTCTTCTCCAGAATATTATAATTTGCTTTAAAAAAACATGTGTTTTTTTGGTCTTGTTTTTAGACAGCAACTACCTGTGAATAGATCAGTACAAAAGAGACAAAACAGAGATTATTAAAGAGATCCATTAAGTGTGGATAATTGGTTAATGAGAAGGTTGGTACTTTTGTTTCCCCTCCAAATTTTTATTTAAATTTTAGTTAGTTGATATACAGTGTAATATTAGTTTCAGGTGTACAATATAGGGATTCAACATGTCCATACAATATCAGGGGCTCACAACAAGTACCCTCCTTAATCCCCATCATTTATTTCAGCCATCCCCCCCCACCACACCCTCTGGTAACCATCATTGTGTTCCCTGTTTCTTGGTTTGCCTCTCTTCCCTCCTCTGTGTTTATCTGTTTTGCTTCTTAAATTCCACATAGAAATGAAATCATATGATATTTGTCTTTCTCTGACTGACTTATTTCACTTAGTATAATACACTCTAGCTCAGTCCACCTCGCTGCAAATGGCAAGATTTCATTCTTTTTGATGGCTGAGTAATATTCCATTGTATACCTGTGTCATGTGACCTTTATCCATTCATCATTCAGACATTTGGGCAAGTTATGAAGTGAGAGAAGATATTCGACACATACATAAGTGACAAAGTCTCTTCTTTCATATGAATAAAGAACTTCAACAAATCAATATGGAAAAGGAAAGATAATTCAATGAAACTGGACAAGGGACTGGCATGCCTCTGGGAATGTACTGGCTCCCAAAATGGGTGTCTAGATCTTCAAATAAATATATGAAAAAGTGCCCCACCATATGGTGATCAAGAAAGTTCCTCCTATAATCACAAATAAACACCACCATATGGACACACTAGTGTGGCTGAAATCAAAGGGCTAGTAAGTCCAACTGTTAGATAAGATAGCAGTTAGCTTTGAGGAAGGCAGTTAGCTCTGGAAGACAGAACGAAGAGACTTGAGGGTGCTGGTAATGTTCTATGGCTTGGCCTGAGTGGTTCTCACCGGATGTGTTTTCTTTGTGTAATTCATTGAGCTAACGTTTGTTCATTTTTTTAAAGTTTTTAAAAAATGTTTTATTCATTTCTGAGAGAGAGAAAGACAGTGTGGGCAGGGGAGGGTCAGAGAGAGAGGAAGACACAGAACATGAAGCAGGCTCAAGGCTCTGAGCTGGCTGTCAGCACAGAGCTTGACACGGGGCTCGAATTCACAAACTGTGAGATCACGACCTTAGCCGAAGTCAGACTCCTAACCGACTGAGCCACTCAGGCGCCCCATGTTTGTTCATTTTTAAAAAATTTATAAGCGTGTAGGTAAGTTATTAGGTAAAGTGAGTCCACAGTTAGGTAGTGTCTTGCGTTTGGTTAATTTTTTCTGAAAGTGAATATGCTATTTTTGCTATTTTGTAAGATAAAATTTGTTTTCCTAATCCATGTATTGTTAATTACTCTCATTGCTTTATAAAGTCCATACCTAAAAAAAAAAAAGTCAATACTTATGTAGATTCATCTATATGATTTTCAGGGTTTTTTTCTTCATTTTTCTTGTAACTCAGAGTTTTTACCTTAGGTCCTAGCAATAGTTTAATCAATATCTTTAATTTATAACTTTAATTATTATATAATTCATTCTATGTTGTTTCATTTTAAATATGTCACATCAGGGGGCGCTTGGGTGGCTCAATTGGGTAAGCATCTGACTTCGGCTCAGGTCGTGATCTTGCAGTCTGTGAATTTGAGCCCTGCATCGGGCTCTGTGCTAACAGCTCAGAGCCTGGAGCCTGCTTTGGATTCTGTGTGTATCTCTCTCTCTGCCTCTCCCCTGGTCACACTGCCTCTTTCAAAAATAAATAAACATTAAAAAAATTTTTTTTAAAGTCACAGCAGTTTGACAGTCTCTTTTTCCTTAGTAATACTTGTCATCACCTTGTACATTTCCTGTAAAGCATTTAATGTCCTTGCTGTAGTGTTTATTTGGTCATTCCAATAGGTACAGTGGCTTGCTTTTCTGACTCTGTGGTTTCTTTTTGATTGTTGATTCACGTTATATCCCCTTAAAAGCAAAAACTAATTCAATAGATTTACCCAGTGGCACTGGAGACATCTTCCTGCTTTGGGGTTTGTTAAAAATCTTGGGATCTCTGTTTTACAGAGTTCTTTGTTTTTGAGTATTTATCTTACTATTAGATCATGTGTGCATTAAAGGAATTGTTTTAATTTTATTAGAACATTTGGTGTTCTGGTACTAACATGGCTATTTTGGGATATTCATTTTATCGTAGTCCCAGTAAATGTTAACACTCTGCAGTGCTTTTTAATGAGCTTTCTATTTGTGTGTGTGTGTGTAAGTATTACAATTGTTTGTTTGATTCTCAGTCTTGAAGTTGAGGAGCCATATTTTACCATCATTCTCAGTAGTCACAATGGGTATTGAAGACATGCATGACCTTCACACATTGCTATTATCTTTGGAGCTCTGAAGGAGCTTGAAGGTTCGGAAACCAAAATAACAGCAACAACAACAACAACAACAACAACAACAATAATAATAGCTGGAACAATATTAAAAATATTTTCTTATTCATTTATTTTAGCATTTATTATTTAAAAACAAATAAATAATATCTATTTGTGTGTGTGAGAGAGAGAGCACAAGCAAGAGAGGGTTAGAGAGAGAGGGAGACAGAACCTGAGCCAGGCTCTAGGCTCTGAGCTGTCAGCACACAGCCTGACACAGGGCTCAAGTTCATGAACCGCAAGATCATGACCTGAGCTGAAGTCAGACAATTAATGGATTGAGCCACCCAGACACCCCTAAAAGTTTTAAATACCAAAAAAAAAAAAAAACCCCTCTGAGACGAAAGCTGAATTTCCTACAATTATGTACAATCCTCAAATCTACTAGCAAAGGGAGTCCCACAGGCACATAATGTTTTTAGTTTAACACAAGAGCGTAACTCGGTGCCACATGGCAGAACAAGGGGTATACCAAGCCTAACATAACTGATATAACTGAGCTCAGTCTCAGACAAATTATGGAGATCAATCTACCCCAGTATATTCTTCTTGGAGATATAATCCTTCATGGAGACTTTCCAGTCGGGTCCTAATTATCTCTCTATTGTCAGGCCACAGATCTACTACGCATGAGAAAAGACAAGATAACATTTCTAAAATGGAGAGAAAAAAACATGTAAAATTAGACACATACCTTCGTGCATGGCAAAAGCAAACTTAAGAGACAAGAAAGTTCAAAATCTCATTTTATTTATTTATTTATTTACTTACTTAATTTTTTAACATTTATTCATTTTTTTGAGAGACAGAGGACAAGTAGGGGATGGGCAGAGAGGGAAGTAGTTACAGAATCCTAAACAGGCTCCAGGCTCCAGGTTCTGAGCTGTCAGCACAGAGCCCAACACAGGGCTTGAACTCACAAACCATGAGATCATGACCTGGGCTAAAGTCTGACGCTTAACAGACTGAGCCACCCAGGCGCCCCACAAAGTCTCATTTTAAAACAGGACGAGAAAGCAAAATAGGAATGGAAAATACAGAGAAAACCATAAGACACATGTAACACAGAGTAAGAAGGTTTAAACCATGGAATGGATGTCTAGAAAGTGAGGAACTATCAGAACTCAGGGATTTTTGAGGTTGATGACAGACATCAACTCATGGATAAAAGGACAAAGAAGAGCAAACACACACACAGAAACCACATGTGGGGAAATCGCGGTTGAAATGCTGAAAATTAACGACCAAGAGGAAATAATGAAAGCGGCCAAGAGAAAAAGACACATTTTCAGCAGAAGTGATGGTTGTCTAGAAAAGATTGAATGCCAATTCTAAAATGTT
Source organism: Crocuta crocuta (assembly GCF_008692635.1). Lineage (NCBI taxonomy): Eukaryota > Metazoa > Chordata > Mammalia > Carnivora > Hyaenidae > Crocuta > Crocuta crocuta. The sequence goes on along the minus strand of NW_027532825.1, from coordinate 1,342,585 downwards.
CACATTCACTTAGTTTTGAATTGTTTCTATATTTAACACCACAGAAATCCATGAGAAATGAAATGGAAACAAAGATGTTTTCAGGAAACAATAATCCTTTTTGTTATCTTCAGTTACGTTTTAACGACCAAGAGATCTTTAAGAAAGAATAATGATTACAGATGGAAAATTAGATCTGTAAAAAGAATGAGACGTAGGTGGAAAGTAGATACATGGTGAACATCTCTGATTCTTTTTCTACAAAGCCATACTAGTGATGTTGTGTGTGCAACTTAATTGTAGGAATAACTAAACTGAAGATCCCCGTAAAACTAAAGGTGAGAGTGATAAAAGACAAGATGTCTTCCATATTCAACTTTCCCTATTTGGGAATTAAGAGTGATTCTTAGTAAGTCAGGGGTGGATGTTGTCATTTCTAGTGTAAGCACTAGACAAATTTTTTATTTTTTATTAAAATTTTTTTAAATGTTTGTTTCTCAGAGAGAGAGAGAGAGACAGAGACAGAGAGAGAGACAGAGAGAGTTCAAGCTGGGGAAGGGCAGAGAGAGAGAGGGAGACACAGGAATCTGAAGCAGGCTTCAGGCTCTGAGCTGTCAGCTCACAGCCCTACATGGGGCTCGAACCCACGAATCGTGAGATCATGACCTGAGCTGAAGTTGGACACAACCTACTGAGCCACCCAGGCACCCCAAGACAATTTTTTAAAAAGAAAACATAATCACTTCACAAACACTTTTTGATGTATTTTTATTGTTGTGGACCACGGAGAAGTTGGGTGCAGCAGAGTAGTGAAGAAATCAAGGAGTCATAGACGGACTCTGGAGTTGTTGACCTGGAAATGGGGAAGCTCTCATTTCTATTAACTAAAAAATTTAAGTGGAATGGGCTTCATGGCATAAACATTAGATATTTGGTCTCACCACATCCACATATGCAACGGGGATTAGATTTTTTTTTCCTATAAATTCAGGTTGGTTGGATTGACATCTTCTCCCAGAAGAGGCAGAACGGAGGATGTCAACATTTGTTTCTTATCCATGCTTCACTGAATGACTGACACATTCTTTTCTAGTGTTGTTGATTAGGATTCCTTCTGCGTTTTAATCTTGTTTTGTGTATATTTGTTCAAGTCCTTTATTGTTGACATCATAATTTAACTCTCAGAGCTTGACTTTCCTGACGCATGGGAAGCCTTACTTCTTATGTCCCTCTATACTATTGACATCAATTTGGTTAACCTGATACAAAGGTGTGCAACGTAACTTCACATAAACATAGGTTTAGGAATCTAGATCGGACTTAAATTGCAAATTATTTTCTCCAAGTTCAATTATTGTACTTGTAATATTCTCAGAAAGGAATAGTGTGCCCTTTGTTTTTGATAATTCAGAAAATGATACTACTTTAAAGCTGCTAATTTTCCATGTGCCTAAATGTTAATACATTTTTTTGCTGATCTGAAAAGGAAATATTTGAGACAAGGGTACATGGGTATCTCCTTCGATTAAACAAGTGACTCTTGATTTCTGCTCAGGTCATGATCTCAAGATTTAGGAATTTGAGCCCCATGCTATGAGCATGGAGCCTGCTTGGGATTCCCTCTCTCCCTCTCTCTTCTCCTCCAGCTCTCTCTCTGTCTCTCATGATAAACAAACTTTAAAAAAGAAAATGAAAAGTTAGAGGCAAAGTCATGAATGGAATAATCTTCTAAAACTTCATTGTAACAGAAAAAATGCTGAGACTTTTAAATTCATGTTTTAATCATATCACATGAGCCAAAATAAGAAACATTATTATCAATATAGCCTTGTACATGCTATATTTACATAGCCAAAGTTTATATTTAAAAATAGATATTCCACTAATGTTGGTCTAAAAATTAATTTTACATTTCCACACCTGTCAATTAATTCCAGTGAATAGGCAATCAGGCTGAAAATTTCATCAAATCAATTGGTCTGCCTTAATGTGTGTTTTAAAATTATGTTTACTCAAAACTGAAAATAAATGGTTTAAACATCCTATGAGCCACGTAAACATTGAATGTTACCTTTTCTCGCCCCAAAATATGTTGGTGCTTAAGTACAAACACAGTCTATTTAAGGGCAGAAAAGATATCTTTAATACTTCATTTAATCCTGATTAACATAAATCAGGGAACTTAATGAAAAACGTTCTGAGTAGAGGCTAATCTCTGCTATTTCTTGAATTATTTTGAAATTCAATGACGAACTGAAACTCTGTTTTCTGCATACCTTGAGGACCATTTTAGAACACTTGTATTAATGTGTGCGTTAGGGATTTGGGGAATATGGAGACAGATTTCAAAAGCTGGGTACTTGAAAATGCTGGAAGAGCTGATGCAATGAGTATCCGTGGATTAGGAGATTTTTCTCTAGAGAATTATTGTGAATGATGGTTTTAACATTGTACCAACTCTTCCTTTATACCAAGTAGAGGAGGGTCCAGCCTGTGGTGTGGTCTTGGCGTGGCTGGCCTGAGGCTTGCTTCCTTTTTCTCAAATCCTCCCTTCCTTAGAAGAGAAGCCTAAAGGAAACCAGATCATTTCCTACAAATCTCAAGCCAGGGCTCAAAGGTGAGTCTTGTCACTCAAGGATGTGTCCTCACAGTTCACTCAGATGCTACCACAGCAGCTGGACCTTTCTCAGAAGGCCACAGTCAGGCATGTGATGTCGGAAAACTACTGCAACTTGGACTACAAGGTGTCCCGAGATCAAGACTGAAGCAATTCTCCGGTTAGAATAGAGAGAAGAGCCCAGGATACAAGGATTGTGTTGTGGGTCAGAGCTACCTAGAAGATCGAACACATTCCGCAGAACTTCTAGAGAACTTCAAATTACACCCGGATGAACTTTATCAATCGGCTGTATTCATCATGAACACACACACAAAGGTATCTGATAAGTGGGCTAATATATTTGGAAACACATGTTCTAGTGTAGCTACTTGTAAGAAAAACCTACATAATACGATGCCGATAGTTCATGTTAAGTGCCAACTTGACTGCACAGTGGAAAACCCAGACATCTGGCCAGACGTTGTTTCTGAGTGCGTCTGCAGGGTTGTTTCTGGATGAGATTTACATTTGATTCAGCAGAATAAGTAAAATGATTGCCTTCTCCAACACCTGTGAGCCTCAGACAACCTGCTGAAGGCTGGAATGGAATAAAAAAAGCTGAGTAAGAACTTTTCTCTGCCTGACTGTCCTTGAGTTGGGACACTGGACTTTCTTGTTTTTGGACTCAGACCGGAATTGTGCTATTGGCTCTCCTGGGCCTTCACTTTACTTATAGCTAATAAATAAATCCGTATGTATATAAAATAAACATACAGTAAGTCCATGGATTGTTAGTATCTTGTTCTGTGAGTGGTCCGCAAGAAGAACAAACATTTCTAATAAATTTTAACTTGATACACGAGCAATACAAGTAGTTTGTGTCACTCAATGTCACATGATCCCAACTGAGCTAATGGTTCTTGACATTTGCCTTGATATAGGGGTACTTTGGACTACAAGCACTCTTCCCGAATGAATTACACTCTCAAGCCAAGATTTTACTGTGCATAAATACATATAATATATATTCTATATGTAAATACATATAATTATATACTTGTTACAGACATAAATATATACATATATCAGTATATATGTATATGTGTATATATATGTATATATATATATATATATAATCTATTATTTCTCTTTCTCTGGATAACCCAGACTAACACAGACAGTAATGGAAAATATATTGAAAAACATTTCAAAATTAGTCATTAATGGTATACATCTTAAGAGGAAGCAGATGATGAGTATATAATTGTAGAAAATCACAAGGCAAAGTATGAGACAGTTTATCATAGGTGGAGTGAGTTGTCTCCTGGACACAATGAAGAATTCATTCAGAATTTATCCTTCTGTACACCAGAATGCATACATGCCAAAAATCATGTGAAGGCTCTCCTAGAATCATGTGGGAGCATATTTGTAAGGAAATCACACCTCATTTGTTATAAGAGCACTCACAAAGCAGAGAAACCAAATGAATGCAGTGTAATATGTGACTAATGGATGCGGGGTATCTTTCTCCCAGAGCTCCCGCTACAAATCACTGGAAGGTCCTCATGTGGGAACTCCTTTAGAACCAGCTCTCCACTGACCATCAGGGGACTTAATGAGAGAAACCTTACAAATGTCCAAAGGACTTTCAGAAGTTTTTCAGTGTGAAGTGTCCAATGTCATTGTCTGCCAGAGAACTCAGAAGGGAAAAATAATAATACAGTAACATATACAATTTTATTGTGATGCCTTTCCAGCACATTGTATACCTTTAGTGTAGAAAATAAAGAATCAAAACCACAAGAACTACTATCTCGGTGCCATGGTAGCACCACAATGTGAATTGTGAATGATGGCTATGCAGCATTTGAAAGAACTATACATGTTCACTTCTTGGCCCTTTAGCTAAGATCAAGCAAAAAACCAACATGTCATTATGTATACATTGGGTCATTGTTATTTTCTCCTTCAGTGTTTCTGTGTTTGCTTTTGTTTCCCATTGTACGTTCTTCCTTTCTGATGCACCACAATCCCTTTAGCCATTTCCTTTTTATTTAAAGATATCTTCCTATAGTTAATATTTAAGTGTAGACAGTGGGAGATACAGGCTTCCAGATTGATAATTGTNGGAAACTAATCTGACAATAAACTATTTGTAAAAAAAAAAAAGATAATTGTTTTTCAGGGCTGTGAAAACACCTTTATTAACTTCTACCCTCTACTCTACCATCTTAGGAATCTGCTGACCTTTAAATTGGCATCCCCTAAGATTATATATCTTTTGGTATTTTTGAACATTTTTCTTCCTTTTTAGTTTTCATTTGTGTAATTATTAAATTGTCGTCTTGGCCTAGATTTCTTTGGATCCATCTTATTTGGGGATTTGTTCAGTTTCTTGCATATGACCTGTTCCTATCTTTCACCAAAGTTGGGAACTTTTCTGTCATTATTTCTTCAAACAGTCCTTAAGTCTCCTGTCCTTTCTCCTTAACATACTAGGCTCCAGGAACACAGACATTATATCTTTTATGTTCTCTGAGGTTCTTTTCTATTTTTTCTGGTCTATTTTCTCCCTGTGGTCCAGGTTATGTAAACTGATCTGTCCTCAAGTTCACAGATTCTATTATTGCTCTACTCTTGGTCAAAGCTAGCAAGATTTTTATTTCTGTTTTTATTTTTTAATGTATAAACTTCCCTTTTTACTTTCGTGGTGTTTTTTAAAAAATAATGTCTATATCTTTGCAGTATTTTTCTTCTATTTTTCAAGAAATTGTGTAATTGCTTGTTGAAACATGTTGATGATGGCTGCCTTAAAATTATTGTCAGGTATTTCAAACACCTGATTCATCTCAGTTTTGAATAGGTTGAGTGCTTCTTTTCTTTTTTTAATGCAACATATGAGTTTATTACTTATTGGTACTGTAGGTGATTTCTTATTGTGTTCTGAACATTTTCAATATTATTATTCTCATTATTATTATTCTCCTATTATGGTAGCAGACTCTGGGTCTTACTTAAATCTCAGGGGGCCCAGTGTCCCTGCATGGAGAAAAGGAGTCTCCAGATGATGTGAATGAAGAGTGCTTCCCAGGCTGGGATATTTGGTGTGTCAGAGCCCACTTGCACATACTGTCCAGATACCTGTGTCTTCTTCTGTGAGAGTAGGGGGCTCAAGTGTGGTTGGGAAGGAGTGAGCTTCCCCAGGCTGTATGTTGTCATTGCACTTCATGACCTGTCCCAGTGGTTAGTGTTTCTAGGTTTGCCGGATGTTGGTGGAACTTTCATTCAATCTGGGGAAGAAATGAACCCCCCTATGTCACCTTCTCTTGCTACAATGGGCAAGGTCACCTCCTTTTGTTTTCCAGGGGAAAAGGTAAGCTGATCTTTGCTGCAGTGTTGTATCTCCAGTCCAGCCATCCATAAGAAATTCACCTGTCTTTTCTCCAAGACTTTCAGAGTTTTCCTTTGGCTGATTCTTATATTAGCTCCAAGGTCTATGATTGTCTTTATGAAGGAAGAGCAGGAAAGAATGAATCCATGCCTTCTTGTTCAGAGTGGAAGTCATAGTATAATATTTTTATTAATTGCCAAACATGCCCATAATACTTTTTTTTACATTTGTGGCTACATACTTTTTTTTAAATGGATTTTACTTTTAGAGTATTTTTTGGTTTGTAGTCAACTTGAGTGGGAGGTACAGAGAATTCTCATAAGTTCCCTCCCCCACAAAGGCACTATCAGCTATCCACTTCCCATATCACAATGGTGGTAAATTCATTACAATTAACGAAACTACGTTGACTCACCATTATTACCCCAAGTCCATAGTTTATATTAGGGCTCTCTCCAGTATTTTACATTTTATGAGTTTTGACAATTGTGTACTCACACATCCACCATGACAGTATATTACAGTATGGTTTCACTGTCTTAAAAGTCCTCTGATTCTTACCTATTGATCCTTACTTCCTCCTTCCCCTTGGTGACCAATGACCTCTTTGCTCTCTCCATGGCTTTGCCTTTTCCAAAATGTCATATTATTAGAATAGTCTATTATGTGTTTTCCCAGATTGGCTTATTTTATGGCTGCATACATTTTTATATCTTCTTCATATGACAGTATGCCATAATAAATTCTCTATAGAAATCATAGAAAATTAGAAAATTCAGTCTTTACTCTGGAGATACAAGATCATGGTTTGCAACTTAATATAACAATTTACAAAAGTTTCTTTTGGTATCAAAACTTTTAGAATTATTTGCAAAATCTCTTTCAGCTTAATTTTTAGCTATTTCAAGTTTTCCTATGTAGGAGCTAATGCTAACTGCTTCTACCATTAACAATACTCATTAAGTTTGTCATGAAGGTTTCACCTATCAATGTCTGCATTACATGATCGATTGTATTTTATGTCATCTTCATGGATGTAAGCATTTCATGTAATTAAGCAAGATATTTACATAATTTTCCAATATTTTTGTATGGTTACACCCTATCCATTATTTACATCTGAAATTCATTTCTTCTGTTTATTGAATTTTTGTCGTTGTTTTAATAATTTGACGCAATGTCAGAATAGTATTAGTCTATTTATTTGTTCTTTTTTATGAATTTCACGAGTCTTTAAATTTTAGATGAATTTTCTTTTAATAATTAAGTAAATAAGTCTACAAATGTGAATAAGTCTCCCCCCGTGTTCTTCCAAGTCAGAAATCTCTAATTTCTCCTTTTTATCGACATTTTCCAATATATGTTCCAAGTTATAGTCAAATGGCATCTTACCGACACATATTCCCTTTGTCCAAATTGCAAAAATGCTTCTGACTATTGAAATCTTATATGACACAAAAGAAGTGGAATGAAATATAAATTACGGCCTTAACCAATTCTGGTGAAATATCACTTACAAGTGTCACAAACTTATATGGCTATGAGAACACCATGCTACTTGGTGCCCCCACCCCCAGGGATTTTGAAGATAAGGGTACATCCCTGAGTGTTCAGTATGGAGACAAGCATGGTGAGTAGGGGGGAGAGAAAGGTGACTGGTGTGGTTGGAAAGAAAATAACAATTTGGTGAGATAAAACAGGAGAGTTCATTAAAAACAGATCCTGCAGGACCTTGTAGGTCATGTTTTTATCCTAAGAGCACAGGGTATCTATTGACTGTAATAGCAGCATGAGACAGTCTGATGTATATTTCCAGAAGTCACTGAAGCCTATCACTTGTTTGAGGGTGACAAGGTGACAACATGTCTACAAAAGGCACAAGGTGACTGGAATGTGGTCAGGACCATAGATGGAGGAGATATGGAAGGGGTAGACCTCAAAGATAGGGGTAGACCTTAAAGATGTTTAGATAAAATTATTGGACGTGAAGTTGGAGAAGATATGGAGGCGTGATGAAAAGGAAATTCTAAGATATCAGTACTAAGAAATGAATATAATTTGGGGATGAAGAAGAGGATATGGAGAGATATGAATAAAAGAGAGAGTTTTTCAAAATCAGTACTAGTTTTCTGGCATATCCAATTGTAATAGATGATAGGTCTTTCTCTGATATCAGAAGTTACTGGCATTGAATTTGTACCTTTGGTTCTGGGCACACTAAATTTGAGATGCATTTGAAACAGAAAAGATGTTAACACACACATCTGAAGTACCACAACAAACATTATGTTTTTATCAGAGTTTCCAATGCAGTTCCCATTAGCTTTCTAAATCTTCTACACTTAAATGATATCTATGTATCATTATAGTTTTCCCAAGGCAATTCTATTTTCTGAGCCCTGGCACTAAAACTCTAACTCTTTCGAAGAAGATGGTCATTGTTCATGTCTCTGTACTCATATAATTTCTATTTATAATTTTTATTTTTTACCACCTGACATTAAAAAGCACTTGGTGAAATTAGTTCTCTACCCTGTAGTTTAGATGAAATAAGAATGATCATTAGATGCTATTAATTACTTCCAAAGTCATTAAAATATTTTCATTTCCTAAAGGTATTTCTGGGTCTGACAATTACAAAAGCAAGTAGTGATTTATCACCAAGGTACATTCCCATATTTTTGCCTTGTTACTTTAAAAAGAATGGTACAGAATTAAATGCAATTACAAATAGTTTTCTAATATCAGAGCTAGTCTACCAAGATTTCTCCAGCACTCATAAGTAGCTGAAGTGTTGAGGGAAATGGTTTTGAGTCAACAAAACCACCTTCAACAAAGTGCCCACATATCTGAAAGAAAGGTTCACTGATGAACCTCTTTTCTTTTTTAATTTTTAAATGTTTGTTTTTAAGAGAGAGAGAGAGAGAGAGGGAGGGAGAAAGAGCAGGGAAGGAGTAGAGACAAAGGGAGACACAGAATCCGAAGAAGGTTCCAGGCTCCGAGCTGTCAGCACAGAGCCTGATGCGGGGCTTGAACCCAGGAACCCTGAGATCCTGACCGGAGCCGAAGTCAGATGTTTAACTGACTGAGCCACCCAGGCACCTCTGATCTTTTTCTTCTAACTCCAAGCAAATCCTAGGTTCTCTGCGTTTCCCTAAACTGCTCTACAGCTGTGGCCAATGTAGTCCTTGACCTCCCGATTCTGCAGAGCATCATTTTAGATCTGTTTACCTGGAACCTGAGAGGGTGTGTAGTGCAGTCTTATATTTTGTTTACTGCAGATCTGTACATCAGTAGATGTGAGGGGTATGCAAGCCCTGATGAATCCGAGGAATCCTGACACTTAACACCACACCCCCACCAGTGTTAAGAAATTCAGGGGCTCCTGCTGTGCGTGCATCAGTGTTGCACATTAGGAAGCACGGAGGTGGGTAGGGTGGGGGGCACATGGGCTGGAATCAAGGCCAGAGGGTAACTGGGCTGGGCAGGTGAAAGGCCTCTGCAGATCCCTTGCTCTAGGCCAGCCTATTGCACATCACTTTCTGCTGACAGCCCCTGAGCTTGGTGTTCACCAGCTGTTTACTGTTCTCAGACCCCAGGCACTGGTGTGCCTACACAACTCAAAAAAGTTCAGTTCTTATTTCATGACGGATGGGGCTGTCAGTGAACTTGGATGGAAGCGCACACGTACACCATGCTCGTGTAATGGTGATAAGTGGCCTATGGTATCCTAACACATTTCAGGGAGAAAAGGCCAGAAATTTGATAAAACATTGGACAGAAGCATCCTTAAGAAACCAGCTTCTGTCCAGGCTATCCTTACATCAGGATAATCATTAGAACCACAATTACTATTTCTCCTCCAACATACACGCTAATAATAATAATAATTTTATCTGAACACTCACATTCATGAGAAACTTTAGTCTTGAAGCTGGTTTGTCTCATATTTTTCACTGAATTAAGAAATTTATGAAGTCAATGAAAAGTAAGAAGCCAATGACTACAGAAGCTCTGAGAACTATGTCTTCAGTTATATGTGCGCTCCATTAAGCATAGATTTTTTTTTTCCCTGCCTGGATCCTTGATTCCTCTGCCTTCTTAACCTGGCATCGTTTCTGAAGAGCTCAGACGCCAGCATAGATTGGAAACTTGAGAGAAATAGGGAAATCTTACTTTTAATTCTCTCATAAAGTATGGATTACCTTATTTATGGTTGGTTTAAAGGCAATGTTGATCAAGCTCTTTTTATAGCAGAAATAAATAGAAAGAGGGACAGATAGAAAAATATAGGTAGGTGAATAGATAAATAGACAGTAATTGATTGATTCATCTGAGGCACTCCACTAAACGCTTCAGATTGATTATTTTATTTTATCTGGCAAGAATCCTGTAAGAAAGGGCACATTTTATTAATATTTTTGGAAAGTAAATGAAGGTGATGCTAACACGACACACAGCTTACTAGTTGAGCTGGTTTGGAGCGCAGAAGCTGGCATCCAAGGTTGTGGGAAGAAGCACTGGGCCTTGAGGGGCTTTCCATAGGCTGTGTGCAGGGGTGAGGGGGGAAGAGGACTTCACAGGACATGATGGGGGGAGGGGGGATGTCCCTAGAATAGGGTTAGCAGTCAAAAATCCCCCGTGCTGTCATGGTTGGATGATCCCAAGTCAGGGATGCAAAAATGTAATCTTATGCCTGCATGACTCTCAAATTAAATTCCTTAATCACAGCAACCTTCTCCGATGTTGGCTTCTGTCAACACAAATTGAACCACTCTTCTAGAATTAAGAGAGAGAAACAGAGAGACAGAGACAGAGATAGAGAGCTTTTTTCCAAGTCTAAGAGAGAACAACTTCCCCAGGATACACAATCTGCACAAAGATGAGAGAGGGTGTTCTGACAAACGAACATTTCTGTAGGGTTATATACATTGTTTTGCATAAAAAATTATAAATCATAGAAGCAGAACATTTCAGAGAGTTGTAGACCTTAAGTTTCTGGCATACTCAGGGCTGTCTGACTTTGATCTTATGGGGACCAGGGAACTCTTCCATTTTCTAACTTTGTGCTCAGAGCCTTCCTTTTTGGTTATTTTCTTTAATGAAGTGGATGTACCACGGGTGCTTGGGGCAGACACAGGGCCGGTGCTTTGAGGTTTTGCTGAGTCACTGTGACCCTGGTAAATGATAAAGTACAGCTTCCCTGGGAACCCTGGAGAAGGGCCCACAAATATTAACAGTTGAAAATCTCCTTTATTACTTCTCAAGCCCCTTAAGAAATGTTCCCTTTTGAGTTAAATTGTGGTAAAAAATGGCCGAGTACCACATGTTTCACACAGACCTGAAGGAGAAGACCAGCTTTGAGAAAGAGAATCAAATGAGTTTAAAACTAGAAATGGGAAATCAACATAACTGAATGCTTATAAGAAAATAAACTCACATAATTCACAGAAATCTTAAGGAAAAAGTGGAAACCTCCCACAGACAAGGTCAAGTAATTGAAGCTCTTTTATTTCAAACTCAAGGAAAAAGAAAATGAAGCTCACCCTTTAGTTTAATATCTATTTTTGAAATGTTTCTCAGTTGAATTAAAACTCCAGTTTATTAAATGGGATACAGCTAAGATATTATAAGAAAAAAGATTTCCTTCCCTCCACACCAACTCAAATGACACAGGGGTTTATTTTACTCACACAATAGCCTAGCTTTCGCTAACAGGTCTAGGTAGGTAAACACTCCTCTCTAAGATATTCCAGAAACAAAATTCTTTCTTACAGCTCCATTCCCTAGGGTGGCACTCATGGTGCCTTATTCAACATGTTTGAAGTGGGCTTTGAAGCACTTTCGTGTTGCAGGCACAGTGATAATAAAAAAGAGAAAATATTGGGCAAATGGCATTGTTATTAACATGCAACTGAGACATTGCACCAAGGAGTTCTGCTAATGTTCCATTGATCAAACACACAGGTTTGTGGCCGTGCAGCTGTGTTAGCTGCAGGAGACTTTTGGAAATGTGATTTTCCAAGGATGGACATGCATATGGCGCCGCTCAAGAGGAAGAGATGGCTCTCACACCCACTACAGAGAAGAAAAAATGGAAATTGGAGCCAATGAGCAGTTGCTGCTACATCAGCCTGTATATGATCCTCAAACAATAACACTACCAATGGATACAAAGTGACTTTGACATTGAAATCATGTGTTTGTAAACTGCAGCCTCCTCTGTGTCCTCTCCTCTTTAACCAGCAGACATTCCTTGATGTGCATACATGACATGATGTTTGTTTGTAGCATAACGGTGGGTCCATATCTTCCTCAGTCATCGTGTTGAAACAACGGTTGACCCAATGCAGACCTTGCTGAATATTGCAGGGCCATTCTGGTAGGATGTTCTTTGCTCTTTTACAACTGAGAAGCATACCCTAGATTAAGTGATAATGAATCGGACCGATTAATTTTGGCGTTTACCCAAGACTAAATATTGTAGGTAATATTGGTGCAGCCAATACAAATGCAAAGCAAGATGAAACAAAGACAAAGGATGGAACTTGTTTTCCTTTTGAGTTTTTGTTTAAGGCTGTTGTGAATTCATTGCCTGGTAACCAAATTGACCTAATGGAGGCGATCGTGGAAACTTTTCTACAGTCAAAATTTAAACTTTTTTTTTTTTATCATCTGCTGGGAACAAAATTGCTTAATGAATGTAATCATTTAACATATGCTTTCAAGTAAGTAGGCAATTGACTGCCGCAGTTCTCACTTTCCATTTGTGTTTAAAAGCATTTAGAACTCTATCTTCCTATAAATTCTTATTACGTTTTAAAACACAGAGCCAGCATTTATTATTCCTTTGATAGTATAAGTTGAAAATAAAATATTGAATTTAGAGCTATTTAAAAATTTAGGAGTAATGGGAGATACTACCTCTCTATAAACTCCTATTTCTTTTAAACTAAGAACACTTCTGTAAATTTCTTTTTAGGTGCACTCGGTAGCTTCCACACTTCCTCTGAATCTGTTTAAAGTATTTTAAGATACTCCGAATCCAAAAATTGTGGGAAAGTACCTGTTATCCTTTGAGCAAAATTTGAATATATATCCAGGATATTTTCCAAGATGAGATTTAAAAAAATTTTTTAAAGAAGCCTTGTTTTCTGTTCTACACTTGTGTGTGTACGTGTGTGCATTTAAGGGAATATCAAGTGGATGTGTTAAGTCCCACTTTCAGCTGAGTCTCCAAAGAGCTTTACACAAGGCAAGAATTAGCAGCTCCTTCCTTCCATATTTGCACATGAGGTGCTCCGTCATCAATGGGAGGCTTGCAAAGGGGTCAACCCAAATTGTTCTTGAGGCTCTTAGCCAAACACCAACTTGAGTATACAAAAGCTTTGAAGTAGAGAAGGTTAGAGAAAGTATCTTTTGGGAAAAGTGGTTGCTGACTGAGTCCTTCTCATTCCCAGACTACTGGAGTCTTGATATCTTTCACCTACATGTTATTTGATGAGGAGAATGGAAGAAGGCCGGAGGTCGCTGTGATGGCAAAGGAGGGGAGGTGGTGTGTGGGAGCAGCTGCATCTCCACCATTTCCCAAAATAAGGTTGAATGTATTCCCACAAGAGAAGAAAATGCCACATACGGTGTGTACTCAGGGATGATCTTCTCTGAAATCTGCTCAGAGGCTGGCCTACCTGGACAACAGATCACAAGCAGGAAGAAGTCCTGGCATTTACCATTGGGGTAGAATTTGAGAAGGTTTATACAAGATCACTATTAAATTGGAAATCTCCAGGAATCGACTAAAATAAAAGGCACAGCAATGGTCTCAATGTTCATGTACCTACAGAAGTCATATTTTGAAATTCTAGTGCCAATACGATGGTATTTGGAGGTGGGGACTTTACGAGGTGGCTAAGTCACAAGGCAAAGCTTTCATAAATGATATGAATGTCTCATAAAAGAGGCTTGCAGAGGTCCCTTGCTCCCTCTACCACACAAGGAAAGAACAAGTTGGTAGTCTGGACCCTGGAAGAAGATTCTCTCCAGAATCCAACTGTGCTGTCCCAGAACTGTGAGAAGTTAATTTCTGTTGCGTATAAACTACTCAGATTTGTGTTTTGTTTTTGTGGTTGTTGTTTTGTTATAGAAGCCAGATTGGACCAAGACAAAAGACTGGTACTGAGAATTGGAGGTGCTTCTATAACCAGTATCTGATAATGAAGAAAGGTTTAAATAGGTTGACAACGTGGGGAGAGGATTTCCATGGAGATTATATATACTTATGAGACACTTAAAAGTCTTAAAGGGGCGCCAGGGTGGCTCAGTTGGTTACACATCCAACTCTTGATTTCGGCTCAGGTCACGATATCTCAATTTGTGAGTTTGAGCCCCGCACTGGGCTCTGAGCTGGCAGCATGGAGCCTGCTTGGGATTCTCCCTCTCCCTCTCTCTGCCTCTCCCCTGCCCATCCTTTGTTTCTCTGTCTCTCTCTGTCTCAAAGTAAATAAATAACCATGAAAAAATATTAAAGAATGTTAAAAATGTTAATTTTTAAGAATTTTTAAACACATTAATAAATTTAGATTTTCTAAATTTATTTTAAACATTGAATTTTAAAGAAAAAATACTTTAGATTTGATTATGATTATTGATATCTTAGAAAACAAGGGACAAATCCATGCTTTGAAAATTAAGAAGGTAGTATATGGCTCCCTTATTGTATATACATGTTTGGGTGGATCTAGAGGCTCATAGAGCTTTGCCATTGATCAGTGTTTTAATTTCTCTCTTTAACTGTAGTGCATCTAACTGAATAAAATGAATCAGGCAGGTTATTAGTTTGCTGCCTTTGAGAAAGATCATATTAGGTAGTGACAAAAAAGGATGAGAAAGTTCCAGAAATCGGAAGTAGTTTAGTACAGTTTTGTAGGGGAGGAGACAGAGGGTGTTTATTGAAATGGAAAGTCAGCGTAACTCTACTGTGGAATATGGAAACATCGGGAGGCATAGAATGGGTCATTTATCCATACTAAACACATATAAATGCCATGCCTTCTGACTGAAAAAAAAAATCATACAAATTCTGGCTTGTAATATCTCCTAGTCTATTTGTTTGATTCACGACAACACAAAATGTTGGCTCTTTGAAGATTTGAGTCAGCTTCTACAACTAAGGACAGAGAAGTTACTTCTAGAAGGTTTTTTGAAATCAAAAAGTTATCACATTCTCCTCTACTAAATCTCAGCCTCAACAGAACACCTAAGGGAAATTGGAAATTATAGGAGTTACACTGTTCTCCGTCATTACACAGTTGTACTTGACAGGCTAAAGAAACACATTAAAATACAAAGAAACAACGGTGAAATGTGTGTTTCATACAAATAAAAGCGATCTCGTAGAAGAGAATACAACAGAAAACACTATCAAAATTTGTGCAGTGTTTTTATTAAGGCTGTCAGATAAATTTTCGCTGTGCGATTTCTCCTGGTTTGGCTTCTGTGGTAGAAGAAGTTTCGTTTGTTGGTTTTCTCCTTGCATTTAAAATAGAGCCTGGCCAGTGATCTACATTTATGCATTAAGTGCTAACGTTTAGGAACTACAGACAAAGTATTAGAATAAGCCTCCATATGGAAGTATAAATAATTCACGGGTTGTGTGTTTTGCACTGTCTCAGAGGGAATATAAACTTGGCACGCATCAAGGTGAGCATCACGATTAATTATTGTTAAAATGCTGAACGAGGAGCCTTTTTGCTTACAAAGCCATGCACGTCCTGACAAAATGGGTGGACTGTCCCAGGACCTGGACAGATGGACCAAAGTGGTATTCCACTCAGTTCCTGATGGACAAGAAAATGGGGGCCATGGGCTAGCTGTGCAACTAGTGGTACCTGGGTCCCAGGAATAGGTCCTGAGTCATCCTACACATTTGCAGAGACCGGATATGCAACACCTGAGCTATGATAGTTATTGATAGATCATTGGGCACCAGGAGATATTCCAGAGGGACTCTACATGATTAATAAACATAAAGAGAATGTCCCCTGGTATTAACCATCTAAAACTATATTCTGAAAGGTCATGGTTTAGCATTTTTAAAGCATGTTAAAGCTTTGTTTTTCTTAACAGCTGTGTGTTTGTGTTGTAATTTGCTTAAATTAAGACTTTTTAAAAAGTTTATTTTTCAGAGAGAGAGAGTGCAAGTGTACACACACAAGTGGGGGGGGCGGAGACAGAGAGAGAGAGACAGGATCCCAAGCAGGCTCTGTGCCATCTGTGCAGAGTCCCATGTTAGGACTGGAACCCAGGAAGCTGAGATCATGACCTGAGCTGAGATCAACAGTTGGATGCTTAACTGACAGAGCCACCCAGGTGTCCTTAAATTAATACTTTTCTTGTTAGTTCCTCTGATCTCTTAGTTTTGAGAAACCCAAAGAGTGACCTATCTTTTAGATTATTTTCTTATTTCCTTTGTGATCAGATTTGTGCTATGTAATGCCATTTATATTTTTTAAAGCTTATTTATTCATTTTGAGGGAGAATGGGGGAGGAGCAGAGGGAGAGAGAGAATCCAAACCAGCATAGAACCTGACTCAGGGCTCGGGCTCATGATCTGTGAGATTATGACCTGAGCCAAAATTAAGAGTCAGATGCTTAACCAACTGAGCCACCCAGATGCCTCAATGCCATTTATTTTTAAATAGCTTTTTATTTTTAAATGAAACTATTTTAAATGAATAGGTAGAAGGCCAAGATTTTTTTAGACCAATGAAATTATTCTGTATTTTACCACAAGGGTGGATGCATGTCATTACACACTTGTTAAAATCTATAGAAATTGGATACCAATAATGAGCTCTCATGTAAACTACGGATTTGAGTGACAATGACATGTTAATGTTGGTTCATCAATCATGACAAACGTACCATTCTGATGGGAAATGTTGATAGTGAAGGAGGCTGGGGGTGCATAGGAATACATGGGAACGTCTTTGTAACTTTCACTCAATTTTCCTGTCTTCCGAAAACTGCTCTGAAAAAATAAAGTGTATTAAAAGTTTTTTCTTGTATTTCCCAATGCCTATTTTGGAATCCTAGAACAACTGGAAAGGATAGAAAACATACAAATAATTCTCAAGCACATACTGAATATGGTGCAATTCTTAGCAAATACGGCCACAGTGATTGCTCTCATCCCTGTTATACACCCTTTTGCAATATGATTCATCTTTATCCTAGGCGCATGGCTTGGAATTGTCAAAACTGGGCCTCAAGAGGACTTAACTTTGCTCTCCCCATCTGGGATATGATAGAATAATGCGAAGAAGTCTGGCCTGGCTCTCTGACAATAGAGACCATGGGGAAAATGAGATATTCAGGTTTGCTCCAAACCACAAGCATGTGAGTGATGCCATTCTGGCCCATCCAGCTCATGTCCACGTATCACATGGCTGCAGCTACATGAGGGTCCCATGGCTGATGAGCAAAGAACTGCTGGGATTCTTCTGGCCCAAATACCTGAACTGCAGGACTCCTGAGCAGATAAAATAGGTGCCATTTGAAGCTACTGAGGGTTTGTTTTGTTTTTTTTTGTTTTTTGTTTTTGTTTTTGTTTTTTCATCACTGTGTTTTGGTGAGTCAGCAATAGCTAATGGATACATTGGTAAATCTCAGTACATTCTTTATCAAATTATGCATTAGAGTTCCTACAATAAACTCAAAATCTTATTTATTGCCATAATAGCTTTATACATTTTAGTGTCCATTTTTAAATGTATTTATATAATTAGGAACTTCCTGGAGAGTATTGTTCCAGGTAAGTATGTATTATCTATTAAAATCAAACATAATAAATTCAAACACACAGATAAATGATTCCCAATACTGTTCCCTTTTTCTCCATCTCTTTGAAACACTACCTTTTATTCTTTCATTTTCTTTCTAGAGTAATACTTCTTTAACGTTATGGATATCATTTAGTACTTTCTTCACAAAAATCCAGCCATTTTTTTCCTTAGTAGAGTTAAAAGTAAAATCTTCTCAACATTTTAGGGACCTCTTCACTTTTGCATGAGTCTGATACCTAAAGGGA
This sequence comes from Crocuta crocuta, assembly GCF_008692635.1. NCBI lineage: Eukaryota > Metazoa > Chordata > Mammalia > Carnivora > Hyaenidae > Crocuta > Crocuta crocuta. The sequence continues at coordinate 1,324,525 of NW_027532825.1, read as the reverse complement.
TTGAGATCGGCAGTAGACAAAAGTAAATTCCAGAATCACTATAGTTTTACAGTACAAGAATTTCTCATACATTTTGAATATCAGGGAAAATGTATATTTTGCAGTGTTAACACTCACAGTTAGAGGGGACTGACTGGGTCAGTCAGTTGAGCATCGGACTTTGATTTCAGCTTGGGTCATGATCTCAGAGTCATGGGATCGAGCCCCACATCAGGGTCCTCATTGAGCATGGAGTCTGCTTAAGATTCTCTCTCTTTCCATCTACCCCACTCTTGCTTGTGTGTTCTCTCACTAAAAAAGTAAAAATAAATAAATAGAATAAAAAATAAAAACAAAAAATCCCAGTCACAATTATAATTGAATATGCTTTATATTTATGTCAATTTTTTTTCAAAAGGTAGACTAACCTTTCTGAAATCCTGACATCTGCCTTGAATTTTGAGCATGGCAGTAGTTTTTAATGAGAAGTTTCCCTGTTAAGTCATTTTTCTAGCTTGTTATTTTTTTGTATTCACTATGAGACATCTTTGCATTAAAAAAAAGGATTTGAATTCTTTGTTTGGCTTTTCTTTATTTTTTATTATTTATTTTTGAGAGAGAGAGAGCAGTAGTGAGGGAGGGCCAGTGAGAGGGGGAGACAGAGGGTCCAAAGTGGGCTCTGCACTGACAACAGCCAGCCTGACTTGGGGCTCAAACCCACAAGCTGTGAGATGATGGACCTGAGCCAAAACCAAGATTCAAACACTTGACTGACTGAGCCACTCAGGTGCCCCATGCATGAACTCTTCATTTAACTTTGTAGGAATTGTAAGACTCTACACAACCTATTTTTAGACCCAATACTTATTTTTCATAGACAACTTTTGAAGAGTTCAGACTCCTTCCTTATGAACAGGAAACCTTGGTTTCCTCCCTCACTCTGATGAGGGGTCTGGTCATTCTGTCATGGCGGTTCAAGTACACAGTATTATATTGTGAAAATATTATCAATTCCGGACTCTGAAAAATACAAATCTAATTTGAATCTGGGTTTTGCCATTATCTAAGTCTGTTGATTAGCAATGGTGGAAAAACATACTTGAATTATGCGTAGTGTCTTCATCTATGAAGCCAGCCTTGATGTTAATTGTTAGGATTTCTGATAAACCTAACTTATTTGTGCCTGACACATATAGTTCAACGAACCATAAGTATTCTAATGATTTTATAACACTGCTCAAGCAGGCAGAGACTGCAGTCATCTCTGAAAGTCTTGTCTACCTTCATCATCAAAATTGATGTGGTCAGCCCTGTGAGGATTGCTCCCGTTTGATAATGTTCTGTCATGTAGGCTACCCTTCTCAATTTGTCAACATCTCGCAAAAATCTCCAAATGAATGATGAATGAACTGTTGGTGATGATTCAAAGCAAAAGAATCACAAATCAAGCAATCAGACACTCTTCTGCCTTCGCTTGGTTGCTGTTTCCTCAGGAGAGAGAAATCTCAATGCAATGAGCAATTGACAAAGATCTACTCTCAAATATCACGTTTCCTTTTAAGCAGCTTTAAGCATTAAATGTTTATTAATCTAATAGGAAAGGGAAACCTACCCCAGAAACCCTTACGGGGAAGCCGAGGAGAGCAGCGGAGCCATGGGAATAAGGAACTGAAATGAACTATAGGAAATAGGTGTGGAAAAGATTTAAATAACATAAACTATAATAAGTAGAAATAGAAGTATGTTTCAGTGGTTTAACTGAGAATAATAAAATAATTTTCTTCAGGTGGTGGAGTGAAGTGAGGATTGGTAGAGGGATTGTGAGGTTGTTAATTTTCCACTTGAACACAATGGGAGTCTGTACCTTCAGTTTTACGTTAAGAAAAATGTGGAAAATCCAATTCAAATAAGTTTATTAATGAAGCCATTAGATTTACTAAAGACAGGGGCACCTGGGTGTCTCAGTCAGATGAGTATCTAACTCTTCACTTTGGCTCAGGTCATGATCCCAGGGTCATGGAATTGAGCTCATGTCCTGCCTGGGATTCTCTCTCTCACCCTCTCTCTAGCCCAAACACTCTCTCTCTCTTTCTCTTTCAAAAAAAAAGGAAGATTTAGTAAAAATATCCTAAATTGTTCAGATGAGCAGGGAAATATTATAAACAAAGGAAAGCACAAAGATGGCTACATTTATACATTTACAAAATAAAGAAAACAGCATAAAAACACAACACAACTGAAGACAAAAGTCTTGAAACACATGGCTTTGGTTTTAATACACATAAGCATAATCAATGTAATTTTATATATACAATAAGTTTAACATTACCAGATTCCAAAATCGATCATCACCATCATCATCATAAATAATAATGTAGAATAACAGGAACAAAATATTTGAGCTAAAACAAAAGAAAAATTATATCTATACATAAATATAATACATGCAACAATGTCTGATAAAGATGGCTGCCAAAAGTAAATTGCTATGTTGTCTTTGAATTTTGTAGAAGACAATGGAAGTTAAATATATATGTATATATAAATATATATGTATATATGTATGTATATATGATATATTATATATGTANCATAATTAATTATATGTATATAATTTTATACATATAATATGTATAATTATACATCAGATTACACTTCAGGCTTCTGAGTTGAGCATAGGAATTTTAACACCGGCCTTTATAATAAGGGACACCACTGAACAAATTGAATATTAATTCTTTTCTGGNNAAGTCTCAGGAGAAGCCAGCTTTCAAAATCTGGAGAAACTGACTCACGCAGAGATACACAGCCTGATATGTTCACCTGAACAAACACCTCTGTAATCATAAACTGGTAGGAAACTGAAGTGGTAATTTTGATTAATTGATGCATATTGAGAATGGATTAGCATGAGAATAAGAAGCTCTTTGAAGCCACGGTTTTAGAAAGGGCCCAGAATATCAAGAATTTTTCCTCCAGGAATTCCACTGAGTTTTCAGTCAAGATCCAAGAAAATACTTTTAGTTCTGGCAGGGGTTAGAAAAGAAATGTTTGTAATTATGGCCAGAACTTCATCCATAATATAGCTTACCATGAGTTTCTCCTAGCTAGGGGAGGACATTCCTCCCACATGGGCCCTCTCTAACCTTCCTGTTGTCTCAAGGATGTAAAAAAACCCAATAGAAACAGGGACCCATGTGAGTTTGAGCTGTAATTGTGAGATTATAGATGTCTTTCCTTCACCGTCCCTTACATTTACAAATAGGCCACAAGTATAATAACAGTGAGAATTCTACCTGAAAGACCTACAGGATGAACACTCTCTGAGAAACTTTACTTTGGGGAACCCAAAGTTGAGAGGACATGGGAGAACATCAAGGAATGTTGAGGCACCTGGCACTGTGTGGCCACAGTATGTATTAAACACAGCCCAACTTCTAGCCAGACTGGCAAAAACAGCAAAGAAAACAATAAAAATAAGATAAACATCTCACACTAAAATCCTGTTGATGTCAGTTCCTCTTACCCAATACATTATATCTGGCTCTTAGAAGTAAATTACAAGGCACAGTAAAGATAAAAAGTCAGTATGAAGAGACAGGGCAAACATCTGAACCAATATCTGATATGACAGATAAATTGGAATTTTCAGACTGGGTGTTGAAAACAAATATGACCAGTATGCTTAGTGTTCCTATGGGAAAAGTAGACAATTGTAAGAATAGAAGATTAATCTTAGGGGAGAGATGGACCTTCTAAGAGAGAATCCATAGGAAATAGTAAAAATGAAAAAAAGCATTGTAATAGAAGTGAAGAATGTCTTTGACGGTTTCTTCACGAGACTGGACACAGCCAAAGAAAGAATTAGTGAGCTTAAAAAAAATGTCAATTGGAACTTCCAAAGTGGAAATGCATAAAGAATAAAGACTGAAAATAGTAGAACAGAATATCTATGACTGTGGGACAATTACAAAAGATGAAACATGGGCGTAAAAGGAAAATCAGAGGAAGAAAAAGAAAAAGGAGCAGAAGAAATATTTGAAGTCGTGATGTCAGAGAATTTCCCCAAATTGATGATAGACAGCAAACCATAGATTCAGGAAGCTCAGACAACACAAGAAAGATAAATACCAAAAATTTTACACCTGGGCATATCCTATTTAATCTTCAGAAAACCATAGACAAAGACAAAATAAGAAGCCATAAGAAAAAAGAAGAAAGAACTTCACTATTATGGAACAGGGATAAGAATTATATCAGACTTGTCATCACAAATTGATACAAGCAAGATAAGAATAAAATTTTAAATTCCTGAAGGAAATAAAGCCCACAAACCTAGGATGACATCTAGCAAAAGACCCTTCAAAAATGGAGAAATAATTCATCATCAGCAGAAATGCCCTATAAAAAATGTTAAGAGATCTTCAAAGAGAAGAAAAGTGCTATACATCAGAAACTCAGATCTCTGTAATGAAAGAAAAAACATCAGAAAAGACATAGATAAGGGCAGTTGGTGGTCCAGTCCATTAAGTGTCTGATTTGATTTTGGTTCAGGTCATGATCTCAGGGTTCAAGAGATGGAGCCTTGCACTGGCCTTTGCATTGACAGCACAGAGCCTGCTTGAGATTCTCTTTCCCTCTCTCTCTTCCCCTCCCCCGCTTGCACATGCTCTCTCTCAAAGTAAATCACTAAACATTTTTTACAAAGACATAAATAAAAGTAAAATTAAATATCTTCTTTTTCTTACTGTTAATTTATCCAAAAGATAACTCTTTTATTAAAGTAATAATAACACTGTATTGGATAATTACAGCATATGGATAAGTGAAATGAATGACATTATTGTCATAAGGTATAGGAAGAAGGAATTGATAATACTCTCTTCCTAGGTAATGCAAACAAATGAAGCAGTTTATTATTATCTGAATGCGGACTTATATTAGTTTAAAAGGTACATTGAAAAGTCAAGGACAGTCACTCAAGAGTTATAGTGAATATGCTAAGAGATAAAATGAAATCATAGAAAAAGCTTACTCAAAATGAAAAGTTAGAAAAAAGAGACAGATAAAAGAAAAAGAGCAAGCGCTACCTAGAGCACTTAATTACAAACATGTTAGTTCTTAATCCAACTATATCAGGGCGCTTGGGTGGCTCATTTTGGTTAAGCATCTGACTTGATTTCTGTTTGGATCATGACATCATGGTTCATGAGTTCATGTTCCACATTGGACTCTGGGTTGATAGGGCAAAGCCTGCTTGAAATTCTCTCTCTCTCTCTCTCTCTCTCTCTCTCTCTGTCCCTCCTAAACTCATGCACATTTGTATTCTCTCTCTCAAAATAAATAAATAAATTTTTTAAAAATCCTACTATATCAATAGTTTATTTAAATATGAATGGTATAAATTCACCACTTAAAGGACAGGTATTGTTAGATTGTGCTGGAGACCGAAACTGCACAGGTCATCCCTGATGGCAAGGCCCAGGGAAAAACCTGTGGGAAAAGACTTCAAGGCAGTCAGAAGAACCCCCTGAAGAATTCTTCTTCTCTGCTTAGTCTGTGCCTTTTACTGTCACCTCTGCTGTTAGTCTATTCTAGAGTTAATATGAAACCAGAATTGCCTAAACTTCCCCCTCTTCCTCCAAAATAGAATATACCTAAATACCATGCCTGTCCCCTCAATAGGACGTTGTCTTTCGCTTATTGTAGTAACTGGCAAAATTGGGGACAGTCTGGTATGCATGGGGTCTATAAGAGACCTGGAACTCATTTTCCTGGTAGGGGTCTAATTGCCAATTATACTACATGTTATGCTTTAAGCAGAGACAAAACAAAACTTATTAGTTTTAGAGGACTTTCTTGGAAAAGTGTTAGAGAAATATTTGCCTGTTGCCTCTGGTCTCAAGCCTGTGAGGCAACTTACGGATTGTTCTGGCCAAAGAATGAGACCTGTAAATGCAGAGACCAAACTCCAGTTGATCCATGTAAAACAATTCCACATGTCCTATATGATAAATGTTGATATTGTTCTTTCTTAGTAAGGGATTGTGAAAGTCTATCATCTATAACCACGGGTACAAGTAAATCCTGTTCTTACTTGCTCACTAAACTTAAACAATTAAAGGGCATTGTGTTTTCATGAATTCTGACAATATGCTTCACTTATTCTTAGATACCCTGCCATACGTAGTAAAGAATATGTAGAATTTTGTTATGACTACCTGGTTAAATTTTAGTTGTTTAAGTGGAAATCATGTACTGTGAAATCACTGTTGCCAAGAAAACTTAGAAATGTTGAGTTCCATGACTACTTTCTAAAAATGTAGATTTTTTAAGCATGATTGATTGGATTTGCTATAAAAGTCCTAAACTGAAAAATAAATTTGAGCAGTCCCCCTGAAGAGGCTGGCTCCGTATCTTCTTCGCTGACTCCAACCCTCACTCTCTGGGTCAGCCCTGGCTTGAAGAGGCTGGACCCCTGAGACTTAAGGGACAGGTATTATTAGATTGGACTAAAACAAACAAACAAAATAACTAACTGACTCAAGGATATCAAAAGAAAGCTAATGTAGCTATCCTATTTTTATTTTATTTTATTATTACATTTTCTATTTTAATTCCAGTGTGGTTAATACGCAGGGTTATATCAGTTTCGGGTGGCTGTCCTGTTTTTAGATTCAGAATAAGAAAAATTATCAGAACTGAAGTAAGTCATTATATAATGATAAAGAGATCAGTTCCTCAAGAAGAGAAAACAATTTAAACTGTGAATGAACCTAAGAAGAGTGTCAAAAACATGTGAAGCAGAAAATGATAGAATTTAAAGGAGATAATGGAGGAAACTATGATTATAGTTGGATACTCAACTCCCCTCTTTCCATTATCAATTGATAAAGCAAATGGGGAAATCAGTAAACATACACTTGACTTGAGAAGCACCATCAATAAACTTGACTTCATTAACATTTATAGAAAACTTCACCCAGTGACACCAGAACACACATTCTTCTCAAGCTTGTGTAGCACATGCACCAAAATAGACCACATTTTGTATCATAAAACACACTATATGAAACATAAAAGACTAAAAATAATATCAAGTATGTCTTAGACCATATGGAATTAAACAGATTATCAATAACCAGATAAAAGCTGGAAGATCTCCTAATACTTAGAAATCAACTACCTTTTATACCACACATGGGTCACAGAAGAAATCTTAAGAAGAATGAAAATGTTTTGGTGTAAAGGAAAATATAACTTATGAAATTTTGTGGAATCCTATGAAATTAATTGTTAAAACAAATATGTAGCAATAAATGCATATGGTATAAAAGCAGAAATCTAAAATCAACATCCAAACTTCTACCTCAGGAAACTAGAAGAAGTAGAGCTATTTATGTCTAAAGCAAAAAAGGGTTAACAAAAATTAGAGTAGAAATCAATGAAATGGAAAATAGGAAGCTACAGAAAAAAATCAATGTAACCAAAAGCTGTTGTTGTTAAATGATCAATACAACTGATAGACATCTATTTAGGCTAACCAAGAAAAGACAGAAGACTCAAACTGCCAATATTGAAATGAAAGAGAGGTAATCACTATTGATCACATATGCATCAAATGTTTAGTAAATGAATACCATGGACAACTCTATGCCCACAGAAACAACAAATTCAATGGAATGAAAGAATATCCTTCGAAGAAACAAACTATCAAAAGTCACACAAAGTGAAGTAGGTTATCTGAACAAGCCTTTATCTATTAACCCAATACTTAACAATGTTCCAAACCCAAAATGACAAGGTGGTTTTATGTGGATATACATGGTTAATATGCACACACATATCCCCTTGTTTTGTAAGATGAGTGGGCACAGACACCGCAGGAGAAGTTAGGACACCTAGTGCCTGGATCTTAGTTTCTCGAACACAATTCTCCGGGAAAAGAACCAGAGCTCCTGGAGAAATGGCTGACTCTAGGATTGGAACAGGAAATATACAAGGTACGCCTAGGGTATCCTGTAGTACCAGAAAGTGAGAAAGTACTGAAAACAAATAGCAACTAAACCCACAAACAAGACTCCACAATTTGGTGTGTGTGTGTGTGGGGGGGGGTGTTTATGTATGTAGAAGGGACAAGAAAACCAACTGAAAGAATTACAAATGTCTAAATCTAGAATTTGAGCTGAATACATTAAAGACAAGAAGAAAGAAAGAAAAGAAGGAAAGAAAGGAAGGAAAGAAGGAAAGAAAGATTGAATTATAACCCTATAACTGAGTTTTGAACCATACTGATATGAATAAATGACTGAATAGGTAAAGAAATAGAGGAGATTAGGCAAATCTCTTAGGTATACAAACTCCAAATAAATTACACTGATATTCCACTCTCATGGGAACAGAGCATGGCTCTCCACTTCTTATTAGCGAACTGCACACAGTGACTTTGTTACAAAGAGTGGAGTGAGAAACACTACCTTAACGTTAACTCAGGTTAACATCCACAGTGGTAAGTTGCATTGAGAGTGTGTTCCTTGATATGTGATGAAAATAACATTCTATCTCTATTGTTTTCCTCCCCTAAACACATAGCACCATCTCAATAGAGAGCTATTTTACAAAATACCAAAACAGTACATTCCCAAACCATCAAGGTCATCAAATATAAAGAAGGTCTGAGAAAATGTCACATTCTAGAGGAGGCTGAGGAGACATAATAATTATATGTCATGTGGACTCCTGTATAGGAGTCTGGACACTACATAGAAACTACAGAAATCTAAATAAATTATATTCTTTAGTTGTTCATAATATATCAATATTGGTTCATTAATTATAGAAAATGTATCATTTTAATCTAAAATATTAATAATGGTAGACATTGGGTGTGGGGTATATGAGAACTCTACTATATTCACAATTTTCTGTTAATATAAAACCATTCTAAAATTAAAAATCCCTGTCAAAATACCAAGAGCATTTTTCACAGAACTAAAACAAATCATCCTAAATTTATATGGAACCACAAAAGACCTCCAAATAGCCAAAGCAATTTTGAGATAGAAGAACAAAATTAGAGGTATCAAAATCCTAGATTTCAAGTTATACGACAAAGTTGTAGTAATTCAAACAATATGGTACTGACACAAAAATAGACACATAGATCAATAGAACAGAATGGAGAGCCCAGAAATAAACCCATGCTTTAATGGTCAATTAATCTATGACAAAGGAGGCAAGAATATGCAATGGGAAAATGACAATTTGACAAATGGCATTGGGAAAACTGGACAACTACATGCAGAAGAATGAAACTGGACCCCTTTGTAACACCATAGAAAGAAATAAACTCACAATGAAATAAAGACATAAATGTGAAGATCTGAACCATAAAAATCCAAGAAGACAGCACAAACAATAATTTCTGTGACATCAGCCAGAGCAACATTTTTCTAGACACATCTCCTGAGGCAAGAAACACAAAAGCAAAAACAAACTATTAGGACTACATCAAAGTAAAAAGCTTGCACACAGTGAAGAAAACAATCAATAAAACTAAAAGACACTTACTGACTGGGAGAAGATATTTGCAAATGATATATGAAGTAAGGGGCTAATGTCCAAAATATATAAAGAATTGATACAAAATTGATACAACACAACACCAAATTTGAATTTTTTTTAGAAACATCCATACTGCTTTATACAGTGACCAGTGACTGCACCAATTTGCAATCCCACCAACAATGCACATGGGCTTCCTTTTTCTCCACATTTTTGCCAATACCCATTGTTTCTTGTGTTTTATAGTTTCACCATTTGACAGGTATGAGATGATATCTCATTGTCATTTTGATTTGCATTTCCCTGACAATCAGTGATTGAGCATCTTTTCATGTGTCTGTTGGTCATCTGTATGTCTTCTTTGGAGAACTGTCTGTTCATGTCCTCTCTCTATTTTTTAATCAGTAATGTCACTACTTGGCATTTACCCAAAGAAAATGAAAACTAATTTGATAATGCACCTCCATGTTTATTGCAGCATTATTTACAATGGCCAAGATATGGAGGCAGCTCAAGTGTCCATCAACAGATGAATGGATAAAGAAGATTTGGAATATAACTCAGCCATATAAAAGCATGAAATCTTGCCATTTGTGGCAACATGGAAAGATTTAGAGGGGATAGTGCTGAGTGAAATAAATCAGATAGAAAAAGCTAAATACTGTATGATTTCACTTATAGGTAAAATTTAATAAACAATACAAACTAAGAAGAAGAGAGACAAACCAAACAAAAAACAAAACACACACACACACACTTTTTTTTTATTTTTATTTTTTTAAATGTTTTTATTTATTTCTAGGAGAGAGAGAGAGACAGCATGAGCAGGGGAGGGTCAGAGAGAGAGGGAGTCACAGACTGAAACAGGCTTCAGGCTCCGAGCTGGCAGTCAGCACAGAACCCGACGCGGGGCTCGAACCCAGGAACCGCGAGATCATGACCTAAGCAAAAGTCGGACGCTCAACCGACTAAGCCACCCAGGTGCCTCTACACACACTTAAATATAGAGAACAAACTGGTGGTTGCCAGAGGGAGGTAGGTGAGGGGTGGGTGAAATTGGAGATGGGGAGTGTAGTCTGCACTTACCATGATGAGTGTTGAGTAGTGTATATTGTATTGTACATCTGAAACTAATATAACACTGTGTGTTAACTATACTGGAGTTAAAATTATAAAAACTATATTTTTTCATAGACCTATCTATAAACCTTCAATTAAACTTGAGTAATTTTTATACTTTAAAGTTCTGTTTCAAATATTTGGACCTAAAGAAATGGAACATGTGGAGTTTCATGAAAATCTCAAGTCCCTTTTACACTTTTTCTTTTAAAAATGTAACTCTCAAACTAAACATAAGTAGGAAATCCATATAGAAAATCTCAAGTTCAACTAGTGTCTCATAAAAACAAAAAGGATTATCTGGTTTTTAATCTTCTGATATTCATATCTGTGACAACACTTTTAATACATAAAGATACTGAAAAATGTATCAATTTCTCTACTCGACAAAAAGATTGTTAGAGCTATATTTAAAAAGTAGAAAAAAAAGTAAATACATACTGACAATTTTAAATTTTTCAGAATATTAAATGCATTACATATTTATAAATGTGTTGTTAAATTATATACCTCTAGTATCACTGTGCTATAGATTTATCATAAAATGATAGCTTCATACTATGTACTTTTTTTCCTACAGAAAAGAATTCAGAAATAAGAAATACAGTATTCAGTTGAGTTTAATAGTTAATGCTGTGGAGTTTAGTGATTTCCAGGCTCTAAAGAATAATCCTCTAGCCCTGAGGTAACAGAAAACAAACTGCTTTAGATAAGCAAACAAAAATGGATTCTTACTTCTCTTGAAGTACATCGCGAGTCTTAAATACAACTAGCAATAGCTAGTAAAATTCAAATTAATCTCTTTTAGTGGAAAATGAAATTTTGAAGAAGGAATGTCTAAAATAAGGATAGAAATCATGGGACTCCACTGTAATACAGAGAAACCAAAGATGCTAATTTGGAGTGAGGCAATTGCTCCAAAGTGCTTGTAGAAAATAACTTGCCTTTCTGTAAGCTTCTACTTTTGAACTGGCACAGTTCTGTTTTGTTTTGATGCTTTCGCTGCTGCTGCTGTGGGAGTTCTGAGCTGTTAAGGAACTGAGAATTACCTGTCCAGTGGAATGGGAAGGAACAGGTAGCAGTAACCTCTTGCTTATCAAGTCACCTCCGAGGGGGATGGGGGGGCGTCAGGAGGAAGCAGTTCTACCGAAATCCCCGTTGGCTGCACAAAAACCCATTTAGAAATGGCACAATGAAAGAAAACCGGTAGTGAGCCCGTGTTCAGATCTGAATGTGATTTATTCCCTCTGGATCCTGAGCAAGTACTTGACCTACCAGCGCTTCAGTTTCTCCTTTAAGCAGTGGGCATGATGATACTAATCATCTGTGCTTCTGCCTTCTGCCTTCTCCCTATATGCCAAGGAAATTAAGCATGCAAGTTCTAGTACCAGATAACCACCCTAGTCAGTATTTTTCTTACCAGTCAGTTCCACTGGCCCTAGATGTAAACTCTTGTTTATCTGAGCTGTAAAGAAGAGGTGCTTCCTCTGGGCTCAAGGTGTTCTTCCCAGACCATCTGCTCTAATGCCTTCTGCCAGTCAAACGGAGTGGGGGTGGTGGGCTCAGCAACACATTTCATTTGTTTTCTATGCTTCTTACATCAAAATATCTTTATCTGCTTGATTGTCCCCAATCACCAAATATCACGGAGAAGAAAATTATCTCCATCATGTGAATGTTTTGATATTTTACCATTAGAGAAGAAACCAGCTGTGTGGAGAGGCTGGTAGTGCCATGCTGTGGCCAGAATAACACTGTCAGCCCAGGGAGGGTGTCTGGCATGACGGATACCAGAACCCAGACAGCTACTGTGGGAGTATTAATGTCCTGGACATATGTCAGACTGATATTACTGGGAAATTACATTGGAATAATAACACATGACACTTAGTGTGGAACACCTTCTTGACTGATATAGATCTTGCCAATTAAAGCAGTTCAAAGGGATTCCCTCAGACATAATATCAGAATCTCAGGGCTTTGCAAATTTCAGGTGCATCCACTCCTTTCTAATGTCCACCTTCATGCTATAAATTTCCCTCTAAGTACTGCTACTGCTGCATTCCACATAGACTGTATTTTCATGTTCATTGAGTTTGTACCATGTTAAAATTTCTTTGGAGACCTGTTTGTTCCATGTGTTTTCTAGAACTGTGTCTATTAATCTCTAAGTATTTGAGGGTTTACAGCTAGCTTACTGTTATCGATGCCCAGTTTAATTTTATTGTGGTCTAAGTGCAAACTTGGATGCTTTTTGTTTTTGTTTTTGTTTTTTAGCTTATTAAGATGTCCTTTATGGCCCAGGATGCAGTCCATCTTGATCAATGTTCCATGTGAACTTGAGAAGAAAGTGTTGGGTGAAGTACTCTATAAATGTCAATTGTATCCAGCTTGATTGATTGTGCTGTTCAGTTCAGCTATGTCTTTTCTGACTTCCTGCCCACTTGATCTGCCAATTCCTGGCAGAGGGAATGTCAACGTTGCCAAGCTGTTAGTGGGTTCCTGTCGTTCTCCTTGCGGTCCATCAGTTTGGCCTCACATGGTTCGCTTCTCTAAAAACTGACCCCTTTATCATATGGAATACTCTTTTTTTACCTCTGATACTTTTCCTTGCTCTGAAGTCTGCTTTGCCTGTAATAGATATAGCTAGTTCCAGTTTCTTTTAATTGAACTTAGTAGATAAACCTTTCCCCATCCTTTCACCTTGAACCTGTGTATACTGTGACAACATATAGTTGTGTCTTTCTTTATAATCTACTCTCTTTCTGTCTTCTAATTGGTGATCGTTGAAGTTTAAAGTGGGCATTGGTAGAATATTGAATATTGATGGAATTAATATCCACCGTATTTCTTCCTGTCTTCTATTATTGTTCTTGTTCTTTGTCTTGTTTGGTTTTTGTCTGCTACTCTTTTCCTGCGTTTCCTAGTTTTAAATGAACATTTTATATGATTCTGTTTTTCTCATCTGTTAACATATACGTCATGCTTTTATTGATTGTTCATGAGGTTTCAGTATACATTTACGATTTATTCAAGTCTTGTCTCAAATAGCACTACACCACTTTCTCAGATAGTCAAGATATACATTATAAATATAATATTAGGTATTTCCAATTCCTCCTTCTTATCCATGGGAATATTCCTGGTTCATTTTCCATAAGCCAGAATCATTAAAGGTATTATTTCTATATTATTTTGACCTGGCTGTTATCTGTTGGGTTAATTAAAGAAAAGGAAAACATTTTATTTTACCTCATTGATTCCTTCTCTAACAGTCTTCTCCTCTTTATGTCAATCCAAATGTCTGACTTCCATCATCTTCCTTCTTTCTGAAGGAGGTCTTATCATTTCTTATAAGGCAGATCTACTGGAGACAAATTCCATCATTGTTTGCATGGGAAAGTCTTCATTTGTCCTTCACTTTTATTTTTTCTTAAATATTTTTATTTATTTTTTGAGAGAGAGAGAGACAGAGAGACAGAGCACAAGCAGGGGAAGAGCAGAAAGAGACACAGAATCTGAAGCAGTCTCCATGCTCTGAGCTGTCAGCATAGAGCCTGACACAGGGCTTAAACTCATGAGATCATGACTTGAGCTGAAGTTGGAGTCTTAACTGACTAAGCCACCCAGGACCCCCTTTTCATCACTTTTATAGGGTACTTCTCTTGCACACAGAATTCTAGGTTGTGGAGTCCTGCTTTCAACACTAAATATTTCACTCTACTTTCTTCTTATTCTCATGGTTTCTGGAGAGAAGTCCAACATAACTTTCATCCTTGCTACTGTATACAGAAGATGCTTTTTCCCCTTCTGGGTTTTTTCAAGATGTTTTCTTTGCCTTTGATTTTCTGCAGTTTGAATACAATGCAATGAAGTGTAGATATTTTAGTATTTATCCTGTTTGCTTTCCGTGAGCTTCTTGGATCTGTGGTTTGCTATTGAAATGCTCGTTTGCCTTCACATATTTCTTCTTTCTCATTCCACTTTCTCCTCCTGGCCTTCCCATTGTATTATATCACATGTTTTGTAACTGTCCCTTGGTTCATGACTATTCTGTTCTTCCATCTTCATTCTTCCTACTCTCTTCACCTAAGCTATGGGAGTTTATATTGGCATTACTTCAAATGACTGATTTTTTCTTCATCTGTGTGCAGACTATTCGTTAGCCCACCAAAGCATTCTTGATTTCTGTTATGGTGTTTTGATTCCTAAGATTTCCTTTAGGTTCCTTCTTAGAGTTTTCATCTCTCTGTTTATGTCTGTATATTTCAGTGCAAGTTTTTATGTTTATCTGGCTAGAGGTTAGACAGTATGTAATTTTTGCTATAGCCAATAGGTATGAGGCTAAAATTTCCTGAGGTGTCTTTGTTTGCATCTCTTCTGCTGTCTTTGGGCTTCCACGGAGACTTTTTAAATAAGGTCTGAGATGTGCAATTTTTCCAGTTGTCTCCCCACATCATATTGATGTGGTGGTAAGATGTGAGAGGAAGGGAAGCTTTGTTTAGTCCTGTGATTCCATCTTTAGTGAAACTGTGCCCTGAAGTACAATCTCACATGTGCTTCTCAGTCCCCATTGTCCTCTCCCAGGTGACACAGAAAGCCTAGAGGAGCTTACAGTGGGTATTTGCTTTCTGCCCTGTAGAAGGCTGCTGCAGACTGCCATTGGTTATTTCCTTTCCACCATGTGGAAAGAAATGGCTTAGAAAAAAATGAGATGGGCATTTCCATTCCCCCAGGTAGGTAAGATTCTGGTAAAACCCAGGTAGGTTAAACTTTGGTGGAAAATAGTCTCTGTTGAGGGCAGCTTTGTCAAACAAAACTAAACTAAACTAAACTAAACAAAAACAAAAACAAAAACAAAAACCACCACCACCAACAAAAATCAAAAAGCTCCAGGCATATTTGAAAATGGCTACTTTTGAAATGCTGAACACATGTGAGACTTTTTCTCCTATCTTTACTGTGAGAACCAGGTAGGGTTCCTGGAGGTAAAACTCACAACTTTGTGAGGGCTTTATTAACCCTGGGCCCCTCTGGAATGTTAATCTCTCAAATTTGTCCACACTAAGTCTCTGCTGTGATTCTGTTTCCACTTATCTGTGTCTCTAATCTGGGGGGAGGAAGTTTGCATTTGAGTTCAATCCTTTCATGAATCTAAAAAGACTTGTTGGTTTTCATTTTGTCTTGTTTTTACCTGGCTGTGTAGACAGCAAGGAGTAACAACTTCAAAATTCCTTGTGGGCCAGATGAGAAATCAGAAGCCCCCTCTCAGACGTTCTTGATCATTTCTGATTCTATACTATTACTGGCACCCAGCATAGCAAAATGCTATGCAAATGTCCACAAAAGGTCTACTTATCAGAGGAAGTAGACCCTGGTCCTATGAATTGTTCTGTACCCCAAACTGAATACATTTCAGGTATAAGATATGGAGCCTTCACACTCACTTTCCAACTTTATTTATCATTCCATCATATATTTAGATACGATTAATAGTTTCTTACATATTTTATTTGTGAGGAACAGAGGTAAGTCACGTACTGTTACACATCCTAAGACTAGTAACCAAATAGTCAAAGTATGTCTGGACTCCTGTTTTAATGCTTTGAATTAATACATGTTTTTGCTTTATGACGCTTTGGCATCATGGTGATTGTGTATTGGTTTGGTGGCAGGGAGAGGGGGGATTGCCTCTCCCAAGGCTAGTTGCTTCCTAAATATAGTAAACAACATTCCTGTGAGCCCACCTTTTATGTGAAAACCAACCCATGCAGAGCCATTGCCAAAACAGGGTCTTTTATCTATGTCTCACATCAAGCCAGTACTCCCCCTGCCCTAAATCATCCCAGGACCGGGCTCCAGGCAACTAGATACAGACTCTCCAGCTGAAAGGCCACTGAGATTATTCAAACCATCCCATCTGAGGCTTGCTCACCGGTTCCCCTGCCTTGCCCATTCCTCCCCCAATAAAAATACAGTTGAGGCTTTTCCCTTGCCTCCCCTCACTCCTGCTGCCTCTTGACCATGTCTGGTGCTTCCTGGGTGGTCCTTGTGGCAGGGTAGGTCCCCTGATCTTGGGAACCAGAAGTTGTCAATTCTTATGTCAATGGCCTCAACCCCTCTCTGCTTGCTGTCTTACTATCCCTAACTAAAACAAATTCCTAGAAACATAGTTTTTCTTTTCTTTTCCTTTTTTTCAATTTGTTTCTTTAAATTCAAGTCAGTTAACATACAGCTTAGTATTGGTTTCAGGAGTAGAACCCAGGCATGATTCTTAAACATGCCTCTTAGTTGATATGAAACATCCTTAGCTAAAAATCTTGACCTTCCTTCACATGAGATGCAGAAGATATGATCTGAAGTGGCTGTTGTTTAAGAAAGTTTGGCTTTTTCTTTGGGTGGGTGGAGGGGAGAGTAGATCTCATTTGCCTCATTTTTAATTGCTGACCTTAGATATGCTAATGTTTATTAAGTAACAGTTAAGGAGTTTGTCCTTCCATCTTTTATCCACTTAATAAATAACATTATAGATAGCTGAATTACTCAAATACACACAGATCTATTTACTCTTATTTGCTATGTATGAGGTAATCTGCTAGGCCCTCAGCAGTGAACCAGGCAGATACTACCCTCTTTCATTCTTTATTATTTTCACTGTAGTCTGGGCAAATGGCATAACTTTATGAAGATTTCTCTACTACACCACAATGTGTAGGGTCTATGAAAATATAAAATGCAGCGTATGGCATTATATAATTAAAGAGAGTCTCTGGAATGAAGTATTTAATGAGATTTTTGTTTTCTTGAAGTGTAGCTCAGAAATTGAGGGTTGTATTCTGTCTGGCAGGAAAATAAAATATATCAACTTCATTTTTAGAGAATGAATAAATTTAAAACTATATAAAACTCCCAAATACAACACGGATAATTACAGTAATAATTGCACTGTGCTAAAGATATTAACTTAAAAAGGTAATGGAACTACTATTTTTGTCTTCTCATGATATTGAGTTCAATAATTCCTGGGGTCTTAGTCGCAGAGGAGGGAAGAACTTTCTGTCCATTTACTCTTCCTTTATCTATGGGCACATTAACTTATTCTCATGACTGAAATCACCTTATTTTTCCCACCTACATTGTTTTTACTTGACATTAACTTTCTTCTTCTTATCATAAATGATTTTCCTTAGTCCAGAGTTTAGAGATCTTGGCAGACCTGGGTTGCAGCCAATTAAGTGCCCAACCTTGATTTTGGCTTAGGTAGGGATCTTGCGGTTTGTGAGATCGAACCCTGCATCAATCTCTGCATTAACAGTGCAGAACCTGCTTGGGACTCTCTCTCACTCTCTCTCTTTCAAAAACAAATACATAAACTTGAAAAAAAGTAGAGATCTTTATCACTTCAGAAAATATTTGTGCTATGCTTACAGATGTGGTGGTCCCTCAGTTTGATCCAGACTGATCTGGCTCTTATCAGAGTATTTGGAATAATTAGAATGAAGAGCTTAGGAATTTAGGAACTGCATAATTTCATCCCTCTGCTTAAAGACAGGCATCTGACACTAGGTGACTGTCCAATGGCAAGTGTTTTGTGAAGAACGCACAGTTTCACAAACATATGTTTACACAGAGTTAAGGAATGGTGGCACTGTATATGTGACAAACAATTTAAATCTTCCAGTACATTAACTACACAGGGATTTAAACATAATGTAATCAATGAGGTTAAATTATTTGCTATTATTGAACGTATACATGACGTTGTACTTAGCCTCCATGTTTGCTGTGAACTTGGATATCGTCACAAGTACATGCAAGTGTTTGGGCTACAACAAGGTGTGGGGTAGCCCTGAGAGAGGCATCAAGGTATCGTGGCTTTTTAAATTTTTTTTAAGTTTATTTATTTTTGAGAGAGGGAGAGAGATACACACAGAGTGCAAGCAGAGAGAGAGGGAGACAGAATCCGAAACAGGTTCCAGGCCGTGAGCTGTCAGCACAGAGCCTGACATGGGGCTCAAACCCACAAACTGTGAGATCATGACCTGAGCCGAAGCCAGATGCTTAACGGACTGAGCCATCCAGGTGCCCCATATCGTGTTTTTTGTAACTTTATGACCATGGTTCTCTCCTTCTTCACAGGACCTGATTGCAATGGATTCAGATTTGGCAGGCAGGATACCAGGACATTGTGAAATCCCTAAGAGAATCATGGAAACATTGGCTTTAGAAGTCACACAGGTAACACTCCAGGAGCTGTTGGTCATTTTGAGACCCCAGCTCAGTGAGACAGAAGCCCTCTGGGACACAAGGACAAGTTCTGAAGTGATAATGGCCTGAGTCTATCACAAGATGTTTCTTTTTTATTTAAGTCTATTTTTATATTGAGAGAGAAGGAGAGTACATGAGTGGGGGAGAGAGAATCCCAAGCAGGCTCCACACTGTCCGCGCAGAGCCAGACTCAGGACTTGATCTCACAAACTGTGAGAGTCAGATATTTCAGAGCCTGAGCCCCCCAGGTGCCCCCAGGATGTTCCTTAATTTACCCTTGATTCTTTAGCTCTTTCCTTTCAATACCAACACGTGTTCCTAAATATTTTGAGGAAATAAAATGACAGGAATCGGTTCTGGGTTGTAGTTACTGCTTTTCTATTGTTAAAATCTGCACTTAGGAGATAATGCTGTGCTGGTAGTTTGGCCACTCAAGATTTAAGGAGAAGGAGTGACTTAAAATATGCTTTTTGAGATGTTACTGTATTTTATTTTTGAAAAGCATACTCTTTTTCAAGAATTTTTTTTAATGTTTATTTATTTTTGAGAGAGAGACAGAGAGACAGAGCATGAGGGGGGGAGGGTCAGAGAAAGAGGGAGACACAAAATCTGAAGCAGGCTCCAGGTTCCCAGCTGTCAGCACAGAACCCAACGTGGGGCTCAAACTCACGAACCATGAGATCATGAGCTGAGCCAAAGTCAGACGCTTAACTGACTGAGCCATCCAAGCACCCTGAAATGTTATTATATTTTAAATAAATTCAATTTATCACGAAATCCACTAGCAGCGTTAGTTGTACATGTTGATCGGGCACTTGAGAGCTGATTGTCCCACTGTATCCAAGATAAAGTAACTCTTCCTGTTAGCCTGCAGAGGTGCAGAAGTTACATTTCTGCATCTGCAAGAATGTTTTCCATTTTACCATGTCAAGATAGCGAATCGTTAGCGATTTCACTTAGGTATGACACAAAACAACTAAAAACTGTGCACATTGACTTCTATCCCATTTAGTTTTATTTAAGTGTACTGAATGTAGGTAAAAATATATTTTCACAATTGGTAAGGCTGTGACTATGTTCAGCTTATATCATGACCCTGATTGTCATTATCACTGACTATAAAATTAGCAAATGGCTACATGACATTAATGCTGGGTGCCAGCTACTGATAGAAAGGCTCTCTGTGTATTAACTTATCTTATGTTCAAAACAATCCTGTGAAGTACTGTTATTATTCCCATTATAAGTATGAGAAAGCTAAGACACTGGAGTTTAAGTAACTTGCTGAAGTTGACGTAAGAATGAGGTGGCTGAGACAAGATGTGAAGAGATATGAAGCCAGGGAGAGGCTCTGTTAAGACCAATGGCTACACTGTTCAGATGAACACTTGACTTGAATATCATGGGAAAAAATATACTAACAGACATATTTTTAAACAATGCTTCTGGGCCAAATTCCTTTCCCACTTGCATTCTATTTGTCTTCACAGAGTAGAATTTGACTTTCAGATAGTGGCCCAGCTGAGCCGACAAGGTCTCTTTGGCACAGCAGGAGAAACACAAGAAAAGGAATATCCCTGCGACAATGTTTGCCAAGCAGAAAGGGGACTGGGAGGGGCCTGGGGATTCTGAGAAGGCCTGGGGAGCCAGAGACTGGATGGCACTGGACTGACCACCAGTGTGGCCATGGCTAGCCATTCCAGAATAAGAAGGGTTCTTTCCAACTGGGTGCTGTGAACATTGCAAATCCTGAGACTAGCTTTCAAGGTCATGAACTAAAAAGTTCATTATTAATGACCATGGACTGAAATGACAGGTGACATTGTTTTCCCTCTGGCTAAACCCTGTGAACTGCACGACCCCAACGAGGAGCAGAGAATAGTTTGAGGTATTTTCAGAGGGGAATAATAAACAGAAGAGGAAAATGCAAATAAGTAGCAATGCTAATTAGGTTTTTTTCCAAGAGCAAAGTATATTCAGGTCTTTATCTCTTAAAAGAATGTTCCATTTTAGCAACTAGAACTGAGGTCTCTATTCTGACTTGCCTGTTCCTACAGCAAAAGCAAACAGCCCACAAGCCCCACCTCTTTCTGCAGAGCCTGCTGATAAAATTTCCACGAAAAAGAGAAAAAAAAGAAAGCAAACAAAAAAACCTAAACTCTGAAAACAGGCCAGTGCCAACTGTAGAGGACACTTAGAACTGATATATTTTAATTCTGGGGTCTTTACTTTTTTTGTAAAGGCTGCATAGCAAATATTTTAAGCTCTGGGGGCCATATGCTCTCTGTGGCAATGATCTAAAGTTGCTGTTGTGTTAAGAAAGCTGCTAGAGATCACAGGTAATATATGAATGGAATGCTATGAATACATGAATACAAATAGACAAACAAACAGCTTTATTCACGGAAACAGAAGGAGGGTAGATTCGACCATAGTTTACTGTTCCTGTATTTCCTCATAAATAGTGAGCGACAAGCCACGGATTAACAGATATTTGAGGAAAACTGTGCAAAGGGAAAGAATCAAGATTCAGTTGCAACAAGGAATTAGTGCAATTAATTCAAAGGAAACAAGTGAGCCATGGAAAAGAAGCGAAGTTGTTGAAAAGAAGCGAAGTTGTTAAAAACAATAGTACTCACAGAAAGATAGACTACTAAGTGAAAAGAAGAAGAAGGCGACAAAGAAGAAGAATGTTGTAAAATAAATATGACAACTAAAAAAAAAGCAACAGATAGACTGAGTACTAAAATATAAATGACCAAAATTCAACATGAACAAATTAAAATGTGCAATAAAGAACGGAAATTTTAAGGGACACAAAAAAGAAATGTGAGAGTGTTATCTAATAGATATCTAATAGAAACACAGAATAGAGAAAAGAGAAAGGAAAATAATGGATGACAGCAGAAAACTTCCCAGTGTAACAAAAGACAGGTCTTTATAACGATGTAATTCATAAAATGGCACAGAGAATATTTCATAGGTATGCACACAGTGAGAACAACGCAGGGTTCCAAATTTAAACATGAAAATCCTTAAAGCTTCTAGAGGGAGAACGAGAATAAGAAAAAGAGTGAAGAAAGCAACTTTTTTTTTACTCTTTCTCTAAAAATAAGAAATAGGGACAGAACAAAATACCTGTATAAACATCAATATATACTAGAAAACACTGGAGAAATGCCTCAATATTCTTGGGGAAACAGGTTTGGGGTTAGATTTCTATGCTCAGCCAAAATACTGATCAAGTCTGACAGCAAGATTAATACGTTTTCAGATATTCAAAGACTCAGAATTTCTCTGCATCCCATCCCAAAATTCTAGGTACCTTTTATGATGACACAGATGGTGCAAGTGAGTAATTGTGTATATTCTTCTTATTTCTGCTTATGACAACCCATGAGGTCTCAGTTCATTTGATTCAGCCAAATATAAATAAATATACATAATTTTACTGAAAGTCTTAGACATAGAACACAAGCCTTGCGATGGCACTGATGGTTGGAGAAGCTAAATACACTGTTGATTTTGTTGTCTTTACTTTTTCTGCATGCAATTAAAAGCAGGGAAAATTACCAGTCTACCTGTTACCACCCGGAAAACCACATGGTCATTAGGGGAACATGCTATATACTGGGGTGTTTTTGTTTGTTTATTTGTTTTTAATTACTTGATCACAAAATACTTCAATTTTTTAGACAATAAATGTTCTCACTTCCTCCTTAATGATTTACAATCTAATTGCAATGGACTTGATTCCTCAAATTTTATTAGACTTTCTAATTGCTAAACCAATTGGATCTTATCTTACATAATGTGATTTTTTTGCAAGCAAATGAGTTATTTCACACTTTTGTCCATTCTCTGATTTATTATAAACCTTATGTTGTTAGACTCCTGAAAAATGTGGAGTCTTTCTTTCTCTCTCTCTTTTAATTGCTTGATCCTTTTTGGTTGACTTTTCTGGTTTTTCTTCTTCAATCATCACTTAAGTTACTCAGTGTTTAGCTTTTTCCACTGTTCTTCTAGAACACTAGCTTTTTCTTTCTTTAAATTTTTAATGTCTTATTTATTTCTGAGAGAGAGAGAGAGAGAGAGAGCGTGAGCAGGGCAGGGTCAGAGAGAGAGGGAAACATAGAATCTGAAACAGGCTCTAGGCTCTGAGGTAGCTGTCAGCACAGTGCCTGATGCGGGGCTCGAACCCACGAACCATGAGATCATGACCTGAGTCAAAGTCAGAAGCTTAACCAACTGAGCCACCCAGGCGCCCCTAGAACACTAGCTTTTTCTGTTAGGACCCAACTACTAACCACTTAGTTCATGCTCCATCTATATCTTTAACCTGGACATTTCTCCAGGGCTCCAAAGATAAATATCAAAAGACCTGCAGACATTAGTCCACAATGTCATATTAAGCCACTAATTCAACATGTCTGAAATAAAATTTTTATTTTTAGTCCATCTCCCAACTTAGGTCTGTCCCCACATTCACTGTATTCAGAAGGATGGAACCCCCAGGCCAGGATTTTGCAACTGCTGCTCTCTCTTCATCTTCATTTTTTGCATACCTTCACTTTTCTGATTTCCCACTTCCAACCAGATACCACCAGGTAACTGTAAGTGGAAAGATTAAAAGAATATCCCTGAGTCACTCTTAAGGGGGAAAAAAATGATATTTGACTAAACATTGTTAGTGTTTAAAATCAAACATAGAACATGAGCGTAAGACCTACAATGTTCAAGAGGCACCCGAGTGGCTCAGTTGGTTAAGTATCTGACTCTTGGTTTCATAAGTTCTAGCCTCACGTCAGGCTTGGCACTGAGAGTGTGGAGCCTGCTTGGGATTCTGTTTCCCTCTGTCTCTACCTAAGTAAACTTATAAAAAACAAAACAACAATTACAATATCCAAATAACTGAGAGATTTGGGAAGATGCTATGTAGTCAAAGAAGAGTACCAGGCCATGATGTGGAGAAACATATTAGATTAAGTAATAAACACATTGAAAGCACAGCCTGATTTTCTGTTGTGCATGGGGACACCTGCTTTCCAGCATTCTCCTGAAAAACATCTTATTATTAAACTCAGAAACGAAAAGGACTGTCAATGTCTTCCACTGGACCCTGGTCATGGGTCTAAGTTGCCCCTGAAATACCAATGATTATCTGGTTACTTACATCTTTTTCAGCAATGTCTCTGTATTCTTCCCCACTTTTCTTTCCAATTGTCAGATTTCTTAGTTTAGATCTTCTTCATTAGTTTTCATCAAGATCTCCTGAAGGTTTACCTCTTTCTTTTCATTTTAGTTTTTAAAATCCATCTTAGTGAAACATACCAGAACATGTCACTGAAGTCCTGAAAAATAAAGAATGAAATAACAAGTATGAAAGTTTAATATGGTTGTCAAATACTCCATTTATAGCCATGCTCTTATTCATTATTTTTGAGAGAGAGAGAGAGAGAGAGAGAGAGTTAACAAGTGGGGAAAGGGCAGAGAGAGAGAGAAAGAGAAGGAGACACAGAATCCAAAGCAGGCTTCAGGCTCTGAGCTGTCAGCACAGAGTCCTATCGACACGGGGCTTGAACTCATGAACCGGGACATCATGACCTGAGCCGAAGTAAGATGCTCAACTGACTGAGCCACCCAGGCGCCCCAACCCTCTTCTTTTCTAATATTCCTAGGATTCCCCAAAATAAATCCTATTTTCCAGATAATTGAATACCTTTTTTTAACAAAGCTGAAATACACATCTCATCGATATCTTTTTGAAAGTAGTCAAAGAAGGAAATTCTCCTCTTCATAGAACTCTTTGTTGGATTCTGATAATTTAGTACTTTGACATATCCTCATGTCTCCAGAAATCTAAGACATAAATAGACTTCTACTTATCAAACTTTTGAAACTTCTTTTATGATTTTTTGCTTTGAATCCACATGGGATAATTTTTGTTTCTGCTCCAGCTCAAGGTCAGTTGTTAGACTGCTGCCATGGAATTTAGCTTCCCTATTTCCAAATGTCTTCTCAGATTTTCCAAAGGATTTGGAAATTAGGTAACTCACCTTAGCATGTTAAAATTTTACAGTATTGAAACTGAAAAAAAAATTACCTTCACCATATCCATTAATGGATTCTGAGTACAGACAAGATAAATTGACTTTTAATGAACTTTATGTCACTTTGTTATTTATTTCCCTTTCTCAGAAAACTCGAATACTTCTCTAACTTTCCATAGGGTTCTAGAGAGTTTTCAATGACAGAAACTGATGACTGCATTACTGTGACCTTTCCCTGTGGAGACCACTGTGGTTGCGGTTTAAGTAATGATCTTAGAACAAATGCTTATGTAATGTTTACTCAGTGCCGGGTGCACTTCTTGGTGATTTACACATACTGGTTTAATCTTTACTCAGTTCCATGCTATGGATACCATTACTATCCCCATTTTACTGTTAAGGAAACTAAGGCCTTGAGAGGCTACAGAACTTGACCTAGGTCACATGGTTAAGGATCCGCAGTGTGTACATCCAGGATTTTAACTACTTTGTTCTATCGTCCCTCAAGGGTAGGACGTAAATTGCCTAATATAAGTAGATTTGGTTTTCGTCACTGTTTCAATTTCTTTATGTTTTCCTAAACCTTGAACATAGATATCCAAATGTTTACCTTGCTATGGTTTCACACATCTAATTGGAGGTCTGGTGGGACACTGGAATATAATACCCTTTGATTATTTCATATTTTTACTCTGTCCCTGCTACTTTAGACAGTTACATGTATAAAACTGTGGGTTAAGCATTTGATTCAAAGTTCATGGAACCCTTTTGTGGCTCAAACAGCTATAAGCAGATCGGCAATGACTTTGCTTTCAAAAGCATCATCCATTGCTTCAGAACCTGTTTGAAAGGATTTCATGTCAAAAACAGGACACTCCTCATCCTCTCTTTCTGGTTCTGGTTCAGTAAGAAAGCCGGGAGGCCTGGAGGCAAAAACCACAGGGTGGCATTCCCTGCATGCATCTCCCAACACCTCAAGTGCAGAAGCAAAAGCCGAGATGAACAAGAAAAGGAAAACATCCTTCCTTCCCTTCTTCCTTCCTTCCCAGCCTGCCTCCTCATCCCTCTGTGGGTATACATGGGGTACAGACAGGGTGATTCTCTGATGTCTCCTTCAAATTGGACCACATGTTTGAAAGTAAAATGGCGGCTTTTAAAAATTACAAGGAGGCAGGCGCTTGGGAGGCTAAATCAGTTGAACATCCTACTTCGGCTCAGGTCATGATCTTGCAGTTGGTGAGTTCAAGCCCCACGTAGGGCTCTGTACTGACAGCTCAGAGGAGCCTGGAGCCTGCTTCGGATTCTGTGTTTCCTTCTCTCTCTGCTCCTCCCCTGCTTGTGCTTTGTCTCTCTCTGCCTCAAAAATAAATAAACATTTAAAAAATTTTAGTAAGGAAATAATTACAACAAGGCGACAGATGTAAATGGGCCATTTCCCAGCTTACACAGACACACTAGAAATAGGAAAATCAGCAAGTTAACATGCTTCAGTTCACAGATACATCAGGGGCCTCCAGGGCATGGTCAAACGGGCTTGAGACACCTCCCACTGTCAACACGCGCACACATATCCAATACTCATATCTTCTTTATCTCTGATCCGCACACTGCAGGTCTACTTTCTGATGGCTAATTGCCATTTATTGTTAGGTATGTTAATTTTCACGCCGTTTATGACAACCGTTAATTTGAAGTTCTTCCATTATTTATTTCGAATTCATTTTTCTGCTTACTATATATGCTCCATTTCAAATGATATTTCAGTGACTAGTTAGTTCTCTTCCCCTTTCCAACTTCTGTTTCATGTTCGTACTCAAATGGAACCACTTGGTAAGCAAAATACCTGTAGTATTTCTGTGGAGATTTAGTAACTTAATGTGGTTTCCTGCTAAGCCACCACTCACTGCGAAACACTTAGGTAGACTCTGACTGAGGTCTCAATTCTGGGAGCTAAATATATCCTGGTTAGGAGAGAAACAGCTCTGGTGTGTGTTACTGAACAAATGCATCATTGTTTTTTACAGACCCTTGAACAAGGGTGGGAAAAAAACCCCATAATTTAATGATTAGATGTCTCAAGAAGAAGATAAATGATAGAATTTATTAGAGAGCAAAGATAGCGTTGGATCTCATGTCTGGTGGTAAAAGTTTAACAAGATTCAAATATGCTTGCCTCACTCAAGCCAAATAACATATGACCTGAGTCTGATACACTAGATATCACATTAAAACTGTGAATAAGCATTACTTACTTCTCCACACTGAACTTCACCTTACCTGTGTTAATAGTAAGTGAGTTATTAGTCAACAGCAAGATAAGGTCATAGCAAAGTAAGTGCTATGTTTGGCTGCATTGCTAATGAAGGGAAATGAGGTGGATGATAATTCCATTCCATCCTGGCTGAGTTGAACAATCTTTTTTTTTCTTTTCAAGTTTTTATTTAAATTCTAGTTAGTTATGGGGCACATGGGTGGCTCAGTCAGTGAAGCATCCAACTCTTGGTTTTGGTTCAAGTCATGACATCAAAGTTTGTAAGCTGGAGCCCCACATTGGGCTCTGCACTGCCCATGCGAAGCCTGCTTGGGACCCTCTCTCTTCTTCCCTCTCAGTCCTTGCCCTGCTCACACACACACGCTCTCTCTCTCTCAAAATAAAAACATAAACTTTAGAAAAATGCATTCTAGTTAGTTAACATATATGGTAAAATTGGTTTTGGGTGTAGAATTTGGTGATTCATCACTACATATAACACCCAGTGCTCATCCCAATTGCCCTCCTTAAAGCTAGTCACCCATCTAGCTTGTCCCTCACCTCTCTCCCTCCTTCAACCCAATATTATTCCATTCCATCTGGGCTCTGTTATTTATTTATTATTACTTTTAAAATTCTTAATGTTTTATTTATTTCTGAGAGAGAGAGAGACAGCGTGAGCAGGGGAGGGTCAGAGAGAGAGAGGGAGATACAGAATCTGAAACAGGCTCCAGGCTCTGAGCTAGCTGTCAGCACAGAGCCCGATGTCAGGCTCGACAGAAGTGAGCGGTAAGATCATGACCTGAGCTGAAGTCAGAAGCTTAACCGACTGAACCACCCAGGTGTGGACTCTTGTTATTTAGAAGGGAGGGAGAAGCTGGGGTGTATAGTCAGAATTGGTCATGAAAATGGAAAAGGCTTTAGGCCATACAAGAAATATTAAAGGAACTGGTGAGGGTAGAAAACAGGAATGGAAAGCTGATAAGGATAGTGTTTTGAAGAACAGGTGGGGAGAGGAGACATTTGACTCTTTGTGGCTTTGAAGTCCCGTGGAGAGTCCACAGGGTGAAGGAAGGAAGTGGATATTTGGCTTAATAGAGATTTTTATCAGTTAGGATTGTCTGAAGGTAGAATATAGAGTTCTGTGTTGTCACAAGCCTTCAGATAAGTCTGATGACCATCACACTGAGCATGTCACCGTGAGCATGTAAACTTCAGATGGTGGGTTAGACTAAACAGCCACTAGGATTTTTACTGTAATGAGATTCACTCGCCACTTTCTGCTTTCACAGCTAAAGGAAGATATGGAATACATAGGGATATTCTAGTAGATTTCGAAGAAATTATTACATGATGAGAAAATTTATGATTTTAGGGAAGTAAATAAATATTTTAATTAGGGCCCCTCCTCTCATAAATTTAGGATTAAGTCACAGTATTCAGGTGTTACACAGGCTGTTTTTGAGGCAAGTGATCAGCTGTTACTCATCTCCACCACGGGCTAAATGACAGGCAATGGAACATCAAATGAAGGAGGAATAATTTAAAACACGTCAAAGCTTCTCAGTATAAGTGGTACATAATATCAAATTGGACTATTCTAAAAATAAAGTATAATAATCACACGTCTGTTGGTTAAAGAGAATTCTAGTAGATAGACATTTGTTACAAGACTTAATTAAATACACCATATCCTTATGATGCAATTATGCCTGGTTACATGTTGGTCTAAGAAGTACCTAAAATACAAAAAAGGCCAACATATATGGGAAGGCCAAGTCCAGGATGGCTTTGGAGAATCATTACTGTGTCTACCAAAGAGTCTCAAATAACAAGCCACAGGTGCACTGATCCCACAACATGAACTTGTGGCAGAATCCAAATCAGGCAATGGCCATCAGCTTGGGTAAAAAATGTGACTCTCTGCCCCTGGAAAATATACTAAATACAGTGTTCATTCCACAAACACTGGATGTACATAGGATTTGGAACATGCACATTTACATTTTTCCTATGGATTTTGAAAATGTCTTAATTTTTTCAGAAGATTCATTTTCTTTTCTTTTTTTTTAAATATTTTTATTTATTTCTAGGAGAGAGAGAGAGAGAGACAGCGTGAGCAGGGGAGGATCAGAGAGAGAGGGAGACGCAGACTCCGAAATAGGCTCCAGGCTCCGAGCTGGCAGTCAGCACAGAGCCCGACGCGGGGCTCGAATCCACGAACCGCGAGATCATGACCTAAGCGCAAGTCGGACGCTTAACCGACTAAGCCACCCAGGCGCCCCAGAAGATTCATTTTCTAGAAGAGGAAATCCAGGTGATGACTTTTATCAGACTCCTCCGGTGCGAGGTTGTATCACATATTTAGTTTTGTGGAACAGTGAGAATTGTAGGATATTTTGTGCTGCCAGAGGCACTATCCATCTGGGGACTTCATGAAACACTTGATGAGGGTGTGGCTGGACATCTTGGAACAGGAGGAAGAGAGCCAGGGTCATTCCCTTCAGGAAGCGCAGGGTCACAAAGTGTGGCCTTTAAGAGAGTAGGGAGGGTAATGCACTGGGTGCACAGGTCCAGGGAGCTTTTAAAGCCTGTTTTTCAAAATGTTTGTATATAAAGTGTTCAAAAATGTTTTTAAAATGAAATAGGTCTAGAAAACTATATTGAGCCAAGCTAAAGTTTAATTAGAGCTTTATATGCTAAGATACCTTTTAGAGTTTCTTAGAATATCAGTGTGCATGGGAGAACTCTGATGGAGAGTAGTATCATTTCCCAAACACTACTTATTTGAAGACCAAACTCTGTTTTTAGTATCATCCTTCCGTAGGCCATATTGACCCTATGAAAGTCAAATTGCAGTATCTACCACTTTTGAAATGTAATCAGAAGCCGGGTGCCAGGGAGGCCTTATTATCATTTCCTTAAGAACCAAATGTTCCATGAAGCCTCGAATATTCGTTGGATTTTACCAGCTTTCAAGATGGAATGAATGAATGAATGAACGAATGAATAAATAAATAAATAAATAAATAAATAAATAAACGAAGTTTAATGCAATAGGTCCACATAAAAATACTTCTTTTTATTTTATGTATATATATATTTTTTGAAATCATTATTACTTACCTTTTTATTGCAAAATAAAATGCAGAAACAGAAAATCACACAAGCAAATCTATACTGTATTGAGTTAATACGGTGAGAAGACACAGACCAGGAATTAGAGATCGGTCAGATATCCCTGCCACCAAGCTGTTTTGTTCATTTTCTCTTTGAACCAAGAGCTAAAGTATTGCTGCTGCTTCAAGCTCACTTTTAGAATAGTTATCAACACATACACCGCCTCATAGACACTCTCTATTTCTCTGTCTCTGGGTGAAATCCTCACCTCCATTCAGGGCTCTGCATGGAACCCAGGTTGCTAACAGTGGTTGCAGAGAAATCACTAACCACACTCCCTGGTCTGTCTGGAAATTTCAGAGATCTAACCTCAACCGGGCTCTGAATCCTGCCCACCAGCTTCAGCCTCCTGCTCCTTCCACTCCCTCCTCTAGACTATTCTGTATTTACTCCTCTGCCATTCTTCTACCAACCTCATTCTTCTACCTTCACAAGCTTACAGCAGCCAGCACACAAGGCCACACGCCACCACTGTATCTACTGACCAAACACAATCCGTGTGTTGTATTCTACTTCTCTCCCATCCCTTCTTATCACTAGATGCGATGTCATTTCCATGTTCCTTTGCATGTAAATAAACAATGGCATTTGACATGTTATGTCATGTCTTCCTCTGAAAATGCTATCTTCGTTTACCTCTGTGATACCTCAGGAAAACCAAATCCTTGGTTTTTTGTTTTTCCCCCCACGTTTCTTCCCCTTCCCTTTCTATGGAAGAATAATTGACATACGATATTATATTAGTTTCAAGCTTACAACACAGTGACTCAATATTTATATACATTACAAAATGTATATAGTAAGTTTAGTTATTATCAGTCACCATTCAAGTTATTACAACATTATTAACTATATTGCCTATCTTCTATATTTCTGATTGATCTTTTGCCCATTTTTTCTCCTATCCAGGGCTTCTAAATTTGGGAAAGCACTAGGACTCTTTCTTTGCACCTCTTGCCTTGCCTTTTTAAAAAATATTTATTTATTTTTGAGGGGAGTGTGGCAAACAGAGGGAGACACAGAATCTAAAGAAGCAGGCTCCAGGCTCTGAGCTGTCAGCATAGAGCTCGATGCAGGACTCCAACCCACAAACTCTGTGATTACGATCTGAGCTGAAGTTGGATATTCAACTGACTGAGCCCTGGACCTCTTCTCTTTTCTATTACACTCATCACTAGGTAATGTCATTCACCCTGAAATTTAAATACCGTGTAAAGCTGATCTATCCTTCTGAAATTTATATGCTCACGTTGGACCTCAGCATTTAAAGACACACTTGTATTCTCGATGGCCTTTAGGACATTTACTTGGATTTCTAATAAGATTCCCAAATCAACATGTCAAAATCTGGCTACTGTTATCCATTCCCCTCCTTCCACCCCATGTTCACCAGATCAGCCTTTACTGTGGTCTTCCAATGCCAATCAGAGACAACACTGTTTTCCCATCGGTTACTGTTGATTTTCCTCTATGCTATAACCCACCTTGGGCTCATCAGCAAATTCTAATCACTTACTTTCAGACATAACCAACATCAGCTACATCTCAACTCACTCAGAAACACAAATCTGGACAAAGACCCCTTCATCATAAGTTCTTAAAATAGGTTTCTAAGTGACTCCTCCTTTTTCTGCCCTCATACCTTGAAAGATCCACTTTCAACATAGAGGCCATAACAATCTTTTAAAAATATAATTCCTTTATGACTCCAGTCTGCTTAGGCCATTTTAGACATAAGCCATCTCCCTCAGAGAAAATCATCAGAATTGATCTTATGAACTTCCGGGCCCAACAGGATCTGTTCCCTTCTCTATGTTCTGACTTTGTCTCCTAAACTAGTCCATAATCCTGCCTCACTGGTTTTCTCACTATCCCTGAAACACATAATACATATGTCGACTTCAGGACCTTTGCATATTCTGACCCACATGCTCTATTTCCATGATCTGAAAATCTTCAGTGCTACCTCCTTGTCTTGTCATTCGATAAAAATACATTCTCTGTAAGCTTTCTCTGACTCCTCAATAAAATGTCCCCCCCGAATAATTCATATTTTACTTCTTGTTGCTTGGTATTTACTACTACCTACTAGACTCTGTGTTTGTATATTTATTTGACTATTGCCTTTCCTCCATTAGAGTAGTCGACGTGAACAGATATTTTGTATTCTGGGTTCAGTGCTATCTCCCCATTGCCTGGCACACAGTGTGTTCATGTTAAGTAAAACTTTTGAAATTCCTCTTTCAAAATTAATATCCACTTTGCCTACACTATAAGGCTGTTACAAGGAACAAGAGTGCTTTAAAAGTTTTATAATTAGACCAATAAAAAGCACTGATTGCTCATGAATTTCTTACCATCATAATCAAGGATTTCACAGAAATAAGTAATACTGAGCAAGAAAAAATTATCTCTGGATCCAATTCAGAGTCACATGTACAAATACTAGTCTTGAGAAATGGGGTGGGCTGTAGAAAATCCTGGGCTCTAGAACACTCAGAAAAGTGCATAGAGTTGTTCTGAAAACGAACAATCCCAACATATGCATGTTGAATGGTTTTAACAACTTGGGGAACATCCTAGAATTTCTTGATAATATTTTTAGCTGAAAAAAGTAAATTGCATGCACCTACACAGGAAAAGATTTGTTATAAATTGAGCAGGCACCGGTTCTGAACTAAAGGCTAGCATTCACATATGAAGTTTTGATATACAAATAAGGGGGTCTGAGACTTGTATATCTGGACAAGTTGTTTTCACATATAAAAATCAGACAAGTATTTTTATAAATGGGAAACCATAGCATATTTATGTGCACACAATAAAAGAGGAAGAAGGAGGAGGCAAATCAGAGGTGAAGTCATAGAAGAGGAAAAAAGATAAAAGAAAATTAAAAACTAAAACTAAAAATAAAAATAAAGAAATAAAAATCCAAGAAAGAAAACCGATGGTGTATTCACAATGTTGAACTTACACATAAGAAGTTTCAAAAGAGACCTGAAGACAGTCATCATTTCAGTCAGCTTCACCTGACTGAACTACCAATCTAATTCTATCAAAAGGTGATGTTTTATTTTATTCTTCATTATGGGTGTGAATCATGTACTAGGACACTGAAGAAATTCTTTGCAGGAAATTTTCTTTGCAGGCAAGATTTGATAATTTGTTCAAAAGGCTAAGGTAGGAAAATTATAATTACTGGGATCAAATAGCTCAAGGAAACATACTAGAACAAAATATCACAATAGGTTCGAGGGTTTTGCTTGAGTGAGGACTTGTGTTTATTTTGATTTTTAGTCCGATTTATTTAGTTTTTACATTCTTTTTAGTGACCAAATATTTCTGCTTTAATTCAAAAACTTTTTTTGATGAGAAAGATTAGGTTTTATACACTTCTTAGGGGTAGGCTGACTTCAGACAACTTTTGTTGTTAATAGAGTGGCACAGTGTTTATTAGCCATGAAAAAGAAACAGAATACCCCAAAGTGAGAAGGGGCAAACAGAAAATAATGCTGCCATTTAATTTAAGGAAAAGATAAAGGATATTGAAAAATATTTACACGGAAAGAATGGAAAGAGTATAGGTGGTTTCCTAGGTATATAGGCAGAGAAACAGCCTTAGCTTAAAGTGCTATGACAGAATATAATACACTGAGTGGCTTTAACAACAAACACTTATTTCTCATAGGTCTGGAGGCTAGAGATTTAAGATCAAGTTGTCATCAAGTCCTGTGTTTGGTGAAAACCATCTTCCTGGTTTGCACATGGCCATCTCTTCCTTGTGTCCTCAAATGGCTGAGAGCAGAAAGGAACAGCTCTTATGTCTCCTTTTATAAGGACACTAATCTCATTTTGAGGGCTCCATCTTCATGACCTGGGTACCTCCCCAATGTCCCACCTCCTAATACCATTCCATCTGGGTTAAGGTTTTGGAGTATGAATTCTGTAGGGAAGCTGGCATATCCATAGCATCCCTCCCTTTGCCCCAACCCCCATTCATGTCCTTTTCACATGCAAAGTACATTCCATTCCAACAGCACCTACTCTAAGGTCTAAACCAGGTATAAGGGATGATTGAGATACAATTCCTCTCCAGCTATAAACCTAGAAACCAAACAATTTATGTGCTTCCTAAATACAGGTAGGACAAGCAAAAGATAGACATTCTCATTTCAAATGGGAGAAATAGGAGAGAAGGAAGGGGAGATGTTTCCTAAGGAAGTCCAAAACCCAGAAAGAAAACTCCCATGAGATCTTAAGGTTTGAGACTAATTCTCTTTGGCTCAATGATCTACTCTTCAGGCCCTCTGGAGAAGGAACACTAGCCCTACGGCTCCATGACTGCTGACCACACTGTGCATGGCTCTTTTGGGCTCTCCTTGCATCCTTCAGGGCTCTACCAGGATAGGCCATTCTCGTGGCTTCTGTTGGAGTTCCCATGCCCTGCTGAAACCTGGGTTGTGGCCTTGGTAATCTCCAGATGGACTTTGGGGCCATCCTTGTCTTTTCTTAAAGAATAGCACAAGTTCCAAGTAAAATAGCTCTTCTATCTTGCAAAATCTAAGAAGTCTAACAAGTTTCTTTCATTTTACCCCATTTCTTTCCTCTTCACTTCAAACTGGCAGCTTTTCTGCCTGGGTTACTGGTTAAGTCCCACATTAATCTCCTTATTAACTGTTTGCTGGGTCACACACTTAGTGCTGCTTCCAAACATGCTTTCTCAGTTTTTGCGATGTAGATAGGCTAAGATTTTTTTCCAAATATTTAAGCTCTGGTTTCTTTTTTCTTAACAATTCCATCTTCAATTCATCTTTCTCTTCTTGGATTTTACTATAAGCAGTCAGGAAGAGACAAGCTACTCCTTCAGCATTTTGTTTAGAAACATTCTCAGCTAAACATTCACCTTTATCACTCTTAACTTCTTCCTTCTACCAAATACTAGAACATGAAAGTAGTTCAGCCATGATATTTTCCACTTTATAACAAAGATAGTCTTTACTTCATGGTCCAATAACATGACATTTTCCACACTTCTGTCTGAGACCTCATGTCCATGCTTCTACCAACATTCTATACATGATTATTTATCCATTATTGAAGAAAATAGAAGCTTTACCTTTTTCCTGCTCCTCCCTACCCNCTCCTCCTCCTCCCCCTCCCCCTCCTCCTTCTTCTTCTTCTTCGTCTTCTTCTTCTTCTTCCTCCTCTTCCTCTTCCTCTTCTCCACCAGAATCACCTTAAAAATCCCTTCCTGGCAATGTTGTTTTATTTTAGCATACACCTAACACCCTCAGCATTTACTCATCTGGTTCAGAAACCACTTCCACATTTTTAGACATTTGTTACACCAGCAGCATACTTCTCAAGGCTAATTTCTGTCTTAGTCACTTCAGGCTACTATAACACAATACCACAGACTGGGTGGTTTAAATAACAAACATTTATTTCTCACAGTTGTGAAGGAGAGAAAATCCAATAACAAGGTGCTACAAGGTCTAATATCTGGTAAAACCCTGCTTTCTGGTTTGCAGATACCTTTATAACCCTTTATGACCACCTCCTTATATCCTCTTATGGCCAAGTGCAGAGAGATAGGAAGCAAGCTACTTTTAAGGGCATTAACCCCATCATGAGGCTTCCACTCTCATGAATTAATAATCTCCCAAAGGTCTCACTTCCTAATACCCCTCCTCTGGGTTAAGTTTTCATCATATAAATTATATGTGTGGGGGTGGGGGAAGGGAGACAGACCCAAACAGGTAGTTCATAACAGAAGCCAAATTCTGTCTACATCACTTTCCAGGAGAGTTGACCTTGCTCAAGTTCTGTTTATGTATCATTCAAACATTCTCATATTTATGATATGAGACAAGAAATGTTAAATGCTTACTCTTTTCTATGGAAGATACCTGAGACACTAATTATATTAATTTATTACAATGATGATTTTCAATCCTGCCTATACATTGAAATCCTCTGTGGTACAACTTTAAAAGCATAACTCTAAACTTATTAATTATACTTTCTTAGGATTAAGCATATTTATATACCTTTTTTCAAAGTTTCATGAGAAATTATGATTCAGCAGAGATGTTAACAAAATAGTAAACCAGTAGAATAAAGATTCCTCATCAAGAAGTGTATATGCATGATTTCACTAATTTGTTTTTGTTTTCGGTCTCATTGAGGTATAATAGATAAATAAAGTTATAAGATATTTAAAGTATACAACGTGATGGTTTGATACACACACACATAGTAAAAGTATTCCTTCTTTTGAATTAGCTTATACATTCATCACTTTACTTGGACCCCCAGGAGTGGTGCTGTGGGAGGGTGTTCCCTATGCTGTACTTCCTTCACCCCATCACTGAGCAGGGATTTGGTGCTGGGATCGGCCATGTTCACTTCCCTTTAGGAAGGAATTCTTATCAGTTTTGCTTCCAGGACTGACTAATGTGCTTAAATTTAGCATGTGTGTGTTTGAGAACATTTATGTTCTACTCTTTCAGCATATTTCAATTATAATATCATCAACTGCAGTCACCATGTTATATATTAGATCTTCAGACCTTAGTTATCTTATAACTGAAAGTTTGACCCGTTTACCAACCCTGCTCTAAGCCCTGGCTACTATGGTTCTATTCTGTTTCTCTCAGTTCAACTTTTTATTATTTTTACTATTAGTAGTAGTACTACTAATTTTAGTATTCACATATAGGCAATATCATGCAGTATTTGTCTTTCTCTGTCTGCCTTTTTTCACTTATCATAATGCCCTCCAGGTCCATCTTTGTTGTTGTAAGTATCAGGATTTTCTTCTTTTTCAGAGCTGAATTCTATTGTATGTATATATATATGGACATACAGCCATACTTCATTTTATTGTGTTCTGTACAAGTGTATTGGTGCTATTTTTCCAACAGCAGTTATTCCCTTAGGTGTTTATCTGTCACCTTTTGGTAATTCTTTTAATATTTCAAAGTTTTAATTGTTTTTATATTTGTTATGGTGATCTGTGATTAGTGATCTTTTGTGGGGAACCAGAAACCATGCCCATCTAAGACAGAAAACAATTGCCAAAAAAAAAAAAAAATGTGTGTGTCCTGAACACTCCACTGGTGGGCTATCTCTCTCCCTCTCTTTGGCTCTCCCTATTTCCCGAGACACAATGATATTGAAATTAGGCCAATTGATAATCCTACAATGGCCTCTATATGTTCAAGTGAAAGGACAGGAAGAGTTACATATCGCTCACTTTAAATCAAAAGCTGGACAGGATTAAGCTCAGTGAGGAAGACATGTCGAAACCTTGCCTCTAGCACTAAACAGTTAACCATGTTGTGACTGCAAAGGAGAAGTTCTTGAAGGAAATTAAAAGTGCCACTCCAATGAACACTTGAATGAGAAAGCAAAACTGCCCTACTGCTGATACAGAGAAAGTTTGAGTAATCTGGATAGAAGATCAAACCAGCCACAACATTCCTTTAAGTTGAAGCCTAATCAGAGCATAGCCCTAACTCTTCACTTCCATGAAGACTGAGAGGTGAAGAAGCTACAGAAGAAAAGTTTGAAGCCAGCAGAGATTGGTTCATGAGGTTTAAGGAAATAAGGCATCTTCATAACATAAAGTGCAAGATCAAGCAGCAGGTGTTGATGTAGAAGCTGCAGCAAGTCCTCCAGAAGATCTAGCTGAGATATGTTATGAAAGTGGCTACACTAAATAACAGAATTTCGTGGGGATGGACTGACTTTCTATTGGAAGCAGATTCCACCTAGGATTTTCATAGCTAGAGAGGAGAAGTCAATGCCTGATTTCAAAGCTTTGAAGGACAGTCTGGGTCTTGTTGAGGGCTAATACAGCTGGTAACTTGACGTTGAAGCCAATGCTTAGTTACAGTTCTGAAAATCCTAGGGCCCTTAAGAATTATGCTAAAATTGCTCTGCCTGTGCTCTACAAGTGGAATGATAAAGGCTGGCTGATGGCACAACTGTTTACAGTATAGTTTACTAAATATTTTAAGCCTGCTCTTGAAACTCACTGCTCAGAAAAAGAGAATATTTTGGGGGCACCTGGGTGGCTCAGTCAGTTAAGTGTCTGACTTCAGCTCAGGTTATGATCTCGTGGTCAGTGAGTTTGAACCCCGCGTTGGGTTCTGTGCTGACAGCTCAGAGCCTGGAGCCTGCTTCGGATTCTGTGTCTCCCTCTCTCTGCCCCTCTTCCACTCACTCTCTGTCTGATTCTGTCTCCCAAAAATAAATAAATGTTAAAAAAATTTTTTTAAGATTCCTTTCACAAGATTACTGTTCAATGACAGTACATCTGGTCACCCAATAGCTCTGATGGGGATGTACAACGATATTTATGTTATTTTCATGCCTACTTACAACAGCATCCATTCTTCAGCCCATGGACCAAGGAGTTGTTTTGACCTTCAAGTCTTATTATTTAAGAAATATATTTTGTAAAACTATAGCTGCCATAGTGATTACTCTGAGGTATCTGAATAAAGTCTATTGAAAACCTCTGGAAAGGAGTAACCATTCTAGATGTTATTAAGAACATTTGTGATTCAGGGAAGGAGGTCAAGATATCAACATGAAGATAAATTTAGAAATTGATTTCAGCCCTCATGGAGGACTTTGAGGGGTTACAGACTTTAATGAAGGAAATACTGCAGATATGGTAGAAATAGGAAGAAACTAGAGGCTAGGAGTGTGACTGAATTATTGCATCTCATGATCAAACTGGAACAGATGAGTCACTTCCCTTGGATAAGAAAATAAATTGAATTCTTGAGATGGAATCTACTCCTGGTGAAGTTGCTGTGAAGGTTGTTGAAATGACAAAGCAATATTTATAATGTTATAGAAACTTAGTTGATAAAGAAGCAACAGGTTTGAGAAGATTGAGTCAAACTTTGAAAGAAGTTTTACTTTGAGTAAAATGTATCAAACAGCACCATTTACTACAGAGAAATCGTTTTGTGAAAGGAAAAGTCATCATGGCAAACTTCACTGTCTTATTTTAAGCATCGCCATGGCCTCCTGAACCTTCAGTAACCACCACCCTAATCAGTCAGCAGCCATCAACATCAAGGCAAAACACTCCACCAGAATGTTCCATGTATGGTTGAGAAGAATGTGTATTCTGCTGTTGTTGTATGGAATGTTCTATAATATGTCTGCTAGGTCTATCTGGTCTAACTCATAGTATTAGTCTAATATTTCCTTTTAGATTTTTTATTCTGGATGATCTATCTATTGCTGAAAGGGAAGTACTAAAGTCCTTTGTTATTTAATATTTTGATCCAAATCTATTGATAGTTGCTTTATATATTTTGGTCCTTCTATGTTGGATGCATTAATACTAATGTTATATCTTCTTGAAGAATTAATCATTTTATATAATAATTTTCTTTGTCTCTTGTTATAGTCTTAGGTTCAAATTCTATTTTGTATGATAGAAGTACAGCTACTCTTCATTCTTTTAGGTTTCATTTACATGTAATATTTTCCCCTCTACATTTCCTTTCAGTCAATGTGTGTCCTTAAAGTGGTGAGCTGCATTTAGGCAGCATATAGTTGGGTTTTGTTTTTCTACCTTTTGAGACACTCTCTGTCTTTTGATGGGATGATTTAGCCCATTTACATTTAAAGTAACTATTGATACATTGACTATTGCTATTTTGATAATTGTGTTCCGGCTGTTTGTAATTTCTTTGTTTCTTTCTTCCTTCGTGTTCTTTTCCACTGTGATTTGATGATTTCCTGTAGGTGTATGGTTTGATCCCTTTCTCTCCATCCTTTTGCATCCTTTTGCTTTGTGGTTACCATGAGGCTTACATAAAACATCTTTAAACAGTCTACTTTTAGCTGATAACAGCTTAGCTTCAAACACATAGAAAAGCTCTACATTTTACACTTTCTTCCCGAACATTTTATTTTTGATGTTACAATTCACATTTTTAACATTGTGCCTCCATTAACAAATGATTATAGTTATCTTTTTTAATACATTTGTCTTTTGACTCTTATTTGCGAGTTGTAAGTGACTTACCTCCCACCATCACAACTTTGGAGTATTCTGAAACTGACTATAACATTCCTATCCTTATACTTTGATATGTTTTTCTGTTACTAATTATTGTTCTTTCATATCGATTTAAAGAACTTTCTTTTAACATTTTTTGCAAGGCAAGTCTAGTAGTGATGAAGTCCTTCTGCTTTTGTGTGTCAGGAAAACTCTTTAAATTTGCAGGTAGAGTACTCTTGGTTGACAATATTTTTCCTTCAGCACTTTGAATACATCATCCTACCCCGTTCTCATCTGCAAAGGTCCTAACGAAATAATTTGCATGTAGTTTCATGGGGATTCCCTTGTATGTAACAAAGTTTTTTATGTTTTCTTTTTGTTTTTTTTTGGTTTTTCTTTTTGTTTTTGTTGCTTTTAAGATTCCCACCATGTTTGTAACTTGTGAAAATGTAATTATAACATGTCTCAGTGTGGTTATGTTTGGGTTCATCTTATGTGAACCTCTGGGCTTCCTCGATTTGGATGTCTGTTTCTTTCTTCAGGGTGAGAATTTTTTCAGCCACTATATCTTTGGGTCTCTCTTCTCTTTATGAGACACTTACCCTGTGCATATTGGACCTCTTAATGGTGCCCCATAATTTCTTTAAACTATCTTACTCTTTTCAATTTTTTTTCTTTTTACTCCTCTGATTGGATGATTTCCACTGACCTATCTTTGAATTAATTAATTTTTCTTCCAGTTGATCTCATCTGTTACTGAAACAGTCTATTAAATATTTTATATTTAAATAATAATATTTAAAATATTCAATATTTAATAATTAAATGTGGAACTTTTTGCACATTAGATAAAATAGCTTCTCCCAGTCTTGGCAGAGGGGGGTGTCTTGTAGGTGAACCTCATCAATTAGTCCAACCTAAGCTCCTGGGTGCCTCTCAAATCTTTCTGATTATCCAACATGTCTTTCTTGTTCTTATTGGCTCCTGGTAGCTTAAGGTGTGCCAAGACCCGCTTCAAAGAGGAGAATCAGAGAAAGTAGTATCTAGATTTGGGCTGGTTAGGAGCCAGACATTTAGACAGCTTTTGGAAATGTATTTAGTTAAACTCCTTCCAGGGAGAAACTGAGAGATGGGCATTTTTGTCTGTTTTCTCTCCACTGGACCCAAGTGGAGATCCCTTTGGATCTTTGGGGTTGAGCAGGGAAGGGTGTTTTTGCCCCTATTAAGAACTGCTTCTAGGGCACCTGGGTGGCTCAGTCAGTTAAACATCTGACTCTTGATTTCAGCTCAGGTCATGATCTCATGATTTGTGAGATCAAGCCCCACATGGGGCTCTATGCTGACAGCACAGAGCCTACTTGGGATTCTCTCTCTTCCTCTCCCCCCCCTCAAAAAAAAGGAAAGAAAGAAAGAAAAGAAACTTAAGAGCTTTTTTGTTTGCTACCATTCTGTGGGACTCAAGAATACAATTTCTATTAGCTATCAGAGACTATAATTCAGGGGCTGGTCTCGAGTGGCAGCTGCAAAAGCTGGGGCGGCAGATGTGTATGGAAGCTTCTTCCAGGGAGATACTGGGAACTTGATAGTTGGAGCTGGCTGAAAAAAGTGGGAGAGGTGTCCACCAGCTTCCTGATCTCTGGGGAGGATAACGGCCAGCCCCTAAATATCTGCTCGAGTTAAAAGCCTGATTCTCAGGCAGCAGCTTGTAAAGTAAACAGATAAACCCCTTGATGCTTGATTTTGCCTGCTCCCTCTGCACTCAGCCTTGGGGGAAGCCCCTGGGAGAGCTGGCATGCCCATGAAGTATGGCTCCTTGGTTTGCTACCATCTTGCAGATCTTGTGGACACAAGCAAGCTTGGATTTTGGATCTAAATGTTTTGGGGCCCATTGCTACAGTGAGGGTCTTGAAAGTTGGAGCACGATGCACTCACTTCTGCAACAAGTATACTAAAAGTCGGAGCATGAGATGTGCAGTTCAAACCCTTAGTCCCTGGGGAGAAGCTGAGAGTTGGGGGTTTTCTCCCAGTTCTTTTTTTTTTATTTCTAGGAGAGAGAGAGAGAGAGAGAAAGAGACAGCGTGAGCAGAGGAGGGTCAGAGAGAGGGAGTCACAGACTGAAACAGGCTCCAGGCTCTGAGCTGGCAGTCAGCACAGAGCCCGACGCGGGGCTCGAACCCACGAACCGCGAGATCATGACCTAAGCGAAAGTCGGACGCTTAACCGACTAAGCCACCCAGGTGCCCCGGTTTTCTCCCAGTTCTGGGGCATTTTGCTGATAGTGAGGTTTATGATGAGAATGAGTCTCCGTTTTTCCTATCCAACTTGATGTAGGTGGTTTCTCATCTTCTTGGTTCGTAGGAGTTGTTCAGTTTGTTTCTGGGTCTCTTTCAGAGGGACTTGCTCCATGTGTAGCTGCATATTTGTCCTGTCAGTAGGAGAAGGGGAGCTTGGAGGCCTCCTCTGTTACCATCTTCATGAGCTACGAGTAACTTTTATTTTTATAAAGCATTTGTTCTAAACTCCCAAGATCTTAATCGTGTAAATCATATGGATTAATATTGGAGGGTAGACATAGAACTTTAGAGTTCGTGGAATGGAAAATATATGTTATTCCTACAAAACCAAGGTTCTTACAAGCTA
Source organism: Crocuta crocuta (assembly GCF_008692635.1). Taxonomy (NCBI): domain Eukaryota; kingdom Metazoa; phylum Chordata; class Mammalia; order Carnivora; family Hyaenidae; genus Crocuta; species Crocuta crocuta. The sequence continues at coordinate 1,281,438 of NW_027532825.1, read as the reverse complement.
TTTTTAATATATTCAGACATAATTTAGGAAATGTTTATTGCACTTTCCATATGTTTGCATTTTAGGAGTAAAAGTGACTCTGTGTTAAATCATATAATTTATGGATGTGTCTGTGCTTGCTCCTAGAGGCAAGAGGCAAATGAATAAACAGGATTACAATATAGCAAGCAAACTAGGTTTTCTTTTTATGTGCATTTCCTGGAGAAAGAGGTCAGGCTGATAAGTGCCCTCTATTCTCACTTATACTTTACACAATTCTTTATTTTTTAGGCCAGGCACTATTCTCACTTTTTTTTTTCATATGTGTTTCTTTTTATTTGTTTATTTATTCAGTACTTTTGGCTTTATTTCCAGTGTAAGAATAGAGAGCAAACCTTATTGACTTTAGAATCTTATTTAAAATCATGACAAATGTCCATGTTGAAAAATGTGCAGATTTACTTAGAATTCAGTATATGAGACTTTTCTTTAATATTGGACAAGGAAAAACATGCTTAACTAATACATCTTCAAAAATGTATAATAGACAGATGAGGGAATTTGTTTTGGCCAAGTAGTGGAAAGTGACTTTGTAATTTTCAAGTTTGAATGGCATAATTCATTTTTCTTTGATAAAATGTGATCTTTTACCACACTGTTTTGGTCTACAATTGCAAATACATATAACTTACTAAAACAAAGGAGTTGCAAAATAAATGCTTTTTTCCCCCACAAATGCTTAAACTATCATCATCTGCTTGGCATGTTGCTGGACTTCAAGGATATATCAATGAAAAGAAGACCAACATGGTTAACTCATATCCTTGTGGAGCGTATATGGCATTGGAAGAGACAAGGACTAAGACAATAAGCAAGAAAATGCAACATTTACAAGCTAACAATTCATGTAGACAATAAAATAAATGGGATTCTAAGACACAAATAATAAAGGAGCTCTCTAAGAGGGTTCTATTTTAGATTAAATGGACAGAAAACTCCTCCCTGAGGATATAGATGCTGAAATGGGATGATAGGAAGATGCTAGCCTCATAATAAGCTGATGTAAGTACAACAATGTGAGTCAAGAAGGGCTAGGACTATTCAATGAATGTAATAATAAAAAACCAAAAAGGCCAGTGTGTTTGGAGTACAGAAAGGCAGGGAGGTTGGGTCTTTAGTAAAGTTTTTAAAAGTGGATAGGATTACAAGGTATAGAATGTTGGTTTTATTTTAAGAGCAAAGCAAAGGCATTGGGTGACTTTGCGGAAACATCCAAATCAAGAGAGTGTGATGACTAGGTTTTCTTTTCCAAACCATCACTCTGGCTGCTGTGTGGACAATGGGTTGGAGGGTATAAAGGTGGCAGCACAGGGGTAGTCAGGAACCTCCTGTGGCATCTTGGTGGAAGAGGAAGACCTTAGCCCAAAGTGAGTTGCAGTGCGAATTGATAATAGTTCATACATCTAAGGTCTATTCTGGAGACAAACTCCCAGACCCAGCTGGTAGAATATATATGAAGGTTTGGGATAAGAGAGGAATCAAGGAAGATTACTATCTTTCTGGCTGAAGCAACTGGAGAGAGAGTTGTAACAGATAGAAAGACCGGGAGAAGCACTTGCTTAGTCAGAGGCGTGTTAGAAAGTTCCAGTGTGGAGCACCTGGATGGCTCAGTCATTTAAGTGTTCGACTTCAGCACAGGTCATGATCTCATGGTTTGTGGGTTCGAGCCCCATATCGGGCTCTGTGCTGACAGCTAGCTCAGAGCCTGGAGCCTGTTTCAGATTCTGTGTCTCACTCTCTCTCTGTCCCTCCCTTACTCACACTCTGTCTCTCTCTGTCTCAAAAATAAATAAACGTTTAAAAATTAAAAAAAAAAGTTCCAGTGTGTTCATGTTAACAGCTGAGAAACNGGCTCTGTGCTGACAGCTAGCTCAGAGCCTGGAGCCTGTTTCAGATTCTGTGTCTCCCTCTCTCTCTGTCCCTCCCTTACTCACACTCTGTCTCTCTCTGTCTCAAAAATAAATAAACGTTTAAAAATTTAAAAAAAAGTTCCAGTGTGTTCATGTTAACAGCTGAGAAAACTATCCAAATCCAACTGTGGATATTTAACAGGAAATTTAAAAAACCTGAATACTAAGATCAGATGAGTCTGAATTGGGAACATGAATTTGGGTTTCTTAGCATATAGGTGATATTTTAAAGCATTGGAATGGATGTGGTACTGCTAGGGGAGAATATAGGTCGGAAAGGAAAGGGGACCCAGATGCTTCCATGTGAGGTTTAGTTTGAAGGAGAGAAGTCAGCAGAAGAAACCAACACAGAGCAACCAGAGAAGGAAGAGACAGGAAGCATGTGAGGCTGCACTACAATAACTAACAGAAGGTTACTGCCTGCTAAAATCAAAGCATGATATCTCACATGATCTTTTCAAGTTGGCTCATGGATTACACTAAAATCAAGGCTGACATAACAGCTACTATTTAAAATGTTGCCTATCACTATGGCACAAAGGAAGGGTCACTATGAACAGATGTGAATAGACAATTAAATGTTTGGGGGCAACAATGAGAGATGTCACTTCTACTCCAATCTCACCAGCCAAAGCTAGTTGCGTATCCCGAAATAGTACATGGAGGTCAGGAGGAACTAGCTTTTGTATGAGGAAATATTCTGTGAACCATACCAATGTTTCCAACAGTCGTGTTTGATGCCTCGTTCTTTCTAAAACAGATAAGCAATGCAAAATTCCGGCCAATCACAGCATAACGTTCAAAGTGCAGGTCTTGGGTGTTTTATGGTAGTGGTTAGGCTGCATTAGGTGTAGACGTAGATCCTTCTCCTCTAGAGCTCTATGAAGCACATGCTACGTCTGTGCACCAGTGGAGAACGAAGTAGATAATCTCACAAAAAATTCTCATTTGGAACAATGACCATTACGATTCCTTTACAAATTTTGCGATAGTTCTCCCCGAGAAGGAAACCTTCCTGATTATGGTCTGTTCCTGCTCCTCAAGAGGGACTTCCCAGTCCCCAGTTCTCCAAGTCTCTTTCCTTCCAGCATGAGAGCCCTACCTTCATCATCCTCTTTGGACATGCCTGAACTGAATGTTGGGTAATAGAAGACTCCTCTGTCTGCTTCTCACTCACAGTAATGTGAACTCAAGGGCGTTGCATTTTGAGTTTAAGCCCATGGTAATACTGGTATTACCAGTATTACCATGGGCTTAAACTGGTATTACTGGTATATACCAGTAGAGATACTGGTATCTCTTTGGTAATACTGATGGGGAAAAACTGTTGTAAGATGGCTAACAGGACTAATAAGAAAACACCTGTCCCTGATTAATGAGGAATGCGGAAGTAACAGACTATAAATTGTTCCCTCTGTTAATGTTCTGGGCTCAGACCTCTGGAGAACGATCTCCTCTGAGTCACCGGTGTAAAATAAATCTCCTGCTTTCCAAGATCTCCAAGTGCCGCTTGGTTCTCCTGATGGATGATCCAGACCAGATGCCATAACAGTACCATCACTTCACAAACCTAACCCCTTACCTTTTTTATTTCATGGAGATCCATGTGCCAATAAGACAGGCTCCACTCTCCCAGTTCACTCCAGCCATTTTGAATCTATCAAGATCCTTGAGGAAAGTCAAACCTTTAGTTTAGTTTAATTCCTGGGGTAGTTTTGCTCAAAAATTATTTGCAAGGGCCATCCTGGCCCTCATGAAACCTGGAAAAGCAGACATCACCACTTATCATCTGCATATAGTGGACATTTTAAATATCTTAAAACTACTTACAAATAATTTACAAAACTAAGAGTAAAGGGATAGGGAAACCTTTTTTTTAAAAAACAACTTCATGAAAAATGTTAATAAGAATTTAAACAAAGCAAACCCATGTTTTTATTCCATAATTTCCTGGTGGTAAAGCAAAGGTATATATACCTGACATAGGCAATGCTCTTTGAATGCAATTCACATGAATGAACCTGGAGCACACTAGTTTTGAAAATACTGAGTCTTGATTTCAAATATTCAAATGGAGTCTAGCTTATCGTTACTTCTGGTTCAACTTCATGGTCTTGAGTCATCAAAATACAATGCTGTTGAACATTTAAAAGCTCATAATGCTGTTGAAGACATGTTAACCATCATTGTTGGTCTATAATTACAAATATTTTCAATTTTAGCTTTATAAATACCATATGGAATGATCTGGAACTATATTTTTAAATTTCCATAGAATAAATTTTTTCCAATTAACATTTTATATATATCTGCTATATTATTTAGGGTTTGACCAGAGAAAAGAGAACCAGTAGAAGATTATATATATATATTTCCAACCCCCCCATATGTGTGTGTAATAGAANTATGAATTAAATTATAAATATACTTTTATATGTATAAAATTATATATAAATTAAAGTATATGTATACTTTTATATGTATAAAATTATATATGTATATATACATATATGTGTGCACACACACACATATACACACATATATACACATGCATGTGAGAGATAGAGACTTATTTTAAGAAATTTGTTTTTGCAACTAAAGAAATGGCTTGATGAGACCAAACTTTGTAGAGCTGGCTGTCAGGAAGGGCAGGCTGGAAAGTCTAGTCTGGCAGAAGCTGACACTGTGCTGATTTCCTCTTCCTGTAGAGACTTCACTTTGGCTCTTAAGCCCATTCAACTAATTGGAAGAGGCCACCCAGATTACCGAGGATAATCTCTTGTGTGTAAAGTCAAGGGATGGCGAATGCTAATCATATCTCCAAAATACCTTGACAGCAATACGTAGATAAATGTTTGATTGAAAAACTGCCTGGCCAAATTGACACAAAAAATGAACCATCACACTTGTCTTTAGCCCTTGTCCACTTATGAGTCTTATTAAGTAAATTTTGATGCATGAACAACATAAAAATCAAAGGAAGCACTGACACGTGACAGTACAGATTCGTGTCACAAAATAGTTTGTGATAAAATTCTTCCTGCTGAATAACTAACTGGATGAGAATGTCATATAGCTCTTTCCTTTTTAGAAATATATTGTCCACTCATTGCTTCTTGATTTTGAGGAGATCCAACTGGGATATTTTCACCTGATGATATATAGTCTGAAATTTCTCCTACATAATTAATTTTTTCATTATAATTAGTATCTAAAGTGCTGCTATCTCTCTCTATGCATTTTGATTTATATAATAATTGTGATTATCATTCCTTTTACCATTTTGGCAAGAAAAAAGTTTTTTAATCTGAATTAATAAATGAATTATTGAAGAATTTATCAAATTCTTTAAAGAAATCTTCATTCTTTAATGAAGAATTCATTTTAAAAAAAGACTACAAAGATCATGTCTCCAGACTTATGTTATAACTTTTTAAAAGATACTGAAATATTTTGGACAACCCAATTAAAACACTGAAATATGATGTAATATTGATAATTTATTTTACCATTACATCATTCTAGGTGATTCAATTTTCTTCTTGTCTTCTTTTAGGATAGTTGGGAATAATTCATGAGTAATGATAAAATAATTTCTAAGATGATGAGAAGCAAAATATGCCAAGATAAAAGTAACATAAGATTACTAAAATCCTATAATTTACCTTTCATATATAAAAGTGTCCAATGGAGCCATATTAAGGATAATTCCTACAACTTAAAGTCGACTAATTATAGATGTCCATTACATCCGCAAAATACTTTCATGTTTTTATTGGAAACAAGAAATGTTACATTTTATGTTAAATATAAAGTAATTTTTATCTTTTATGTTTATAAGATCACGACAATGGAATTAAATTCATAGAATATCTGTCCTTATAGAGAATTAAACTACTCAAAAAGGAAACTCAAAGTCAAAATTTCTGTTAAAAGCATGGTATAGAGAAGGTTATAATTTGTTGTTGTTGTTTTTATTAGGACAGCAAAGTCAACAAATCCATTTATACAATTAGATCATTAGATGATGAACATACTGACACACTCACCAACCAACTGAAAAACTTAAATTTACCAACACCCCAGAAGCTCCTCTCTTACCCCTTCCAGTTACTGTTCCTTCTCTTGAGTTGCATCAGCATAGATGAGTCTTGCTTGGTTATGAAATTATCGTAAACTAAATAATACAGCATGAATTCTTCTTTGCCTTTTTAAAAAAATGTTTTTTATTTATTTCTGAGAGAGAGAGAGACAGCATGAACAGGGGAGGGTCAGAGAGAGAGGGAGACACAGAATCTGAAACAGGCTCCAGGCTCTGAGCTGGCTGTCAGCACAGAGCCCAACACAGGGCTCAAACCCACGAACCGTGAGATCATGACCTGTGCTGAAGTCGGACACTTAACCGACTGAGCCACCCAGGTGCTCCTTCTTTGCCTTTTTTTGGATCAACATTATTTTGAGGGAAACATTGATCTGGATACAGTTTGTACATTCTATTTTTTATAGTTCTCCTCTATGAATATAATAGTGCATTCATCCATTCTTATGATGATATTGGTAATATGGATAGTTTTCTTTTTCTCTGCTACCATAGCATTGCTATGAGCATTTTCCAAGTCTTTTGATGAATGTATGAAGCTATTTTTGCTGGTTTTATAATTAAGTGTGGTTTTATAATTTTAGTTGGTACTGCAAATTTTCAATGGCAGATGTAGCAAATTGCTATCAGCAGCATATGAGATTTCCTGTTAACATAAGTCCTTTCCAACACTTGGTATTGACAATATATTTTTAACCATGCCTGTATGTATATTTCTTATTACGTGTATGTGGTGCATCTTCTTAAAGAATGAGTAGATCTAACACTTTTCGTATGCATATTATTTCTTTGGATATCTTTGTGGAGGATATGTTCAAATTCTTGCTTATTCTCTGTGGGACTTTCTAACATTTCTATTGATTTGTAGAAATTCATATATATATAATATATATATACACACATATGTATATATACATACACACATATATGTATATATACATATATACATACATATGTATACATATATATGTATTTTGGGTACAAACCCTTTATCAGATATGTGTATTAAAAATATCTTCTATCACACTGAGACTTCCTTTTAATTTTTTAAAAGTTGTCTTCCTTGTATTCAAAGTTTTAAACCTAAGTATAATCCAATTTCTCAATTTTTACTTCCTAATTAATTCTTTTTGTTATCTATGAATGAAAACTGCACTTACTCCTATGATGTGAAACATCACCATAATGCTTTTGACTTGTTGCTTAAATGACAACTAAGTTTTACACCCTACAAATTAGAAGTATAAAGATAGTAGATCATTGCATATGTTCTACAATATTGCAGGTGACGAGTTTTACCAAGAGCATGGCATGGTGCATTCCAGCCTTCAATGGTGTGTCACTGTTACCCTCTGGGAGGTCTCTAGGATGAGGTACTCTCAGTCTGTTGTGGCTGCTGCAGATACTATGAATGGGAATTCCTCTGTGGGTCTGAAGTGGTGAGGACATGCTACTGCAGCAGCAAAAATAATTCCATCTTAGATATTATGTACACAAAGGCGTATTCCTCACTCTCAATGTGTCTCTGGGTCTGCTGGGCTCTGCTCTATATTTTCTCATACCAGAACTCCGGCTTCAAAGACAACCAATGTTTGGAAAGTTGCTCATATTTAAAGTAGAAAGAGAGACAGAAGGCTCCTACATGGGCAATTAGAAGACCAGAGCTGTGGGACACCTAGGTGGGTCAGTTGGTTAAGCAGCCAACTTGGCTCAGGTCATGATTTCATAGCTGGTGATTTTGAGCCCCATATTGGGCTCTGTGCTGATGGCTCAGAGCCTGGAGCCTGCTTTGGATTGTTTGTCTCCCTCTCTCTCTCTCTGCTTCTCCCCTGCTTATTCTCTCTCTCTCTCTCTCAAAAATAAACATTAAAAATTTTTTAAAGAAAAAAGAACACCAGAATTACATTGGCACATGTGTTTCTGCTTTGGGCAGGATTAATCACATTCCCAACAGGGCATAATGGGGTTAGAAGATGAAATCCTGGTATATTCTAAGATGGTAAAGGTCAAGGTTGCTGATGGCTACCAGCAGGAGAACAGGCAAACACAGGGCTGCAATGAGGTACTCAAGGCAATACCTGACACCTAACAGGTTTCCAATGTAAGAAGTATCATTATCACTAAGCTTAAGTATTAAAACATAAATATATTCATAATTTTCTTAATAAATTTGAGGCATTAGAGAAAATGCAATTCTCACAAATAGCAATAATATTTTTTTCTAGCTATTTCTTGAGATGTAAATATGCTGGGAATGTTCTTTTCTTCTAATGTTTATTTACTATTTATTTTGAGCGTGAGAGAAAGAGCATGCAAGTGCATGAGCACAGGAGAGGCAGGAAGAGAGGGAGAGAGAATCCCAAGCAGGCTCCATGCTGTCAATGCAGAACACAGTCCTCAGTATGGTTCTGCCTGACAGATAGACAGACCTCGGGCCACCATCTGGCATTAACGGAGTCCCACCTCCTTCACGATAAGTTTGTACTAGCACATGATCTCATGCTCAATCCTTGGCCAGGAGCTGCTTGGACAAGTGGGTCCTTCTTGTGCACATGGTAGTGGACTGAGATGCTGAACTACCATTCATGCACACATATCAGAGAAGCACATGTCATTGCCCCCGAAACCAGCACGATCCTCTTCTGTCCTGAAGAATTCAGCCACTGATGTCACAGTTCACCAACTGGGTGATAAGCCTAAGAGTTGTATCTAAAGCTGCGCATCTAGTGTCTTTCACAGATGACCTTGAATCTATCCTTCAGTGTGCACTTCACCTGCTGCTTCAGGTTCAAAGCATTTTCATGGATTGTCTGGACTATTGCAAGAGCCCATTAACTTCCTCTGTATTTACCAACTTGAAAAATATTCTGTTAAACCTTCTGTCAAACAGGTCAGAAATACCGTAAGTTCTTTCAGGGGGAGCTTTCATTCTATGGATTATGTGTCAGTTAGTGCTGCTAATTCATTTCCTACATACTTTTTTAATTTTTTAACATTTATTCATTTTTGAGAGAAGAGACAGAGAGACAGACAGAGACAGACAGAGAGAGAGACAGAGTGCAAGTGAGGTTGGGGCAGAGAGAGAGAGAGCCAGAATCTAAGGCAGGGTCCAGGCTCTGAGCTGTCAGCCCAGAGCCCGATGCGGGACTCGAACCCATGAATGATGAGATCCTGATCAGAGCCAAAATCAGACGCTTAACTGACTGAGCCACCCGGTGCCCCTCCTATGTTTATTTTTTAACTTAAAGGTTTACATTACTGTAAACCTTCCTCTGGAATGACATTCTTTGTTTGCTTTTTTAAATTTAAAAAATTGTTTATTTTGAGAGAATGAGAGAGCACGAATGCAAGCAGAGGAGGGGTAGAGAGAGAGGGAGAGGGAGAAAAAATCTTAAGCAGGTTCCATGCTGCGAGCACAGCAAACAGATCAGGTCACCTTCATATCCGATCCTCAACCAGCCTCATTCCTTCCAAGTAAGTCAATAAGACATTACAGCCCCTTGGTCTATCATTCAATTTCCTTCATATTTATATTTGCTAGCTCTTTGTGGTTTCATCCCTCACCATTCATTAAATCTACCATATATTCTACCTGAGATCAGACTCTCATCTGTTCGAAAGCAAGAGGTTCCATAGATAAGTGAACAAGGCTGGCGACATACAATAGTGAGTGGCTGTGTGAAAGCATATCTCCATTTGTAGGATTCAAGTTCAATTTTGAAGAGCCTTTCCTCGTCAAACTGAACACATCTGCGAGCCAAATGTAGCACAGAGCTCTGGTCCCTACCAAATGACAGGCCGGCAGGTGCTGTGATCCCCAGAACGAACATTGTTCAGAATGAACAATGAAGGAACCAGAGGAACGGATAGGGAAAATGAATTCCAGGAACCAGTGGAAATGCTTGAGAACTAAGAAGTTAAATTTAGGCAGCCTTGATCTTGGAGATGAAGAAGGTGAGGCAGCCTGTGCAGAGCTGAGAGATCAGATGGCAGAAAAACTGAATAAAATTTACTCTTGAAGCATTGATAAAAATAAATATGATTTGAGACACCTGGGTGACTCCGTTGGTTGAGCCTCGGACTTCAGCTCAGGTCATGATCTCGAGGTTTATGAGTTCAAACCCAGCAACAGACTGTCTTCTGTCAGCATGGAGCTCATTTCAGATCCTCTGTTCACCTATCTCTGTGCCCCTCCCCTGCTCGTGCTCTCTGTCTCTCTCAAAAATGACCTGTGGCGTTGGCACCTTCACGCTTTACTTTGTCCTTCCCACCCCCCCAAAACCATGAAATAGCTGGTTTACAATACAAACAGGTCTATTCTAATCCATGCTGTCTCACCTTAAAAATATAAGAAAAATTTAAAGAGAACAAATCATCCAAAGAAACTGCCTGCCATATTAGTAACAAAACTTTCCTTAAACTGACTGATTTGAAACAGGCCAGGCCCTAGTCTTGGCCCTTGTCCCAAACACATTGTAAGGTAATCTGGTGATAACCCCAGAGAAACATCAACTAACAGACAATCAGCCAGCCAATTGACAAACAAAACTACATTAAAATATTGATAAATGGGTGAACAATATCGAGTATCCAAATGAAAATGTGTGAAAGGCTAAGGAATTTTTACTGTAAATATATATAAGGAGATAAAAGTCTTAACAATATAAACCAAAAAATCATCAAAAGATGTCTATTTTTAGATGCAACAATAAGGCAGCTGGGAAAACATGGTAGATGGAGTAGATGTATATGATTGGAAAAAAAGTTAGAAATTAGGGATAGCATTTTGTGAATCTCTATGGAAAACAACACCAAAGTGATGAAAGATAGAAAATAAAAATAGGTATTTATAGGCATAAAGTGTGCATATACATACGTCTAATAACTGAGTATCTAAGATGTATAACTGTTCATATAATGAAATCCAGAGAAAGGAAAAGCAATCAAATAGACGTGAAGAAAATATTTGAAAAATTAATGAAGAGTTATGAGTTATTGCTCAGGTTAGAAAGACCAAAGTCCACAAATGACCTGCTGGTGGGTGTGTCCAAGAAATGGAGCTAACCCATCACTAGGCAGAGGGAGATGTGGTGGGTGCAGTCGTCAGAGAAACAGATTGGATGTATTCAGAATAACCTCACTCCAGCTTCAAAAGACAGTGCTGATGGGAGGGGGGAGGAAGAAACAGAATTTTATAAATATATACAATATGCTTTGCATATATTTACATAATATGATTTATACACTCATTTTCTAGGAATATTTATGATCACAAAGATACATAGTAGACACATTACAAAGGTTGTATGAGAGACAGGGCTATGGAGTGTGGCTAAAAGAAAGTCATTTGTACTTTAACTAAAGACTGGTTCATCCACAGCTGATTTACTTGGCTCTATCAGACCCATCACTGATCCTGAAACAAGGTTTGAGTTCCCATTTCGCCTGGTTCATTCTGCATTTCCAATGACTTCACTGTTTCCTTCTATTATCTTTTTTTTTAAATTTAACATTTATTTATTATTGAGAGACAGAGTGTGCACAGGGCAGATGCAGAGAGAGGGGAGACACAGAATCCGAAACAGGCTCTAGGCTCTGAACTGTCAGCAGAGAGGCGGATGCAGGGCTTGAACTCATGGACCACGAGATCATGACCTGAGCCAAAGTCGGACGCTTCACCCACTGAGCCACACAGGCGTCCTCCTTCCATTGTCTTTACTGGGAAAACCTCTATTGTTGTGTCTATGAGAATCCTTCCTCCTCTTTGCTGTGATCTCTCCTTCTGTATTGTATGTGGAACACGCAGCCATCATTACCTTAAACCTGAGAATGTTTCTATTTGTGCCCTCATCTAGAACTTGAGAGAAATGAGAGCAAAGATGGGAGCTTATTCATCTTTATTTCCCTGATGTCTAGGGCAGTGTTTGCATTGTGCTTGGTGGAAATGAAATGCTAAAAAAAGAGAGAGAAAGGAGTTGCAAATACTGAAAAGAGCGCTTAATCTCCAAGTTAAATTTTGTTTTCTTAAGCCACCTGTTTGTTATTTAAGTGTGACCAGGGGCGCCTGGGTGGCTTCGTCGGTTAAGCGTCCGACTTTCGCTTGGGTCATGATCTCGCGGTTCGTGGGTTCAAGCCCCGCGTCGGGCTCTGTGCTGACTGCCAGCTCAGAGCCTGGAGCCTGTTTCAGTCTGTGACTCCCTCTCTCTCTGACCCTCCCCTGCTCACGCTGTCTCTCTCTCTCTCTCCTAGAAATAAATAAATAAAAAATGTTAAAAAAAAATAAAAAAAAAATGTTTAAGTGTGACCAGAGAATGGGTCCAGAGGAAAGCAGGCTGTAGTTATAAGCATGAGAGAAGAAGATTATGTACAAATTTATCCTTGACGCTCCATCCAACTAGTTTTGTTTAAAAGTTTTACTTAGCGGTGCCTGCGTAGCTCAGTGAATCATCTGACTCTTCATCTTGGTTTAGGTCACATTCTTGGCTGATGTCATGATCTCATATTTGGTGAGTTCAAGCCCTGCGTAGAGCTCCTCGCTGACAGTGTGGAGCCTGCTGGGAATTCTCTCTCTCTGCCCCAACCCAACTTGTGCTCTCTCTCTCTCTCAAAATAAATAAATAAACTAAAAAAAAAATTTTTTTTAAAGTTTTACTTAAGAAGGGGCCATTACACCTTACACAAATTTAACTCAAATTCTAAATCTAAGTGGAAAACATACAACTATAAAACTTCCAGAATAAAACTTAGGGGAAGGTCTTCATGATGTAAAGTTCGGCAAAGAGCTCTTAAATGTGACATCAAAAATATGATCCTTGAAGAAAATAAACTACAGATCTTACTTAGATTTCACCAAGTGTTACCAGCATTTGTGTGTATGTGTGTGTATCTGTGTGTGTGTTTCCATGTAGGACTTAGGACTGTGCAATAAGTCACCAAAATCAGAGGACAGAAATATTCAGTACCATAAAGAAACAATAGCTGATTTGTTTTATATCACGATAAATTTGTCATTTGGGGAATATTATATAAACGAATCATATAACATGGGACATGTTGATATTAGCTTTATTCAATTAGCTCAGTGTAATGCATTGGAAAGCCATCTAAGTTGTTCATGTATAAGTAATGTATTTCTTTTTATGTCTGACTAGTATTATATTGTATGGATGTACCACAGTTTATCCTTTTTGTATGTGACTTGAGTTGTATCTTTTTTTTTAAATTTAAATACAGTTGCTAGGGACAGATATGTATGGTTATTTTTGTGGATATATGTTTTCCAAAACCAGGCCTAGATCAAAAGGACATTTAAATAATATTTTGACTCAATATCTTCCTCTTAAGGATTGGGTGTCTATAATGAAGATAATTAACACACTGCATAAAGAAATATTTTTGTAATAATTTTATAAGTTTGAAAGAGAGATTGAAAACTGATTTCTGTGGGAGATTTGGCAAATTTAATTTCTCTATTCATATCTTCTTGATTATGCAGTATAATCGTTCGCTATGGAAATAATTTTTGCAATATTCATAATTTTGGTGAAGCCTACATGAAAAACTTGTATAGTAGTTTTACTGCTTACTCTGCAGTGTATTTTTAAATGTCCTTGGAACACCTGAGTGGCACAGTCGGTTAAGTGTCTGACTTTTGATTTCAGCTTAGATCATGATCTCAGGGCCATGAGACTGAGACCCGTGTCAGGCTCTGTTCTGGGCATGGAGCTTGTTTGCAATTCTCTCTCTCCTTCTCCCTCTGCCCCTCCCCTACTTGCTCATGTGCTTTCTCCATAAAATAAAATGATATATAAAATAAAATAAAATAAAATATCCTTTAGTTTCCTGATGCCTCCTTTATTAGAAATTAAAGGAATAAAAAAAAATACAGGAATCAAATTAAAATGTCCCCTTTTTTTATGTTCTACTAACCATAAACCTTTCCACACTTTGTTTCCTCAAATTCTTCTCAACATCTCATTCATTACCTGAATGTTTCCTTTATTTCACAGCCATATGAAAGCCTTGGAGCATATTCATCTTTTCAATACCTGTGGGTTCACTGTGGGATAAATTGTGCCCACGAAGCTGCTGTGTGTTTTAAACGCAATACATGGTGGCTTCCCATGTCTTCTAATTTGCTCACGGGCAATCCTGCTGCCTTCGTAAATCATAGCCAGGAGATGGTGTTGACGCCAATTAACATGTAGCATCATCAAACTAGTCGGGCTAGTTCAGAAGTACCTGGCCCTGAAGCCCCATGGCAACAATTCATGAGAGGTCAGGAATGGATCCACATACATCAGAATTAGTTCACAGAAATTTTACAATATATATGGGATGGAGACAGAGGTTTTCTGTTTTTATTTTTCATGAAAAATATCTATAAACAAAGAACCTCCCCAGTGAAATCTTTTAAGGAAAACAGCATAAGTACATGATACATCTCTTCAAGCATTATATTTTTTAGTGTTTATTTATTTTTGAGGTGGGGAGGGGCAGAGAGAGAGAGGGAGACAGAGTCCGAAGCAGGCTCCAGGCTCTGAGCTGTCAGCACAGCGTCCAACCCGGGGCTCAAACTCACAGACTGCAAGATTATGACCTGAGCTGAAGTTGGTCGCTCAACTGACTGAGCCACCCAGGTGCCTCAAGCATTATTTTTGTAAAAGTACATGATTTTGATATCTCTAGTTACCAGTGCTTTCATTCGGTTAAAAAGTCCACTTTCTGTTATTCTGGATTTCTCTCTCTCTTTTTTCATTTCTCCTCTCCCTTCCCCCTCCTCGTCCATCTTTTTGCCCTCCCTACCCCCTCCCTTCTTCTTTTCCTTATCAAAACTGAAATCTACTGTGGAATCATGTTGTAGCATTTGGAATAACGTGTACCCAGCTATGCCTAAGGAATCAGGATTTGTAGTGTCTATGCTCAAATGTGACTCCTTCAAATATACGGATTATACCTGGAATAAATGAATCAAAGGTAATACATGACATGTTTGAGAAAG
The DNA here is from genome assembly GCF_008692635.1 of Crocuta crocuta. NCBI lineage: Eukaryota > Metazoa > Chordata > Mammalia > Carnivora > Hyaenidae > Crocuta > Crocuta crocuta. The sequence continues at coordinate 1,266,389 of NW_027532825.1, read as the reverse complement.
GTCATATCAGCCCAGAATTTAATGCCGACGGAATATTTTATCCATTATTATACCTGCTTCTTTATGTTGCTTGGCTGTTTGTCAATCCTTCATGTAAATGCAAGAAACTTTGAAACTGACAATGGCAATATTTATACAAAGGAAAGCTAGTTTTAGAAGCCAAAGTTTCATTTGCTATCATAACAGACTTTTATAGATCTTCATGAATCTTTACTGTAGTATCTCAGCAATGACTTTGAACATAACATTTGTGCGTTTGACAGTCATTGTGTTTCAGATTGCGCTGTAGCATGGTAATCAATTTGAAATGTAAAATTTAAGCTGAAGTCTTATTTAATACTTATGGAAAGAAGGGAGAGAAGGTCAAGACGGCTGTGAATGTCATATTTCTTTGAGTAGCTCCTGGGGACAAACACCTCACTGGATAATCAGCATATCATTTTTAACACATTAATTGAAAAAATATTTCAATGAACAGGAAACATGAACACTGATATTGTAGAGATGCATTACTTAAGGAGAATGATATCATCTAATTCGTATTTTGAGGATCTCCCCAGGTCACTCATGGTCACTGGGCGGGCCCCTCTCTGCCCCAGGCTAATGGAGGCCCCTGTCACTAGCGTGTTTAAGACTTGTGAGGCCTGGCCAGTACCCCTTTGACTGCAGATCCTAATTTGTACTCTGCTCTGCTTTACTTCCTCTGCCTATGGCTTGTTCTCTGCCACTGAGACACTGGTAGTATAACAGCTTCATTTTACAAACCTACAAAGTATATTGAATACTATGGCTGGGAACAGTGTCCGAGCCACGGTTCTCAGAGAATCTTTCCCTCAGGCACCCCATCCTATTCTCTGAACATACTCCCTCTGAGAGGAATGAAAGTGTCCTGTCCTTCAATTCTTAGGCTGTCTCTTGTATCTTATTGCACAGGTCACCCAGAATAGATGACATATCAGGAGGCTCCTCATTCCAAACAGCCTAAATCTTAGCGGGAAGGAAGAAGCAACAACACAGCAGGGAAGCTGTTCTGGGGCTGCTCCTTATTTCCTCCAGTTCCAATACTATGGGGGCCAGAGACAGCGATTCCAGAAAATTCCTGAACAGTCTTCTAGGAATGTGATAGGATGAGAAGTAATGGCTAAAATATTCTGAACAGTGAAATCCCAGATTTCAAATAATAAATAATAAAAAATTTAAATAAATATTATAATTATGATAATAAGATAATGAAAATAATAAAAAATAAAATAATGAAAAATAATATAATGAAAACAATATAATAAAAGAAAATATGAAATAAAATGGTATTTTTGGACGAAAAGATTTAGTCACTTAACTTTAAGGATACGACCCACTGATTTTTAGTGACATTTTGGCATTACGCAGTCTTCATAACAAAGCAGTTTTTGAAATTTCCAGGCATTCCTCATGCTTCCTTCCTGCCTCAGACAACTACTAATCTCATGTCTACTACTATATGTTTGCTTCCCTTGGAAATGTCAAGGAAAATGTCCTCTAATCATATCATGAAATATGTAGTCTTTTCTGTCTCAGTTTTCTCACCTAGAATACTGTTTTCTTTGATTCATCTAGGCATTTGTTTTCATGACGTTGCTGAATAATATTCCATTGTATTATTATGCCACATTTTGTTCATCCATTCAAAAGCTGGTGACGTTTGCACTGAAATTATTGGACAATTGATACGATGCTGCTATGAAGTACTTGATACGAGTCCAGAGTGGATATATGTCTTCATTTTCTTTCTATACTTAGGAGTAGGATGGTTGGATTTTATGTTTACAAAGTTGCTCTATCATTACCATTCCTACCAGCAATGTTAGGAGGGTAGTCATTTTTCCACAACTTCACCAACCCTTGTGTGGGTTTGTCTTTATTATATACTCATTCTAAGATGTGTGAAATGGTTCCTCATTGTGGTTTTAACTACCATTTCTGTAGTGAATAATGATCTTGGGCACATTTTAATCTGTTTATTAGCCATTTTTGTTATTGTTATTGACCATTTGAATATCTTATTTGTGAAAAGTCTATTCAAAACTTTTACTTTTTTAAGATTGGAGTTTCTTCTTATTTATTTTCAAAGGATTTTAATGTATTTTAATTATAGTCTTATTATAGATATTTGATCTGCCTTTTGTAGGTTGCCTTTCTGCTTTCTTTTGTTGTAACTTATTTTTTAAAGGTTATTTATGTATATTGAGAAAGACAGAGAAAGAGCATGCACACAAGTTGAGGAGAGGCAGAGAGAGCAGGAGAAAGAGAAAGAGTCCCAAGCAGGTTCTGCACTGTCAGTGTGGAGCCTGATGTGGGACTTGAACTCACCAACCCGAGATCATGACCTGAGCTGAAGTCCCAGGTTTAACCAACCCAGGTGTCCCTTTTTTGTTTTTCTAATAGTGCCTTTTGAAGTGCAAATCTCTTTAAATTTGGGATGTCTAATTTACCTATTATTTTCTTCTGTGAATTTGGCTTTAGGTTTAATTTTTAAGAACTCTTCACTTAGATTTGCTTAGGATCACAAAGATTTTCTTTAACGGTTTCTTCTAAAGTTTTTGTAGTTTTTATTCTAGTCTTTGGGCCTCTGATCCACTTTGAGTTAATTTGTGTGTATGGTAACATAGACAGGTCTAAATTAATGCTTTGAAAAATTTCTTTCGTGATATCTACTTTGACCCATCAGATATTGATAAATATGTTGTTTAATTTTCAAATAGTTGGGGATTCTCTACATTCATTTTGGTTCTTTATTTTTAATTTAATTCTGTTATAATTAGCATACATACTTTGTGTGACTTCAATCTTCTTAAATTTATTTAGAGTGGTACAAAATCTGTATGTAGAAACTATACGCAATGAGGAAAAATCAATGAAGATCTAAATTAATGGAGAGGTATACCATGTTTGTCGATTGGAACACTTAACAAATAACATGTCATTTTCCCCCAAAGTAATCTCTAGATTGATGCAATAACAATCCAAACCTCAGCACGATTGTTTATAGGAAGTCAAGTTACATCTAAAATTTATATGAAAGGCAAAGTGGGCTAGAACAGCTAAAATCATTTGGGAAATTAGAAATGAAATCAGAAAAAAATATACTACATTATTTTAAAACATATGTGAAAGAGATAGTAGGAAAGGCAACATGGAATTAACAAAAGCACACACCAATTAAACAGATAGTTTTTGTCCAGAAATAGACCACAGAAATGTGGCTAAATGATTTTTGACAAAGATGCCATGCAATTCAATGAAGAAAAGATAGAAAGTTCAACAAATGGTTCTGGGCATTCATAGGAAGAAAATGAACCATGAATCAAACACTATATTTTATACAAAACTTAACTGAAAGTAATTCACAGATTTAAGAATCAAACATATGATACAACCTTTGGAAGAAAACAGGGGAGAATTAAATGATTTGAAGTCAGGCAAAGGTTTTCTAGACATGAAGCAAAAAAAGACAAAGGGCTCACAAAGGACTTCTAGACAGAACATATGAAAATCTCTTAAAGCTCCAAAGTAATGGAGCACCTGGGTGGCTCAACCATTAAGTATCGGACTCTTGATTTCTTCTCAGGTCATGAGTTTGAGCCCCACATTGGGCATTGTGGCGACAGTGAGGGACTTGCTTGGTATCCTCTCCCTCCTCTGTCTCTTCCCTCCTCTGATTGCACCCTCTCTCTCTCCCTCTCAAAATAAATAAATAAATAACTAAAAAATAAAAAACTCCTCAAGTGTAAGAAAATAAGTAACTAGAAGTTGGATCAAAGACTGGAATGAACACTGGGACACCTGGGTGGCTCAGTCAGTTAAGCATCTGACTTCGGCTCAGGTCATGATCTTGTGGTTTGCGGGTTTGAGTCCGACATCAGGCTCTGTGCTGACAGCTCAGAACCTGGAGCCTGCTTCGAATTCTGTATCTCCCTTTCTTTCTGCCCCTCCCATGCTGTTTGTCAATAATAAATAAATGTTAAAAAAATTTTTTTAAAAAGATTGGAACAAACACTTCACCAAGAGGGTATATGAATGACTAGTAAGCAAATGAAAAAATGAAAACTTCCATATTATTACCCTTAGGAATACGCACAATATAACCATGATAGGATACCTCTGCAGTTATTACAATAGCCAAATAAAATACAGTGATGGGGCAACTGGATGCCTCAGTCGGTTAGGGATCTGACTTCAGCTCGGGTCATCATCTCGCGGTTGTGGGTTCGAGCCCCACATCAGGCTCTGTGCTGACAGCTCAGAGCCTGGAGCCTGCTTCAGATTCTGTGTCTCCCTCTCTTTCTGTTCCTCTCTTGCTCACATTGTTTCTCTCTCTCTCTCTCAAAAATAAATAAATATTTAAAAACTTTAAAAAATTTTTGGTGATAATACCAGTGCTGACAAACAATTGATATTCTCATACATTGTTGATAAAACTGTAGATGCTACAGCTAGTCTGGAAAATCATTGGGAATTTTGTATAAGTTTAAATTGATACCATATGACTCAGCATATTTATTTACTCTAGAATAATGAAAACATAGATTCACATACAACCTGTACATGAATGTTTATATCAGCTCTTTGCTTAATTCCATACAAATGGAGACAATCCAAATTTCTGTCCCAAGGGTAAATGGTTAAACAAATTGTGGTATACCCATGCGACAGTACTACCTGGCAATAAAAAGAAATAAAAGCCATTGATCTACAACAATGCTCATCAATGTGAAAGTCATTATGCTGAATGAAAGAAGCTTCTTTGAAAGAGTATATATTCTAATATTTCATTGGATAACACTCTTGAAGACAAAATTATACATAATTGGCTCTTAGGGTTTTGGGGAGTGGACAATGACTCTAAAGAGATAGGACAAAGAATATGTTAGTATGAAAAAACTGTTACGTATCCTGTTTGTGATGGTTACAGGAATCATACATGTGACACTAGTCGTAGGACTATTGATGGTCTTTATTTTTTTAAATAAATAAATTAGTAAGTCTCCTTCATGTGGTCAGAGAAGGAACGATTATTCTGCCTGGGCTGGTTTAAGCCTGCTAATTCCATGTGTTTATGCCAAAAAGGTCACAGCCATGATCTCTTTAAGCATTGCCTCATTGCCATTGTCCCTTCTCCATGTAAATTCCAACACTATATAACCTACTTTATTCCTTTTACCAATGCTAACATTAGAGAAAGTCCTAACTGTTCCTAACTAGTTCATCTTTATACAGATGATGTATTTTTAATTTTTTTTATTTGGGGGGGTGGGTCAGAGAGAAAGACAGAGCAAGAGAACCCCAAACAGGCTCTGTGCTATTAGCACAGAACCCAACACAGGGCTCGAACTCATGAAATGTGAGATCATGACTTAAGCCAAATCAAGAATCAGAGACTTAACCAACTGAGCCACCCAGATGTTGCACAATGTATTTTTTTTTTTTGAGATATCACAAAGAGACTCCTATGTTGAGAGTCACTAAAAACATCCCCAGATGTCATGAATCACTAGGATGACCCACAAAACCCAGCATATAGTCGAACTCACAACTGTGGTTTATTAACAACAAAGGGATGCAGAACAAAATCCAGGGTAGAAGTCCAAAGGAACCTCAGCACAAATGTCCAAGAGACCTCTGCCAGTGGAATCATGCAGGACGTGATTGCTTTCTTCAGCAATGAATTGTGGCAACACCTGTGAAATGTTGTTGACCAGAGATGGTCACTGGGAAATCAGTGCTCATAGTTTTGTTGGGAGCTAATCACATAGGGACCCTCCATTTAGCATGTACTAAAAGTTCAAGGCTCCCAGACAGTGAGTAGTCACCATCGACCACACTGTTGACCAAACACTTTAGGCATGGTGAATACCCTTACCAGTTCTGAAAATGATAGGAACCCCCCCCCCACCAAAACTCAAGTTCCCAAACACTAGTCAAGGACAACCTTGCAAGAAGGTCTTTAAGGAGAGTGGTCTCGCATTGCTGTCAGTTCTTTTACGTAGAATGCCCACTTCCAGAAGGTCCGACCTTGTGTTTTCTGTCTCTTGATTTCTGCAAGACCATGAAAACCAAACTGGAATGCCATCTTGGTTTGAAAAATTAAAAAAAGAAAAACTTTCAGGGAAACCTTGCTTCCTACCTCCATTGTTTTGTCTTAATCCTTGCTTTGACTTCACATGTGGGAAGAGTGTGTATTTTCTGGCCAGATAAACATTTTATGACACTTCTTGTTTTATTCAGCATTTCAATTTATTGTCTTTTAATCTGAAAGGCAAGACAGCATGACCTATCTGCAGGGGTTAAGAGTATTAAAATTTGTATTGTGTATGATTGGTTTAAAGGCATGGTCTTGGGGCGCCTGGGTGGCTCAGTTGTTTAGACGCCCGACTTCAGCTCAGGTCATGATCTCATGGATTATGGGTTCGAGCCCCACATTGGGTTCTGTGCTAACAGCTCAGAGCCTGGAGCTTGCTTCAGATTCTGTGTCTCTCCCTCTCTCTGCCTCTCCCTCACTCATGCTCTATCTCTCTCTGCCTTAAAATTAAATAAAACAAAAAATTTTTTTAAAAATAAAGGCATGGGCTTATCGTCACAATCTTATTTCTATGTTGGAAATTTTATTAGGAAATATACTAAGGATCAACATTAGGCAAGGGGAGAAGTGGAAGAGAAATGGAGTCAACACAAATGATGCAGATGATCTTACACGGAGTTTGGGATGGAAATGGCCCTTCTGACTTGTCCTCTTTCTGATAAGGGGCTTAGCCTTCACATCCCCTCATCATACAGCATGGAAAATGACTTTAGATAATAGGTAGAGTCAAATTCTTGAGGTGAAGATAAATCTGAGAGAGGAACCAAGCTGAATAATTTCAGCTGCTTCCACTCCTAATACCGGAGGACTCACCATGCCCATGACCCAGGAGAGCAGGAAATAGGATCTGAACAGAATACACATGCACTACAGCCTTATAGGAAACCAATAAATTAAAATAAGAGGCTTATTTTGAAATTATCTTTCACATAATACTGCTGACATTAATATATTGAAGTTGTAGTTGAACTTCTAGAGGTAAATTTGTTTTTTATTTTGCTTTCAAAATTTTAATTTGCTATTATGACTAGCCATGGTTTAAGCATCACCACTGTCAATGGCATTTTTCCTTAGCTAGTAATTAAGTATATTAATTATAGTATGTCTATGGATTAATCAATTTTACTATTTACTTTAAATTTTGATAGTAAAAATTATTTTAAAAAACTTCACTGCGTTCTTAACACTTCATTATGGCTATCTGGAAACTAATTTTATTTAGGAAATAAATAGAATGTGAGTTCGCATCGTATTGAATGTCTGTAATGGTTCACCATATAGCGATTCAATTCTTCTCATCCTTCCATTAAGACTTCCTTTGATTGTCATGTTGCAACATCGATGAAGCTTAGTCTTCCTTTTGGTGTAGAAGCAATCATAAACATACTACAAAGTTGGCACGCTGAAATTACATAGCACAACTGAGTTTCAGATGGCCATCAAATAATCAAGAATTTAAGCAAGTATGTGCATTGCCTTCTCAAAACACAAATATAATACCACCCATTCGAGTTCTGGTTTGCTGAGCAATAACACCCATGCCTTGAGAAACAGGACAGGAGTCTGTTTTCCCTGACTTGCATTTTTGCTCATGGCTTACAGAGCACCCAGAGATTTCCAATTTCATGAATTGCCTTCCAGCTAATTTTGAATGTGGTCAGCTTCTCACAGAGCACAGAAGTGGAGGCAAAGGCCTTCAGAGAAAACAGCTGATTTAACTTTCCTGCTGTTGTATAAAAGTTTGCTGACATTCCTTTACCGAAGTCAGTTAATTCTGTCTCAGGGTTTTGGAGACCTTCATAGATAAGCACTAGTAGTTATATTTTGAGGACTGGGAGGTAAAAGAAAGTTCTGGGTCATGAAATACCAGTTACTCATCTGGCCTGACTGCAGGAAATTGGAGGTGTAGGAAACAGGAATGGAGGGCTGTAGGGTGGGCATGATGAGAGAGGACATAAGTGAAGAAGACCCACAGACACATTTTATGCACTTTTTGAATTTATATCATAATAGCCCTGGGGAGAGCTATTCTTAAATATAGAGTCAAAGGGATACAAAATTGGAAAAGAGATCACCTTTTGTGTAAGTTGAGGGAGGAAATACTTTCTAGAACAAATAAAACTTTGTCTCCAGAGGAACTTTCTCTATCTCTCTTCTCACTTGACTTTTAGTTTACTTCCTCCAGTTCAGCTGATCCTAACTTTCATGTGGCCAGGCAGTGAATGCACCATTATCTGACAAACACAATAAAGATCCCTTATTAAATGAAGCAAGGACAATACGAAACATGCCGCTATGTGACAAGTAGAGACTAGTATTAATTGTATGTTTCTGAGCATTTATTTATATTCCTGTTTTAAAAGTCTTCTAATTTCTTTGAGTAAGGATAAATACCTGCTGTCTAATTTGAACTTAGTCTGTGACATGAAAGTGTTTATAAGACTGTGTATTTTCAAGTTGTTACAGTTAATCACAATTTTAAGGGTTTTGAGGGTTCATTTAATTCAACTTTAAAGTTTTAAGGTGTAAAAATAACCAAACTATGTTTAAGAAGCCTGAGAAAATGAAGTTGAAGTGTTAATAAAAGATTGGATATCAGGGTGAATATATTAAGAGACAAAAAATGGAACTCTGAGATGACAAAAAAAGGACAAAGACATTGAAGATAGAGAAAATTGAAAGGAAGAAGGATAGAAGGTATCTGGGTGGTTCATTGGTTGAGCACCTGACTGAGAGTTCAGAGCCTGCTTATGATTCTTCTCTTACTCTGTCCGTCCCCTACTCCCACTCTCTTTCTAAAAATAGTTAATTAATTAAATTAAATTTTTTAAAAAAAACTTTAAAAAACAGAAAGAAGGTAATAATCAAATATAAATACACAAATAATCGGTATGAGCTACTCAGGACCAGGGAATATATATTACTTCTTGATCACTACCATACATAGATATTGTTCTTTCACTGTATGTGATTCTCATTTCATATCTCATGTTGCTTTCAAAGACAATTTTTGATGGTGTTATTCTCATTAAAGAGTATCAATACATTTCCAAATATGCTTTTACCATCAAAAACTGGTATGTTGACATTTGAATCTATTACTGAATTAGCAAAATATATTACCATCTCCTTAACTAATGGCCATTAACTTTTACAAGAATGGCCAATCTATGCCACGACAGCTAGAGAAGGGATAAATGCTTGAGGCACTCCTGAAATAAAATGGTAATAATATTTAGAGCTGAACACTGATAGTACTAAACACTCAAGAGTCTTTGTTAGTAAATCATCTCTATAATCTTGTGAGTTAGGTAAGTGTTTCCACCTTATAGGTAAAAATGCTTAAGATTCACACGTTAAATCATTTTGTATAGTCTCAGTTGTACTGGGAGAAGGGACTGGATTCCAGTTCAAGCCTGCTTAAATCCCAACAAATTATTAAGTAAATCCCATGGACTGTCTCACAAAAATCCAAGGCAGCAGAGGTGATAGAAATGAAAAGCATGAGGATTTCAGTAAGGAATGATTAAAAACTGCTTGACCTCTCTGTATTTTTACGATGTCCAGGCTGATTGGATGAACTTTCTGGGGCCCTCAGAGAGGCACTTGCATGACCAGCCACCATACCACCAGCACTGTTGTAAATTTGAGCCACATTCAGCCCATGTAAGGGTCAACTATTGGACTTCATCATGTCCCTCTTTTTCCTTTTTAATCAAATTGTCCTTCTGAGCTAAGTAAGCCTCTACTGAAAATATTGTTAATTGCACTATTTCCTAGGAGAATTTTTTTAATTTATTTTTTTCTAGGAGAGAGAGAGACAGCGTGAAGAGGGGAGTGTCAGAGAGAGAGGGAGTCACAGACTGAAACAGGCTCCAGGCTCTGAGCTGGCAGTCAGCACAGAACCCAACGCGGGGCTCAAACCCATGAACGGCGAGATCATGACCTAAGCGAAAGTCGGACACTTAACCGACTAAGCCACCAAGGGGCCCCTTCCTAGGAGAATTTTAATGATACATTTTTCTTTTAAATAAAATAATTTGGGAGAAAGAAGCTACTTAGCAACTCTTAAAGGGGTCACAAGTTGGGAGCCACATTTTCTCAAATCCAACTGAAGTGAGCCATCTTGTCATGCCTTGATTTCCTTCAGCCATTAAAACAAAATCGAATACATATCCTAGGAGCATTTTGGCTGTAACCGGGGACTTGAAAAGCAAGGCGAGGACTATTTTCTGACCATTTTCTACTTTTTTAAGTTACTATTTGAAGAGTGTCAAAGGATGGGCAGAGTTAGCTGTGACAAGTTTAAGTGGATGGAAGAAACAAATATAAGGGGCGACAGATCACATTAGGCACATACAAATATTTGTACATTTTCATTGTATACACAACAAAATAGCTATACGTCCACTTTATTGATAATTTCTATTTTGTAATTTGGTCAGATTAAGCCCTGCATTAGATTGAGACTTCAAGTCAACCCAAAATTTAGATTTCAATAGAAGATGCCACTGTCTATAATCAGGAAGAAAAACTAATGTGTGTAGCAAAATGCTTATGATTTTTTACTTATAGATTTGGCTTTACACATGATATCTATATATGTATTTTAAAATTTATTTCTTTATTTTGAAAGATAGAGAAAGAGAAAGGGAAAGAGAGAGAGAATGACTTGGGCAGGGGCAGAGAGCAAGAGAGAGAGAGAATACCAACCATGGCTCCTCACTCAGCCCTCAGCACAGAGCCTGATGTGGGTCTCAATCTCATGAACCACAAGATCATGACCTGAGCAGAAATCTAGAGTAGGATGCTCGACCCAATGAACCACCCAGGTGCCCCCAACAATATCTACATTTTCTGAATGAGGGTTTGAAAATATGCTTTTTAGTTATAGTGAAAGCATATTGTTCTAAATGTTGGTAACAGGTTAAGAATTTTGAGGTAATACCCTACTGATTCATACAGAATGTACACAAAATTTGGGGCACCTGGGTGGCTTAGTTGGTTAAGCGTTGGACTTCGGCTCAGGTCATGATCTCAGGTTTGTGTGTGTGAGCCCCGCATAGGGCTCTGTGCTCACAGCTCAGAGCCTGGAGCCTGCTTCGGATTCTGTGTCTCCTTTTCTCTCTGCCCCTCCCCCACCTGTGCTCTGTCTCTGTCTCTCAAAAACAAATAAAATTGTAAAAAAAAATTCTTTAAAAACAGGATGTACACAAAATTTTCTCTTTTAAGGGTTAATGTAATATGAATAATTTTAATAATTATTAAAGTCCATACAATTATTTTGTCTTTATAAAATGAGGTAGCTAAGACACCAAGAATTACCCACCCCTGAGTTACCTGCCCCTGGCATCTCTGGGCGGAGAGTCAGGGTCTCCCTCAGTAAGTCTCTTCTAGTGCTGTGTCCTGGGGCTTCTGTGATTTTGAAATGAAAACTGAGCAGATACCGGCAAAAACGGCATGTTAGCAACAAAATAAAAATATTCCATGCTCAGCATTTAGCTGCGGAACATTTTATATTGCAGGTATTCTTCACATATGCATCCACGCTTTAGGGAAGTTGGTTTCCTCCTGTTCAACAATTTAAAAAAAATAATTATGAATACTATCTCATGGGACCTATAATGCCTGTCACACAATATGAGTAATTTTGCCATCTCACTCCAGGTACAGTGAGGAGGGGACATTTACTTTACCTTAGCTTTAATTTGTAGGTGTCTGAATCTCACTTGCACATAGCAATTACATGTCAAGCATTCTGTGCTCACCAGTGAGATTTTGACTTAGATGATTCATAACTTTATATAAAACATAAATAAGTAGGACTTAAGTTGTTGTTATTAGGATTGAAAGGTGATTGGCTCCCTGGGTAAATTATACGAGTAGGCTATAAATGTGTGTGTGTGTGTTTGTATGTGTGTTAAATGCATACCTTCTATCCTGAGAGAGATTTATTATAGTTTATTTATTTGACTTTGCAAAAATAGAGGTGCCTGGTAGTATTGAAATGTTGTTCCTATAGTTTTGATTCCTGACTGCTAGATGTTCAACTCTTTGAAGAATCTGGAGAGTTTCATGCATAAGTGGTGTTGGTAATTTTAGACTCTCCACATTTTGAGCAGTTTACATTTAGGATTGTGCTCAATTTTCAAAGCATAAGCAAAAAATTATTGTTCATGGATTGTGTTACAGGCCCTATTAGGAGATTTTTCCCCCACATATATGTTTTATATCTAATCACATACATTTCTAGAAAGTTCCTTCTTCCTTCTTCCTTTCCTTCCCTCCCTCCCTTCCTTCCTACGGACTGCATTAAATGTGCATATCACTTTGGATAGTATTGACATTCTAACAATATTTGTTCTTCCAAACCATGAGCGTGAAATGTTCCATTTCTTTGCATCGTCTTCAGTTTCTTTCATCAATGTGTTATAGTTTTCACAGTACAAGTCTTTTATCTTTTTGATTAAGTTCATTCCTAGTATTTTATTACTTTTGGTGCAATCATAAATGAGTTTGTTTTCTATATATGTTTCTGCTGCTTCATTTTTAGTGTATAGATATGCAGTAGATTTCTGCATGTTAATTTTCTATCCTGCAATTTTATTTAATTCATTTATCAGTTGTGGTAGTTTTTGGTGGAGTCTTTTTTGGGTTTTCTATATAAAGTATCATGTCATCAGCGAAGAGTGGAAGTTTGACTTCTACTTTACCAACGTAGATGCCTTTTACTTCTTTTTCTTGCTGTGCTCACCTATGGTCTGCTCTAAAATGAGCACTGACACCATGACTGTGAACAGGGCAGCCAGAATGGATCCTCAAAGCACACATGGTTGGGAGGAGCACACGATTTTAACAAGGTGGAGCTGGTCTTATGCAGGGCCCACTGCGGGTACCAACGCGGGGACCAAGGCCCCACAAAGTGCACAGGTGGGGAGAGGGGGTGATGGCAACGTTTGTGCTGATAGTCTCTGGCAGGAGACCCACAGCACCTGGACTGAACTGAAGCAAGACTGAAATGAAGGGACAGAGCCACGGCAGTGCAGGTGGGTGGAGCTTGGTACAAGCACCTTAGTTAGTCAGTGGTGGTGCTGTGCTGGGTCCCACAGATGGGTGCATGTATATGCTGAAGGGGTGTGGGTCTGGGAGAAAAGTATCGCTCACCAGCTTCCTTGTTCCTGTGGGAGTCCCCCCGAGAGATCTTTCTTTCGCCTCCACATGCTCAGAGATTACTAAGTAACTCCCCCTCTTGGTAGGCCCCAGGAGTTTTTTCAAAACATTGCTTCTCTTCTGTATCTCTGAGGGCTGTTTATTGTGCTGCCTCTTTAAGGATGGGGACTCCAGTTTCTGTCACCCGCTAGGCTCTCCCAGAGCCAAGCCTGCTGATTATTAACATTCCCGCCATTAAGTCCTTCTGGTTGTAAGAACTCAGGACGTTTGGCCCCTCTGGCTTTCAAAGACAAATGTGATGGGGATTTGCCTTCTCTGCACCAGGTCCCTGGTGTGGGACTCTGTTTAAGTCTCCTCGCCACACACAGTAGCCCCCTCCTGACCAGGGATGACCAGAGCCCTTCTAGCTCCCCGCCACATCTCTGCCCTTCCTATCTTCTTTTCTCTTTTTGATAGAGTCTCATCTCTACCTTTAGTTGTAGAGTTTGTTCTGCCAGTCTTTGGAGGCATTTTCTGGGTTATTTACACTGATGTGAGTGTTTTCTAGGTGTACCAATGGGACAAGGTGGGCTGAGGGTCGTCCTACGCCATCATCTTCCTAGCCTACAATAATGTAAGCATTTTAATATTATTCTCACTTGTGTGGAGACTTCGTATTTGATCATGCCCTATTGACAGAAAGTGACAGGAATGAGATTTTAATGTCCTTGACTCATTAAGAATTCAAGGAAGCGTGACTTAACGGATGCACATAGTATGCTATGGACTGAATTGTGTCTCCTCTAAATTCATATGTTGAAGCTCTTACCCACTATATAATGTATCTGGTGATTAAATGGAATCTCTAGCAGTTCATTAATGACACAAGAGCAATCTCACTCTCTGTCTCATTCCGGAGTATGAACACATCAAGAAGACAACTGTCTTGTACCAGACACACAACTCTGTGGACCCTGATCTTGGAGAGAATATAGGCTTTCATTATTTAAGTCATCCAGCTTACGGGATTTTGTTATAGAAGCTTGAGCTAACGCGTGCCATACTAAATACATGGGTCTTCTTCTACTTCATGCTAATCTAGGAGGCAGGTGCAAGCATTTCTTCTCCATTTATTTTCCTGCCCATTATTTTTCAAATAACACGTCACTGTGAGGTTTTCTAGGGGAATGTGTTACAAATATTGTGCCCTTCCGATGACACGTATTAAAAAAAATAAAGAGCATAAAATCGTTTCTTTTTTCTGCTAAAATTTACCATCATTTAGCGATTTCATATTTAAGAATTTATTCTAAGGAATTAATCAAAGATATATAGAAACATGTTAGAGATATTAACTGTCACCGAAACATAATTTATATCACACAAAATTTGTACAGTTGAATATTAAATGGTGAGGGAATAACTAAGCTAATGAAGGCAATCTATGAAGTGGAATACTATACAGCCATTAAAATAGTATGAAATAACGATATGCGTTGACAAGAATCAATGTTCAGAACGTATTATTGTTTAAAGATAGTACATTCATACCATGCAAAAACAAATAGGTGCACATGCATATGAATCTACCTATGTGTTTTTATATATAAAGTATATACTATATATATGTACTATTATATATACTATATATAATATGTATAGTATACATATTAAAGTACATACATATTGTATATATTGTGTATATAGTATATATTATACTATATATGAGTACTTTATATTTATATATACTATAAATATAGTGTATACAGTATATATATATAAAGTACTCATATAGTACATGTATATATAGTACTTTAATATATGTATGTATTTATTATAGTGTCTCTCTCTATTTATTACATTTCTATCTTTTGGAGATGAGATTACTAGTAAATTTTCATTTGAACTTCTCTACTTTTAAGATGTTTTGCTATAAAATAATATATTTTGATAGAAACTCTTTAAGAAATAAAATTAACTTAACCCTTAATAATACTAAATATCACATTGAAACATGAATCTATTATATTAGCAAAAATAAACAAAATGCGTATAATCTAGGTTCACTATATTAAGTGGAAGTATTTAAACACTGATGTTATCAGTGTGAACTGTGTTATGTTTTCTGGAAAGCAAGTTTTCAATAAATAACAGGATGAATTGAAATGTATGGATCTATTGTTTCTTGTAATAGCAAATGACAACTTTAAAAGAAATAAAAAAAACTATTTGGCCAAAGGGAAAAACTGTGTTCAAAACTTTTATGACAAGTGTTTTGAAAATAATTAATAATTGTTTCTCAAATTCCCCTGCACTGGAGCAAAGAAAAAATAAAATAAATGCTATGCTTGTACATTATTCCTAGGTGGAAAATGTTGACATTGAGTTGCTATGTAATAATAAGTTTATATGCAATGTTTATATGCATTAAAAGGAAGCCAAGGGAGAATGGAAATGCAAATAATTGAAGCTTTTAGTTAATTTTTAATTTTGATATAAATTTCTTAAATGCACATAAAAGCTAGGTCCTAAAAAATACCTATACAGCAGCATAGTCATAACACATGATAAAATGATAAATACCTTTAAGCATTCAAAGTTAGACTGTAAGGGCCTTGTAGTCTATGTGCATCTATGAAAATATTTTTCTTCTAATTTGTTATCTTGGAATAAAAACAATTAATGTTTCTGCATCCTTTCTTTGCTTGTGTTTCTAAAACAGGAGGCAGTGACATGACCAAGAAGCAAAGAATAATGAAAACACAAGTGGCAGTGTCCACACTCTTCTGAATTGTGGCACTGGGTACACACAAATCACAGCCTGAAGTACTCAAGACCTTGGATGCTAGCTTTTGCTTATGAATTATGTAAGGTGCTTATTTTGTGCTTTCCATGATAGCAACAACCAATCTTTTCCCATAATATTTATGGTGATTTTTTTCTTTTTTTTTTTTCTTCTTTTTTCTTTCTTTCTTTCTTTCTTTCTTTCTTTCTTTCTTTCTTTCTTTCTTTCTTTCTTTCTTTCTTTCAGATTATTTTATATTTGGCAGTACCTAAATGTTGTGCCTGGAATTTAAATAGGAGAAACTATCTTTTTCTTTAGCCAACTAAAAGAGGCTGAGCTCGCTGCTGAACTGGAGTGATTATCTTTCCAAGAATGAAAAGGAAAGGGGCTCTGACTGGATACTCCTAGGTCTTAGGGACCTTTCATATTCCATCTTATGACATCTGCAAATGACTCTGTGAGGTGGGAGTTATAATGCCCAGTTTCCAGCTGAGGAAACTGTAAAGAGTGGAGTAGGTTTCAAATTCCATGGTGGGTGGACTCCTCATGCTGAATAAAGTGTATATAAGTATATCATACTTGCCATGTTCTTAGATGAGGTAGATTGTAACCGCATTGAATGAAGATCTCAGGTCAAGAGCTTAAAAGACATTGGATAACAATGAATCAGAGTTGCCAATATTTTTGTGTCTGGGGTTCTAAGAGTCTGTGTTATGCCTGTATTACTTGACTACAATTACTGAACCAAAGAGCTGAGCAAAGACTCACCAAGGCTTTCAAACACAGCCCTCCTCACATCTCAAGATTGTAACAAATGCTTGTACATATCGAAGTTTTTCTGGACAGTAAATATTTGTTCAGCCCATATTTTCTTATATTTTTGTTTTAAAACCCTACTAGGACTTCCACTTCCTGCAAAAACTGAGAAAAGGCAACAGGATTTGACCTCCCAACTGAAAAAACAAACAAGCAAGCAAATAAGCAAAAACCAATCTCTGATTGTATCCAGAAGGATTCAAATTTTAAAAAAAGATTCAAGTCAGACAATGTATATTCTATAGTCATAATGGAATTACATTAGTAGTGGCTAATAGAAATATCTAAGGAAATTATGTAAATATTTAGGTGCAGTATAAAACAGTCATAAACAATTCACAAGTTAAAGAACAAAAGGGAAATTAGAAGGTATATTAGGGGTTTAGTTGGTTGAGCATCTGATTCTTGCTTTTAGTTCAGGTCATGATCACAGTTCTGTGGGATCAAACTCTTGTGTTGGGTTCTATATTAAGCATGGAACCAGCTTGGGATTCTCTCTCTCTCTCTCTCTCTCTCTCCTTCTCCATCTGCCTTTTTCCCCACTCATGTTCTCTTTCTTCAAAACAAATAAAAATTTTCAAACCAAAACAAAGGAAGATATTTTAATTGACTAAAAATGAAAACATGACAAATGGAAAATGATAGATGTGCCCCAATTGGCCAAAGTAATCTTGATGAAGAATAAAAGAACTGGAGGTTTATTCCAAGATTATAATGTTGGTTTAACATTGTGAGATAAATTAATGTAATACATACCATATTAAAAAAACTAAAAAAGAACATCATATGATTTCAAAATTTAATATAATGTTACAGTTATCAAGGAAATGTGTGATTTGCATATTAATAGAGAAAAAGATCAATGGAACAGAAAAGAAAGTCCTAAAATTAATGCATATCATATATATTTATATACACATATATATATACAGAAATATATATGTGTGTGTGTGTATACATATATATATATACGTACACACACACACACACACATATATAATATATATTGTACCATTGGCTTTCATCAATGACAAAAGTAACTTAATGAAAAAATGATATGCTTTCAATAAATGGTATGGAGGAGCTAGAGTTATTTCCAAGTGACACTTGGAAATGTTTTGGAAGAATGGATATGTTCATTTTTTTTATTGTGGTCATGGTTTCATGCATGTATACGTATGTCAAATTGATTAACTCATACACTTCAAAAGTTTTTTAATGTTTATTTCTTTTTGAGAGAGAGAGAAAATATGTGTGAGTTGGGGAGGGGCAGAGAAAGAGGGAGGTGCAGAATCCGAAGCAGGCTCCAGGCTGTGAGCTGTCAGCACAGAGCTTGATGCAGGGCTCAAACTCATGAACCATGAAATCATGACCTGAGCCAAAGTTGGATACTTAACTGACTGAGCCACCCATGGGCCCCTAATACACTTTATGCAGTTTATTATATGTCCATAATGTTTCAATAGATAAATCCTCTAATGTCTCCTTGTTTTACTGTTATAATAACTCAGGCAAAACACTTGCATTCAAATGAGCAGCAATTAATAATTTCAGTTTTATCTAAAGTTATATGTGTTAAAACAGATTTTATATACACAAAATATTCAGGACAAAAGAACAAAATCATTCACTAAATCTGCCAAGACAGGCCCCATATCCGTGGGTAATATTTTGAAGAAGTTGGTAATATTCAAATCATGCAACATGGACTCTGCTAAACAAGACACATCTGACTGAAGTTCAGCAAAAGCATACGTCGGCTGTGCATGGCTCGTCACGAATCACTAGAATACTAATTAAACAAAAGCATAGACCAGAAGTGTCTTGGAAATTGAAAAGTCCTTAACATTTCTTTGTGAGAAAGAGTATTGATAACTCTTAAGAAGACATAGAGCAGAAACAAAAGAAAAAAAGAATTCTTACTGCCTTTTGTAATGGTTTTTGTTTCTACTTTAATTACACTTATCATTCATTTGCTTCTGTCTTTCCTTGCAACAACCACACACACACACGCGCATGCACGCACACACGCACGCATGCACACACGCACTTCACTTTCATTAAAAATGACTTGTCACAGTCTTATTATTCCTAAATGTCAGAGTAATTCTTTCTCATATCCTACTTTGTCCCATCTTACAGAAGGAGGGTGTGTCAGCGATTCTGTGTAAGTCATCTTATCTTTTGTGTAGGTCAAAGTCAGTGCATTAAATGATACTTTAAACTCTTCTAGAAGCAGATGCACTATAAAGGAGGATTATTTTATTTTTTAAATGTATTTATTTAAATTCAAGTGAGTAGAGTGTATTATTGGTTTCAGGAGTAGAATCTAGTGATTCATTACTTATATCGGACACCCAGTGCTCATCCCAACAAGTGCCCTCCTTAATGCCCTTCCCTCATCTAGCCCATTCCCCACCCCCAGCAGTCCTCAGTTTATTCTCTGTATTTATGACTCTCTTATGGTTTGCCTCTCTCTCTCTGTTTTTATCTTATTTTTACTTCCCTTCCCCCATATTCATCTGCTTTGTTTCTTAAATTCCACATATAAGTGAAATCAAAATATGTGGCTCCTAATAGGTTTACTCAATGAATGAGTGGCAGATCAGGAACTATGAGACAAGAAGAAGAAGGTAGATAAAGAATCAAGTGTTATATTTTTGTATCTGGGAGGCTGTGATTCACAGTTGAAATTGCAGACAAATATATTCTTATTCTCACCATGTTGTGTATCTTGTACAATAGCTCAGATGGGAGATTTCTTCATTCCTGGGACAGGTAGTTGATGTCTAAAAGGTACCATGGACATTATGTATCAGGATAATTATCATCTTGAAATCATATAAACCTGGAAATAAATTTTTGCTCCACTAGGTCATTAACCAAGAAAGAGTCTTTAAATCTCTCTGAGCCCTGGTTTCCTTATTTTAATATGAGAAAAATACCTCCTATTTTATTTTAGAAGGATAAATGGACTTTCTGAGAGGGGTGCACTAAATTGTGGTAGAAATCGGTCACACAATCACTCTCCTCGAGTCCACGTTTGTGCTGACACTTCCTGCTTGATGTTGCTCTCTCTGCTCCAGCTCTCACATGACAGATGAATGCATAGCAGCCCTGACAGTGGATTAGTACCGCCAACCACCTCTGGGCCAGTCCTGGTCACTTGCTATAGTGATTGGTCCACGCGGATAGAATGTGAACTGATGAAGGTTAATTAGGTTTCTGTAACTGTAGGCAAGGGACAAACTATTTTCTTGCAAGCGATGGGAGTCAAAACCCACTAGTGTTTCTGTTCTTTGGGGCATCCGAATGATTCGTGCTGCAGTAGGAAAGGATACATCTGATGCAGACAGAGCTTCAGAGAAATCTTACTGCGGTAGTCACATTTTCGTCCATAGTCTGATCTGCTGGAATCTGAAGAACCTTGACCGCATATGAGGACAGCCAATGAGAGACATCAAATTCTGAGTAAACCAATGGGAAAAGGCAACATCCATAGAATCATCTGAGATCTAAAGCCTCATCTGGCAAGCATATTAATAAGGTTTCTGTGGTTCCTAGTTATTTAACTTTCCTTTCTTTCAATTTTGGGAACAAATTATTGCCATTTTTATCAATTATATTTTTTAATTTTTTTTAATGTTTATTTTTGAGCGAGAGACAGAGCGCAAGTGGTGGAGGGGCAGAGAATTAGGGAGTCACAATCTGAAGCAGGCTCCAGGCTCTGAGCTGTCAGCCCAGAGCCTGTTGTGGGGCTCAAACTCATGAACCTTGAGATTATGACGTGAGCTGACGTCAGACACTTAACCAACTGAGCCACTCAGGCGCCCCTATCAATTATTTTTAGTTAAAGTAGTTTTATTTAGATCCTTGTCCAAAACTTTCTCTGACACATATATGCTGTTTTCAATGCCTTCCAAAATATTTTGCATGTAAAAGGTGTTAGAACATCATTCTAAGAACTTCTTTGTTGTTTTAACTGCTATGATCAACAGTGTAAATTGTCTGTAGGGGCGCCTGGGTGGCTCAGTCGGTCAGGTGTCTGACTCTTGTTTTTGTCTCAGGCCACAATCTCAGGGTTCGTGGGTTGGAGCCCTGCATCAAGCTCTGTGCTGAGGGTGTGGAACCTGCTTGGGATTCTGTCTCTCCCTCTCTTTGCCCCTCCCCTGCTCGTTCTCTCAAAATAAATAAACTTGAAATAAAACAAACAGCAGTTTAAAAAAGTCAGCAGCCCTTTAAAAACATGAACATAAATAGTTTGTCAATGTTGTAACTACTGCACAGAAATGGAATGGACTCCCACCCCCTAAATCTGGTTCTGATGTTGAGATGGAAGATGAAACACATATTAACTAAGAGGGAATTAAGAAACAAACAAACGTTTCTACTTACATAATGAGGATTTGGGGAGAGCATGTCAGGCCTCCTAAGCTGCCAAGTAATGGACTGAAAAGGAAGGGGCAAGAGGCTTGCTGGGGGTTTTTCTTGATTAGAAGATGGGGCAGGCAAAGGGTTTTCATGTACATTTTGTGTAAAATTCTCATTGGCACCAAAGTTAGAAGCACTCAGGCTTTCCCAGGCCTGCTCAGATGGAAGGCACATGGGGAAGTGGGTAGGGATGAGCCTTAAAACCTGTCAGTAGTCACACATCTAAAATGGAGTGTGGCCTTCTGTGAAATAAGCCACTTACCTTCCCAGTGGGGTCTACTGCAGGTGGTGGGCACTTCATACCTGGTCACAGGTAGCTTGTGACTTATCAGAAACAGTAACCTACATGGACCAGGTTACCGAAATGAGGACATTTTAGCTATACCAAGATGTCTGCTCACTCATTTATCAACCAAATAGGCTGAAAAGTATCGAGCTAATAGTCTGCACTTCAAATCCTTGCATGGGAATATGGGTATTTAAGGCAAATTGAATGTGTTCAGTTCCCTTCAGTATGTATTTATTAGCACTTGAGTGGGATTCAAACATGATGCTAAAGTTTGAAAGCCATTACTTTAGACGTTAATTGCTTTGTGAGAAAGACTTGATAGCAGTAAATCTGGAAATATAGCCACCTTCATCTTAATGTACGACTCTCAGTACCTAATTAGATTTTATACTTATGTATATTTTTCAAAATTTGTCATATATGAATAAGTAGATTAAGCGTAATAATGGAGGTATGAGAAACATATTACCGGAACACACACAGAAAAATACTTTGAGATGGTAGTGGGAATTGGGAAGGACTTTATAGGGAGATGGTATTTACCTGGTGATTAAAAAAAAATAGAAGAAGAGTAGAGGTTTCCTCTTAGGGTATGACAAGAGTAGTGGAATATTGTAGATAATAAAAAAGACACATAGTAATGACAAAACAGTGCCTTTCATTGGGCTATAGCTCATGGTGTCTGGAAAACAAAGATTATAGAGGTATTAAAATGTTTGGTAAAGGGGAGAAATGCAATATGGGTGACAAGGACCAGAAGGGTGCCTGGGTGGCTCAGCTGGTTAGGCATCCAACTCCTGATTTCATCTCAGGTCACGATCTCACAGTATGTGAGTTCAAGCCCAGCATTGGGCTCCATGCTGACAGAGCAGAGCTTGCTTGGGATTCTCTCTCTCTCTCTCCCTGTCCCTTTCATGTGCTCTCTCGCTCTCTCAAAAACAAATAAAAATAAACTTAAAAATTGTAAAGAAAATGACAAAAGCCTTTCAAATAAAAAATGGAAAAAAAATAATGCAAATCTTTGACTTGTATAAATATAAAGAGTGTAATGGAAGCAAGGATAAATGTGAGAGGACCATGGAAGTGAGTTGGATTGTTGAAAATCCAATAAGAAGAGCCTTGCATCACAAACACCTTCTTTAAGTTACTTACAATTATTAGATATGATCTTATACTCAAGTTACTGCTCATTTATGGGACATGTTTTCCAGTGGTAAGCAGCCTGGTAATAGAGAAGAAGATGGAAATTGTTATGGAAAGAAGTGAAGTATCCAGATGGGACACGGCACACCACATGGCAGCAGGTGTGGGTGGGCAATGGACTGATAGGCTGCACACCTGTCAAATAGCAAGATTAGGAATCCTAAGTTAGGCTACAGATATGAAGAAGGCAAAAGCACCCAAAACATCTGAGAGACTATGTCCAGAGAAAGAAATGTGGATTGTGAGGTAATGAGAATATAGAAGCCCCCACCATTAAGAGAAAAGAGAGGAAGGGTACCTGGGTAGCTCAGTTGGTTAAGTGGCCGACTTCAGCTCAGGTCATGATCTCGCAGTTTGTGAGTTCGAGCCCTACATCGGACTCTGTGCTAACAGCTCAGAGCCTGGAGTGTGCTTCTGATTCTGTGTCTCCTTCTCTCTCTGCACCTCCCCTGCTCATGTTCTGTCTCTCTGTCTCTCAAAAATAAATAAATGTTAAAAAAAAAATCTTTAAAAAAAGAGAGAGAAAAGAGAGGAGCTGGTAGAACATTTAAGATCCCAAATCTCTCCATTCATTCACCTGGTAAGCATTGAGCCCTGGGCAGTGCTTTGCTTAAACAGTGATGGATAAGAAATCGATCTTGGAATTGGGTATTGTTTAGACAAGTGCATTTTATATCAAAAGCTAGAAATGCAGTTATACCATAGCTCTCTCAGGCTCACAGCCACATTACCTGCACTTTATTGACGAGGGAACTAAGACTTCGAGCAACGCAAGTAAATTAAGTGTCAAACCCTGTAGGTGCCAAACCGAACAAATAAGTTTCTATTATTGCTTTACCAGCAAAGAGGCTTCTCCAAATGGGAAGCAAGAAATTTGTTAGATGCTGATATATATCAAATGAGTCTACATTTTGAAGAGATAAGATTAGAATAAAAAAATAGATTTCTGGGCAGAAAAATCTCCAATGCAAACTATATGGCAAATGACAAGAGAAACATATCCTCAGAATCTTATAGAATTTTGGGGGTTTAA
The DNA here is from genome assembly GCF_008692635.1 of Crocuta crocuta. NCBI lineage: Eukaryota > Metazoa > Chordata > Mammalia > Carnivora > Hyaenidae > Crocuta > Crocuta crocuta. The sequence continues at coordinate 1,242,565 of NW_027532825.1, read as the reverse complement.
AACAATTAAGATGATCAAAGAAGAGATTGTTGAAAGTATTGCTTGAGTAAAATAAGTGTTCTGAGGAATTAAAGAGAGGAAACATGGTAAAAGGAGATAGCTTAACGCGTGCCAGTCAGGAAGCAGATGGACGTTGTTGAATGTTGTTTCCATGTGTTCATGTATACATTCAACAGATATACTATGATGCCTATTTTTGGCCACCTGTTTGTCAACTACTGGGAATGAAATGGTGATGTTTAGGAGTCTGGGGCATGAACATTAAATTTCCTTTTGAGAAACCTTCACTGATTGAATCTGTGAACCTCTCTCCCTCAAATACATGTACACAATGAATAAACTCCAAAATTTGCAAACATATTGCTCATACTTTTGCATAAAACTTTAGTGAATAAAGGGGTGCCTGGGAGGCTCAGTCTGTTGAGTGTACAACTTCAGCTCAGGTTGTGATCTCACAGCTCGTGGGTTCAAGCCCTGTGTTAGGCTCCAGGTCAAGCTCAGAGCCTGGAGCCTGCTTTGGTTTCTGTGTCTCCTTCTCTCTCTGCCCCTCCCCTGCTGGCTCTCTCTCTCTCTCTCTCTCTCTCTCTCAAAATAAATAAGTTTTTAAAAATAATAATAAAAAAACTTTAGTGAATGAAAAGAGGATCTTTGCTAACAGACTGGAAATCTGAGATATGTGGCCAATGTGCTTTTTAGCATGTTTTGTTTTGGTTTTACTACATAGGATGTTCAAAGTACAGAATAGGGATTCAAAAATATTTTCACTCCTTAAGGAGTAAGTTTTCTGCCCAAGGATACAAGGAGGGAAGAAATTTTGCTTAACAGAGAGGGTTCATGTGATTAAGAGAAACCTCCTACACTAAGGGTTACCAATTCATTTCTGCTTCTGCATATACTATTTTATTCAACCTCCGAATAGTTTTCTTTTACATGGTTTCAATTGAATAAATCTAATTAAGTGTGCCTAAAATGTGTTCCAAGTAGGCGAGGGATCTATATTCATTTCTCTGTAGGTGTATATTCATTTTCTATTGGTGTTTAGCCTGTTACCACAAACTTAGAGGCTAGATCCACACAGAATGATGAGTTCACAGTTCTTGTCTGTGCATAGCTTATCAGGGTCATCTGAGCAGGGTCTCACAGATGGCAATTGAAGTGTCGGGTGAGGTCATCATCTTTTCTATGACTCAGGGTCCTCCTGCAATTCCACGTGAATGTTGGCAGGATTTGCTTCCATATAACTCAAGAGATCATGGTGGCTTCTTCAAGACCAGCAGAAGCACTTTGCTCCTTCAAGTTCAGGAGAAAATAAGCTCAGGAGAAAAATAAGCTCTCTTTTAAAATGCTCATCGGGGCATCTGGGGGTTCAGCCGGCTAAGCATCCCATTTTGGCTCAGGTCATGAGCTAAAGGTCCGTGGGTTCGAGCCCCGTGTCAGGCTCTGTGCCGACAGCTCAGAGCTTGGAGTCTGCCTCAGATTCTGCATCTTGCTCTCTCTCTTCCCCTCTTTCACTCACACTCTGTCTCTCTCTCTCTCAAAAGTAAATAAACATTAAAAAAAACCTCATCAATGTCAGGCGCTGGTGGTTTGCAACCTTTCTAGAAGCTTCCTGGGTGAGCTTGGAAACTGGTTCCCACACACAGAGGGCAGAGAGAGACTGAAAAAGAGGTGGGCCACTCACATCAGTCAGTGGCAAATGTAATAAGCAAGGGGACTTATACACAAGGCCTGTCTTGGGTGGGATCCCCACACTCACCCACCAAATCTTCAATGTTTATAAAAAGACCTTAAGTGGGTTCACTTACATGTACTGTGCAGATGTTCCCAATACCACGTCACTATGTCAAGCTTATGTCTTAGGGACAGCCTCTGGGAGGGGGAGGGGCACATGGAGCCCACATTCCAAGAACAGGGAAGGGGGTAATGAGCCTCCAAATGTCAGGGTCCAGCTCACAGTTCAACTGGTGCCATGTTCCCTTGATAACCTTCACCAATGCTTCACCCCTCATGAGCAGGTCTTCATAGACTTCCACAATGTGACCCAAGCAGTCAGTAAGGGGTGGCACTAGCGTGGGGTGCTATCTGGATGGACAGCTACCCGGCTGCTTTGGAAGTAGATGCTACAGCAATGGTACAAGCATTTGCAAGAGAAAAAAATGATTAAGATGACAATTTCTAAAATCATTGACCTCTTTTTTCCACACGAGCCCATGATCCAAACCACTGATTTATCCAGTCCTCTAAGCCAGGACTTAGAGTGAGTCAAATCACTCAGGGTGTTCACTTGAGTCTTCATGTAATTTAATAAAGATGATACATTAGCAGACTCATCAAGAATGAACACAGAACATTCTGTTTGGATAATGGCACAGGTCCCTCCTTGAGGGGCACTTAATAATGTCCAAGGCCATTCAATTTTGGAGGCCATCTTTTTTCATCAGAGACATCTGAGCATTTAGTAAGGACAGGTGTTGCTGGCTATCATTTAAGGCTTGCTGGGTGAATTTAATAAGGGCTTCTTTGTGCGCTCTAATGTCCTCCAGGCTGATGGAGAGAACAAATATGGTAGCCAAATGTTCGTGTCAGTGAAAGACAAAGTTCATCCATCTGGATGTTAGGAGAGGGAGATCAGTAGCTATTGTTACCTTGGGGTGAATTCTCTCTTGTGCCCAAGGATAGCCCAGGTGGAAGTCATGACCAAAGAGTTGTGCCACATAGCCAGTGGGTTCTATGTGGTGCTACTCAATAAATATCTTGGCATTGCAACTAATCAGTGCCAAGCCAGTCACTATCCTTTCATATGATAGAATGACAACACTGTTCCAATGATACCCATCCATGGTTCTAACACAATGGGTTGATTCTGTTTGGAGTAATTTTTCTGCTCCCAACATAGGGATTCCCATGTGCTCAAATGCTCATAACCTAAGATAAGCCACAAAAACCCATCCCAAATCTGAGCATAGCTACCCATGGCTCTGATGGTGGTATTTCTAAGACCCGTCTGATCTGCAATCTGATGGGCTGCCTTTATAGTATGCTTGACAAAAAAGAATACTCATGCTCAGAGTTATTGATAGTGCGTGCTACGGGCCACGTTTGTGGATCTGTATTGATAATAACAGATGATTAAGAATACTAGTCCTAGCTTACTCTTCCTTTTTTTTATGTTTATAATTTTTGAAAGAAAGAAAGGGGGGGGATGAGTGGGGGAGGAGCAGAGAGCTAGGGAGACACAGAATTTGAAGCAGGCTCCAGGCTCCAAGCTGTCAGCACAGAGCCCAAGGCAAGGCTTGAACCCACGGACCATGAAATCATGACTTGAGCCAAAGTTGGCTGCTTAACCAACTGAGCCACCCAGGTACCCCGTATCTTGTTCTTCTTAAATGTAGTGTTTTAGGGATTTTTAAGCCCTTCCCTGGAGGAATGGTGCCCATGATGCCAATCCTGATGAGCTCCAGATGGGTATCTGCCAACAATCAGATGGATTTATTTGTCGGGCACACAAATAGACCCACTGTGGGAATACATTTCCATCGGATGCTCAGGAGCAACAAAAATCTAACGTCAAAAAGACAGATATTGTGTAGGACCTTGTGTGGAATAGTCTTCTACTTCTATGAGAATTATACCTGTGGCCTGATCTTTAGATATTAATGAAGCTGAAGCTTTAAGAATTTGATCAGCTTGTTCATACCTTAGTTGTTTGCTGGGGAAGACAGCACTGTCAGGTATGAGAAGATGGTCTGGGGGCCATGATATACCAGACTGGGACCCCCACCTTCTTCCCTCTTTCAACAGGCCCAGTTTGCAGTGGGACCACAAAATCCCAGTGCTGACTGACTATATGCCCCTCTCCCGGGGGTGAAAAGTAACTTACCCATCCCAGCAGGGTGTCCCATTGTAGTTCCAATGGATGACAACTGTCCCAGGTGTAATGGGACTTGGTGTTCTCAACACATGACACGTTGATCCACGGTGAGAGTTGGGCCAAAAGTGGTTTGCTGCTATTGTTACAGCAAATACTGGGTGCCCAGGAGACAAGACACACACCCTTGGGGGATCAGGGAAGACCGTCAATGGCTGTTTCCCACAACTTCCATACCTTTGCAGTATTGGGTACCTGAGCAGGGGTCCTGTCCAGCCAATGGGGCAGTAAGCCCTACTCGTTAATCATTTGAAAGTATTAAAACCTGGCTACCTGGCCCTGGTAGTTTTACCTGTTAGTAACTTAATCTGTTGCTTTAATATTCAACCCCTGCTTGTGGGTTGTAGGGGAGATGGAGCCTTCATTCAATGTCATGTTCTTTGACATGTGACCTCTGATCGCTGTTTATTCAACAAGGCTGTCTGTGTGGTACTTAGCTTTTCTGATTCCCTGATGGTGACAGCCTGGTTTGCGCAGCGACAGGGGGAGTACTTGAGTTAGAGTGGAGGAAGTATCCATAGAGGTCAAGGCATATTTGGACTCCTCATTCAGATGGAAGGGGCCAGTATAATCAATTTGCCAAGATTTCACAGCTGGGAACTCTGGTGGATGGCCCCTGATTCTTTTAGTAGTTGTCCTGGACATTATTTATAACACAGCTGACATGCTGTTACTGCAGTAACAAAGTTATGTTATTTCAAGGACAATCTCACATTTGTGGCAATATGTTATCCCAGCTGGTGCAATGATGCCCCCTCGTCCTATGTGCCACATCCTCTGTATCAACTGCACAGTCATTTTATAGGACTCGTACCTGAATTAGGGCATCAGCTTCCTGATTATCAGGAAGTGTCAGTGCCTTATGAACTGGGACACGGAAGTCAGTGAGGACTGCCTCGGGCCCTTACAGGTGGACCCAAATGCCCCTCCCCCCACATCCATCCCAATCTCACCAGGATTCATTTATGATTCTCCACCCCTCAGCTTTCCACTGCTGGAGTCATAGGGTTCATTTCTTTAGAAAAGAATGAATGTCAGTGGAAAGGGTTAATGGTCAATGCTCATGAGTTGTGACCAGTCAAACCACCGACTTCAGCCCACGGGCTGCTGAGGTTCATTCCTTCCTGAGAGGCTCCACTTGGAGAAGGGTTGGGCACTCAGGCTAGGAGCTATTGCCGTATGGAGGTAGGTTAGGTTCCTGCCGTTTTCCAGAGCTGGGACCAGAATCCTAGGGGCATCCTCTTCGTCTGTTGTCTCTGCCACAGCACCCGACCCAACCCTTCTGGAATCACAGAAACATCTAACTCAACTGGTATTCCTGCTTTGGAAATGCCCAGAGCTTTCGTTTGCTTCTTTAGTATTTTTGCCTTCCCAAAAATGGCTTGCTGCTATTGTTACAGCAAATACTGGGCGCCCAGGAGGAGAGAAGACACACACACACTTGGGGGATCAGGGAAGACTGTTTATTGCGCACCCACGCCAGCCCAGCAGAGTCACCTCCAGAGGCTGAGCCCCGAACCTTGGCATTGGCCTCCTTTTATGGTTGAGATGGCAGAGGCTTGGGAGACAAAAGAAAAAGGGGGAGGGGGCCCTTATCAGTGGTGCTCCAGGCAGTTGGCGGACACAATCTTGCAAATAAGATTATGGAAGTCAAAAGTACGCAAGGGGAGAATCCAGCCTCGGGCATCTGGCTGGCCCCTTTACTAGCTTTTCTTCTCACTATGGTTCCCAGTCTCACACATGCCCTTTTTACCAAGTGGTCTAATGTGATGCACGTAAGCCAGGTCCGAGGACCCAGAGTGGGTCCTGAAGAATCAACCAGGAGGGTCCTTGCTTTGTGCAGGATAGAAATCAAACGTGAGGAAGGACGAAGTGAAAGCAGATTATCGAAGACCTAGAGCGAGCCCTACAGACAGAGCCTCTGGGAGACTTGGAAAGAAAAAGGGACATGAGTCTCCTCTTTGCTGCGGGCCTGGGCTTGTCATCAAGGATGGTGGTCTGGTGAGGCGCCTGGGTGGCTCAGTCGGTTGGGCATCCGACTTCGGCTCAGGTCATGATCTCACGGTTCGTGGGTTCGAGCCCCGCATCAGGCTCGAGCTGGCTGTCAGCACAGAGCCTGGAGCCTATTTCAGGTCCTGTGTCTNAAAAAAAAAAAAAAAAAAAAAAAGGATGATGGTCTGGAGAACATGTCCTCTCAGGAATCCAGGAACCAGTCAAAAGACGGATGAGTGCTCAGACGTCCTCTGTAAGCCACTTAACATGATAGGAAAAGATAGGCTAATGTAATAGGAAAAGAGAGGGAAGGATTAGGAGCTGAGGTGTCCGGATGCGGATGTGGAAAAACACGTGTTTTGGAAGAATGCTAGGAGTGTCTGACCACACCAAACCCCCTCAGGCTTAAGATTCCTCTTAAGAATGTAACAGACCCACCTACTGCCCCTCAGGTTTTCCTCAGGAATTTGACAAAGGAGAGTCCTTTAAAATGTACACGAGAATCTCACCTGGTCACTCCTTACATGTTATCTGTTTTGCTAGAAGACTCCAAAGAAGGCATTAACTCCTATACCTTTACAAGGAGGAAGCACAGCGTATTAAGAAGTGTGTAAGATGTGGGGATGAGCACTGAGTGTTATGTGGAAACTAATTTGACAATAAACTATTAAAAAAAAAAAAAAAAGAAGTGTGTAAGATGGGGATGTTGGTCCTCGGAAGAATAAAGGCAGCAAGAAACCAGTCTTTTATGGGGTCCTTTCAGTTTCCCCAACTTGTAAGGGATGGAGGCACGGTGCAGGTAGGGAATAAAAGTTCTCCGAATCCCAAAATCTCTACAAAGGCTTACACCATTTTTACATTCCCAAGGGTTAGATAAACTTGCATCCTATCAATCCCAGCCCTGGATGTAACGTGCATCCTACGCAACCGGATGACTTCAAAATCTTAACATGGTGGCTGATCTTTGAATGTTCTGTGACTGCCCTGCCCATCCTCTGCCTTGTAGATGTCCCAGCAAAGTCCTGCAGCACAGGGAGACCTCCATGTGATACCATGACACCATCAAGGTAATGGTCCCCTTTTACTGACGTGAGGAAGTAGAACAAGGACTGATCCCAGGCTACCATCCATCTCATGGTACATTGTGAGGCGGTATAGGTGACCTTGGGGAGCACTTGAAGGTCCATTGCTGTCCTCCCACGTAAAAGCAAAGTGATCTTAGTTATCAGAAATCTGTCAAAGCCTCCATGAATGTCTTAAAGATGAAACACTTCAGGGGCAAAGCTTTTGGCCAGAGCATCAAAGTAAAACAATGGTTGTCTGTAAATGACAAAAAATTTAAAAATGGCCACAGTTAGAGATCTGATGAGAGCTCATTAGGATACACTTGACAAGGGAATGTTGTCATTTCTGTGACACACCTTGTAAAATTACCAACAATAGCATCATACCAGGAAACATATCAGACTTGAGGAATTTTATACAAATATACGCTAAAAAGAATTTAGCGTCACTTTTTATTTGACAAGGCTTCCCACAAAATTTAACGTGTACAAAAAGTTACATAGTTGTAAAAACCATAGCTCTCTTAATGGAGAGGTTTGCTTCTTATGTAATCAAAGACCTGATAAAGACAAAAACCAAAGCTTATTTTCTAGCCAGATTACATTAAAAGTAGAAGAAAACCTTTGTTTACAATTTCTTATTAAGAGCAGGCCAATAACCTCAGAAAAATTTGTTCTCTAAACAGAAAGAAAATAAATTCTAATTTTGCACTAAGATACTTTTGATTTAAAAGCCCCCCCCCCCATCCCACTTGAGGCATGTGGGTAGAGAAGCCAGTTGAGAATCTGAGTTTTAATTTTGGCTCACATCATGACCCCAGGGTCCTGGAATTGAGCCCCGCGCGTTGGGCTCTGCACTGAGCATGGAGCCTGTTTAAGATTCTCTTTCTCTCTCTCTCTCTCTCTGCTTCTCTTCTCTTCTTAGTTTACATTCTCTCTGTCTCTAAAAAAAAAGAAAAGAAAACAACTATGTTATTTTCATTGTAATTGACATAAGTCAATTCCAATCATAACTTGATTGCATATAACATTTCTTTATCATTATTTCTTTTCCACAAACTTGTAACTTTCTGACCATTCAGTTTTCATCCAAAAACTCAAGTCAAGATTCAGGTACTTCCTCACAGGTCTAATGCTTGTTTCTGCTACTTGCAATGTTACGGGAGCTGTGGTCTGATCAGGGACAAGAAAACATCTGTAGCAATCTACTTTAGAAGTCTATCTCCTCCCCCACCTTCCCTTTCTTTTCCATCAGTCTCTGTGGGCGATGTATTGGTTATCTACTAAAGACATCATAAGATTTACAGCCTCAAGGGACTGAGAAAGAATGGTAGATTTCTCCTAGGGCTTTTGGGGGGTAATTGTTGCTTAAAGTTTTCTTTTGCTTTAGGAGTCAGAAGACAAGCACTATTGATCTCTTTCCTTGTCAATGTCTACAGCATTCTTCTCTTCAGTTCTTAGTACTCTTCCAGGGATTTCACCGCCTTGTCTTGATTAGGATCAGGCTTTGTCATGGGTGCTCAGATCTTAACCCAACCTAGCACAAAGGCTGCTAGAGTCTCCGAAGGTTTATCCAGCTATCCTGCCTTGTCTGTGGGACCTGAAGCTTGCACTGCAGTGGCCAGGCACCTGTTCTCTAATCTCAGCTTTTCCTCTAGTTTTCTAACTTGAACTTCAGCCTCTGGTGGGGCATCAGTGGCCCACCACCCACTGCTTCTACAAGCACATGACAGCAGCCAGCGTTCTCCAGGCATCCCATATTCCTGTGGGAGTCCTCAGGCATCTGATACACAAGCCACACACCTCCCCATATAGCAGTTGCCAACCAATTTAGGATTTCTTCAGAGGCGTTTTCCTCAGCTACCTGCCTTGCTCATCTAGATCGTTATTCACAAGCTTCCTAGGAGCTTCCCAGGTGAGATCTGAAACCAGATCCCATACAGAGGGCAGGGAGAGACTGAAGGAAGAGGTAAGTCACTTCCAGTTGGCAGGTGGCAGTTTTGATAAGCAAAGGGACATACATGCAGGCTTAGCTTGGGTACTGCCCAAGGAGGAGACCTCTGTCCCTGGCCCCAAATCTTAAAACTTTCTATAGAGGTCTTGTCTTGTTCAGTGATGTGCACCATCTAGATGGCCTCAACACCACATCACTGTGTCAAGGCTGTGTCCTTTGGGCAGCTTCTGGGATGAGGAAGGCAAGTGGGATGGATGTTTCAAGATGGGGTAGGGAGCAGGGGGTGAGAGGCTTCCGATTGCCTGGGTCCAGCTCACAGGTCAACTCGTGGCCACATCTTCTTGTTGACTTTCCCCAATGGCTCAGCCCAGGGAAATCTCCTTGTGGCTAGCTCAAAATCAACTCATTAGGTGTCTTCCATCTGCAAAATTTCCCCCTCATCTTTACTGTATAATGCAATGGAATCTCCAGATTACATTCCTCCTCACTGTGTAGTCACTGACTCCCACATGCTCAGGGAGAGGGAATTCTGCAAGTTTATAAGTCACTGGGAGTCATTTAATTAAAAAAAATTTTTTTTACATTTATTTATTTCTGAGAGACAGAGAGAGACAGAGGACAAGGGGGGGAGGGGCAGAGAGAGACGGAGACACAAAATCTGTAGCAGGCTTCAGGCTCTGAGCTGTCAGCACAGAGCCCAACACAGGGCTCGAACTCACAAACTGTGAGATCATGACATGAGCCAAAGTCCGGCGCTTAACTGACTGAGCCAACCAGGCACCCCTGAGAGTCACTTGAAAATTCTGCTTTCCACAATATGTTTGTTTAGAGAGGGATCAACAAAGCATATGGAGGAGCTAATTGAAGACAACCTTAAGAAACAAAGAAGTGAAAAAAGTATTTCTGACTTGTTTCTCTTGCTCTCAAGGAGAACAAGCAGTTCAAAATTCAAAGGATGCCCTATAGCAATTTCTAAAGACAATCCTAAAAATTTCCAGGGATACAGTAAAACCTTGGTTTGTGAACATAATTCGTTCTGGAAACATGCTTGTCATGCAAAGTACTCGTATAGCAAAGTGAATTCCAAAAACCATTGGCTCAGTTGTGATCATGTGATGTTCAATGTCATTTACTGCTCATACAGCAGAACGTTGCTCATTTATCAAGTTAAAATTTATTAGAAACGTTTGCTCATCTTGTGGAACACTTTCAGAACAAGTTATTCGTGATCCAAGGTTTTATTGTACTTTGTTTTAGGAAATTAAAAAGGGCTGAAATTTAAAAAGACATCGTATTAGAATTTCTTCTTTTCATTTTCTCCTTTGTCAGATTTTGTATGCCTTTTTGCTTCTATATTGTTCCGGTCAAATGCTAAAATTTCTGCAATTTGGAAAAAACAATTACAGACCTAACTGAAAATAATCATTTGTGATTGAATTCCCTAAAATAAAAAATAGCAGAGAAAAAATGACTCTCTACATATAGCTGCATTTCCTCTTCTGGCATATGATAAAATTGATTTCTTTCCAATTTTAGGGCTATTCTATGAGCTTGGTTCTTCTTTCTCTGCCCAGCACTTGTCATAAAAGCAAATAATAGCTATATGAAGGGCCAATTTATTTTACCATTCGGTCTTTCTGTGCCATTTAAGCAATTGCTGAAACAGTAAGATCATCTCTATTCATGATAGGAAAGACAATAGCATACTAGTTATTTTTCAAAGGCATCAGAGATTAAATAAAGAAAAAAAGAGCATTTAAGTGAACATTTGTTTTTTGTTTTTGCAAGATAATGTATCTTCCTATTAAGTTCTGTCTTTGAATTCATTTCAGTGAGAATATATTTAAAAACGCGCCAAATCTTTATCATTTAAAAAATTATTGATCGTGTGCATCTCAGTTTGAGCTTTTATAAACTACAATTGAAAACCTCAGATTGGTTAATTACAATGGCATAATTAGTTACAATAGTAGCATCCTGGAAATTCAAAAATAGGTTCAAGGCTTTTTTTTTTTTTAAGGAGGCTGGTGGTCAAATTTGATGTATCTTCATTGAAGTCACGTAACTGATTCGTGTTCATCTCATTACCAGGGTCTAAAAAAAATCTAATTCCATTTTAGAATATTTTCTGAGAGACCAGGGGGAGAACCAAATGAAAGTCAAAGGGATGAAGTGGAAATGAATGAATTTTTTAAGAGAGATTTCAAAGGTAAGTAAGTATTGAAAACTTCTCTTAAGCAAGTCAAGGCTTTTCAGTGACAAACATTAGGATAGAAAGTCATGGGAAATGACTTTCTATCCTAAAGAAATGGGACCAGAGAAATATGAAGAGAATGCATACTTTTGCTCTATTTTATGCCATGTAGGTAACAGGATATGGTGGCAATGCTGATGTCCAAATTAATCTATTTTTTTTAAGACACAAGTCTGGAGAAAGATGGATTATATTAATTAACCTATCATTCACCAAAAATGTACGAATTGCCTACTGTATGATAAGCACTGAAGTTTGTTTCTGTCTGAAGGGTGCAGACCTGATTTATTTGGAGATCTCTTGTTTTACAATTTTCTTATGTTTTATAAGTTTCAGTATCCTCTCCTGTTGAGCAGGAGTGTGTTATGTAGAGTTTTAAAATTTTTAATGTATACACCAAAATAGGCAGTTTTATTTACAACAACCAGGAGTCATACTGTCTAACAACTAGCTCAGGGCTAGTCTCACTTCTTATTCAGAATTCATAGGGACAAAAGTTGTTTGCATAAGGTTGTTTCGAAATCAATTTACCCAAACTCAAAATTGGATCTGGCTAGGTAGACCATATTCCTCTGTCGGAGCTAATGAGAGAAGCAGCGAAACTGCACCTCCAAACAGAAGGCAAGCCTGAAACAAAATGAAACACACACACACAAAAGCAATCACTCAAGAGAATGGGAAGACAAGCCAAAGACTAGGAGAAAAATGTTTGCAAAAGACACATGTGATAAAGGACTGTGATCCAAAATAAACAAACAACTCTTAAAACTCAACAATAAGAAAACCAACAACTTGATTAAAAATGGGCCAAAGACCTTAATGGACATCTCAACCAAAAATATATACACAGATGGCAAGTAAGCATAAAACAGACACTCAATGTCATGTCATCATTCAAATTAAAACAAACGAATTAGAACCACAATGTAATTACTACACACCTGTTAAAATGATGAAAATCTAAAACTCTGTAAACAGTAAATGCTGGGGAAAATGTGAAGCAAAAGGAACTCATGACCATTGTTGGTGGGAATGCAAAATGGTAGAGCTGCTTTGGAAGACAGTTTAGCAGTTTCTTACAAAATTAAACCTATTCTTTCTTTATTTAATTATTTGAAAAAATTTTAAACATTTATTTATTTTTGAGAGATACAGAAATAGAATGCAGTCTGGGAAAGGGCAGAGCTAGAGAGAGAGAGAGAGAGGAAGACCCAAAATTTGAAGCAGGCTCCAAGCTCTGAGCTGTCAGCACAGAGCCCAACCTGAGACTTGAACCCATGGACTGTGAGATCATGACCTGAGCTGAAGTTGGATGCTTAACCAACAGAGCCACCCAGGTGCCCCAAAACTAAACCTATTCTTACTATATGATCTAGCAACCACACTCCTTGGTATTTAACCAAAGATGCTGAAAATATATACCCACACAAAGCCCAAAATGCTCATAACAGCTTTATTCATAATTGCCCAAACTGAGAAGCCACCATAATGTCCTTCATTAAGTGAATGGATAAATAAACTGTGGTACATCCAGACAATGAAATGTTGAAAGCTGAAATTTCAATTCAACCACAATAAGAAAAAAAGAGGTAAGTCAATGTAAACTTCTTGGAAATTATCCATTAAAATTAGACCTACTTGAAAAACCCCTTACTAAATGTACCCTATGTACTAATAGTCATTCACATATGAACATAAATCCCTAGTTGGGCTTCAAAAGGACATGAGATTGTTTCTCTACCATGAAGACAAATTTTCACTGACCCAATCATAAACAATTAACTTCCTTGTGTTCCTTATGGCTATAAGATGTTTGCATGGCCAAGCCATGTCAGAATTCCCTTAGTGTTTTTTAGGATGGATGATGCAAACTTAGTGTGTTTACATGGAAAAAGATTATAGAGCTTTAATTCACTGAGCGTGTAGGGACTTGGTTTCAGTCATTTATGCCAATTTCATAGATTCAGACTGTCATGAAAAACTTTCTTATCATTTAGTCCAAGATTTAAATACATTTATACACAAAAAAGATGTAGCAAGCATTTAAAGAAGAGGTAAACATAGAACATGATAATAGCAAACTAGAAAACATTGCTGGAACTATCAGAATATCTTACAAGGCATTGTTGCAATTTCACACTATTTGCAGAAGTTGACTAGTGACAGAATAATTTCTGATGCATAAAAATATATCCACATTGGTTCTATGTGTCCAGAGGAAGCTCAAATGGAAAGAATTAAGCAGAATGAGGTAATACTCTGTGTATAACACCATGTGATTCTCAACAGTGGAAGATGGAACCCCTTCAGAGCAGAAATCATGAAAAATCAGATCCAGGAAAAAAAAAATCAATGCTTAGATTAATGAATTCAGACTTTGTTCAGAATTCTTGAAGTTCTTCAATTCTCTTGTGTAAGCAGAAGCAAGCTTAGAAAGAAAAGGTCCTCTTGAGAGAGAAATAAAAATGATATGAAAATCAATGTTTCAGAGAATGAAAGACCTGTTGGCTTTTATTCTATTCCAATTGCCGTGTGCTATCGGGCTTACTTCATTTGAGATTAACAGTGGCCTTTGTAAATGGTTTTATTGCACACTGTATGTGCATTCAAGGTTAGTCAAGGCAAGTTCCTAAACATAGACTGGTACATTTCCTTTTTTTTTTTTTTAATTTTTAATGTTTTACTTATTTCTGAGAGAGAGAGAGAGAGACATTATGATCAGGGGAGGGTCAGAGAGAGAGGGAGATACGGAATATGAAACAGGCTCCAGGCTCTGAGCTAGTTGTCAGCAAAGAGACCAATGCAGGGCTCGAACCCATGAACTGTGAGGTCATGCCCTGAGCCAAAGTCAGACATTTAACCAACTGAGCCACCCAGGCGCCCCTGCCTGGTACATTTCCTAAACATAACCCTGCTCATGTAACGCCACTGCTCAAAAACCACTTTTTGCCAAATAAAGTGTGATACTTGGCCTATCTTTTGGGCTCTGCTTTGAATTCTTGCCTAACAATAGCCCATCTCACCATGCCTTGCCTAGAATGTCCCACTCCTGTGCCCTGGAGCTTCCAGCACCTACGGATTTATACATATCGCCCTCTCTTCCTTTGACCTTTTGGTACCTGAATCCAACACATCCTATGGGCGAGCCTAGAATTTACTTCATTTTTCTTCCAGTATACTTCTTGACTCTCAGAATTTAATTGCCACTCTTGCGAGTGCTCAAGAAATTATTTCCGATGATATGTCTCCCTTGCAAATTGGGTCACAAGAATTTATACATCTCCGCGTTTTCCTAAATCAAAGATGAGCTTGGTGAAGTGCGATTGCACCGGATCTGGTGCCGAGTCTTCCATCCCTCCAGACCTTCTCCGCACGTTTAGTGGCCGAACAAGTCTGTGACTGGCCTGAAACTCTTGGCACACCCTCGGGGTGCAAGTGTGAGCACAACCCCTTTTATTTTTCTAAAACTTGTTTTACTTTATTTTTTCTAAATTCTATTTTTGAAAAGTTTATGGAATTGAATACATTTCTTTTGAAATGGAAAACTGCTTGGGAATTCATGATACATTCAAAAGACATAAAGAGGCAGATGATGGCAGCAGATCACAAGGAAGGGTAAGAATCTCTTGTGGCGAACCCAGTTTTAATTTTGGGATTCTGGAAAGCAGATAAAATTAAAAGAGAAATAATGAGAAAAATGGGAAGTCTGAACACACAGAAGATAAAATATCATCAAGGAGCATGGGCAGGCAGAGAAGAGGGGAGCATAGGATAAGCTAAGGCATGGCAAAGAGTTTGGGTTATTTATAAGTGAAATAATAATAATTTTAGATTTAATATTTCAGTTTGAGTTACATGGATTAAATATACGCTGAGCCATATTGAAAGAGTCATGCCACTTAGAAAACAATTGAAATATATAAGAACCTAGATGAATACACAGTCATGGACAAATTAGGCTTTAAAAGTAATATAATAGGGGCTAACTATGCTAAATAAGTTTCTCTTTCACACATATATCTTTCTCTGTTAATTTTGTGACAAATTGAAGTTTGCTCCCTGAAAATGCACATTCATTAATATAAAATATCTACATTGTATTGCCTTCATTGTGTTTTGAAGTTGCAAATTAAAATATAATTCATCAATTATAATATTTGAGACATCACAGTAAAAACATTGCTGTAAATTATATTTCCCTTAATAAAACTGGTACATCTCCTTTGCATCACTGACTTCACTATAAGCTTTTCTTCTCAAGTTCTGCAAGGTTAAATTTATCCTATGGAATGACAATGTGGAAATTCATTGAGTTTTTAAAAATAAAATCAGAAGGGGCGCCTGGGTGGCTTAGTCGGTTAAGCGTCCGACATTCGCTTAGGTCATGATCTCGCGGTTCGTGGGTTCAAGCCCCGCGTCGGGCTCTGTGCTGACTGCCAGCTCAGAGCCTGGAGCCTGTTTCAGTCTGTGACTCCCTCTCTCTCTGACCCTCCCCTGCTCACGCTGTCTCTCTCTCTCCTAGAAATAAATAAAAATATTTTTAAAAAAATAAAATAAAATAAAATCAGAAGGTGTCCATCACTTCAGACTCTTAAAGCATGGTAAATAAAGAAAAGAAAGAAAAAAAAAGTGAAGAATTTTCTAGAAGTAAAATTGCATCATGCTTGTTCAATTTTAACTCTGTCTAGAAGTGTGTAACAGTGGACAAGAAGATGCTATGTAGCTGGAGATGTGAAAGTTTTTTTTAAATTTTTTAATGTTTTATTTATTTTTGAGAGAGAGATAGAGACCTGATGAGCAGGGGAGGGTCAGAGAGAAAGTGAGACACAGAATCCAAAGACAGGCTAGTTGAGCTAGCTGTCAACACAGAGCCCGACTCGGGGATGGAACCCACAAACCATGAGATCATGACCTGAGCGGAAATCGGACTCTTAACCGACTGAGCCACCCAGGCGCCCCTGGAGATGTGAAAGTTAACAGATATTGTTGCCCCTGGCGATGTGCCAAGATGTGACTGAGAAACAGGAAGAGAGAAGCAGCCTCTGGATTGGCTATTAGGTCAGATTCTGAAGCCAATCACCTAACTGCTCTGTGCTTCAATCTTCTCATCTGTGGAAAGAAATAAGTCAGTAATAGTCATCATATTATTATAAGAAGTAAATGAGTTAATATTTGTAAAGTGCTCAACACAATGTCCGACGCATAATAATTACCACTTAAATCTCTGTATAAGCCAAGAAAATTAAAAAACAAACCCAAAACTGAACTGATAGGGTTAATAGTCATGTCTCAGACTCTGCTAGCACTGATTCAATTACCATGACTTTTTTTTTTTTAAGAACAAATGGCACCTAGATAGCAGCCTCTGATATAGTCACTTCCAGTTGCCCAGTAAAATCCATAATCACCAAAAGATGAAACTTGACAAGGCATCTAAAATTAACACTAAAAGAAAAATTACTGCCAGAAACCTGCAAGAATTTGCAGTAAGTGCTCCAGGGAACAGGATGGGACCTCCTTCCTCTTCCTTTTTGGAAAGAGATTCCACACTTTTTGGGTTGTCTTAATACATGTTGGGTCAAATGTAACCAGAAACCCAAGCAGGTGTTCCCTACTAAGTAGGGAATGCCTTTGAGACCATTTTCAAGTGAGTTTTTTCATTTCCCTCATCTTCCTAAATCCCTTCAGAGATAAATGTCAAAAATCACCTGGGGGGGGGGCGGGGGGGAGATGAAGGAAGCAATATCAAAGCATATTATTACCTAGAAAGTATACTCTTCATAAATAAACTAGCTAGTCAGACGACTGTTGGGACTGGCATTCCCCCCAGAATTATGTCATTTTACACTAAGAAAGGAAATAGCGCTGTGTGGAAAATCTATTGTCTCCACGCTGGAAATGACAAAGGAGCTAGTAAATAAGGGTGCTCTTTGGCCATGAATCTGACCCTCAGATTTAGCTAAGTCTTACTTACCAATGTTGTCTGTTAGTAAATATGAGTATCGGTCACTTGAACTAGTGGTTAGAGTGGAAACACACACACACACACACACACATATCATATAACTTCACCTAAGCACACACACATACACACACTTCTGAAGGTGGCATATCTTTAGATTGAGAAAAAAAACTTTACCAAAATTGTTTGATATACCTAAAAGAAGACAGAATCACATGCCATGTATTTATTAATTTTTACTGCTTTAAGTATTTAACGAGCACTAATATGTACAAGACATTGCCATAGACCATGGAATCCTGCAATGAACAAAATGGCCAAGTTATTTGCTTTTGGGAATTTACATTTAATGAGGTAAAGGAAACACTTCATCACACTTCTTCTTACTTGTTCTTGTATATCATTTTTATTCATTTCTTCAGCAAATAATTTAGAGCAATAATTTGTGTCTGGCTCTGTGTTTTTTGCTGTTGAACTGTTACTTTTTGTGATTGCCTGTTGAATTTGAAAAATTGTTAATAAGACAGGCTTAAAATCAAACTCAAAAAATAAAATTAAAATTGAGATTATTCTTAGTAAGCAAATAGACATAATTGTAGGAAGTTTTTATTAGTGTGATTCAATTTGAGATAAGATGGGACAGAAATTATTTACTATATGGTGTTAAGTGTTGAGGTAGAGAGAACAGCACGTGATAAAAAATGTGGTGACAGTGAGTTTGATACTTGAAAAGCAATGAAAGCCATAAATTAATCAAGGACTTACATACCTGCTGAAATTACCTGCTGTAATTTCTATAAAGCACACAGTAATAGGAGAGTATAACGAAGTGTTCAGTTTTAAGTGGACACCTGGATTCCCTCTATTCTCCAGACTCACTTGAAGCCAGGTGTGATGATGTGACTATTTCATTGCATACAAAAGAAAATGTGATTGGGCATTTTTGTGGGGTGTTTCCTTTAACAAGAGCTGCCTCACAATTTATATCCCTTCTTCTCCCCCATTTTCTTCCTGCTGCTTGAGAGATGAATATCACAGATTGGCATTGGTCAATAAACACAGTGTTTTCAGAATGCCTTTTGAAGCTAGAAGAATTCATGAAGCAAAAACATGACATGGTTCTTGAGTACATACTTCTGTGCCTTTACATGAGAGAGAAATAAGCTCTAGTATTATGTAAGCCACCATTATGCAGGGTTCCAGTCACTCCTGACCATACCCAATCTTAATCAGTGTTGAATACGATACTGAAATTATGATAGTGTGACAGTGACAATCCTTATCATATAGTGGTTTTAAAAAAAGGTAAAATTTTCCCTTGGTTTATATCCTCAGTTTGTTGGAAAGTGGTAGTTAAAAAAATTACCATTTTGTTGCACTTTGGACACTTCTCCAACATTCAGCCTATACCAGGAAGTGATCCTTTACTAGTTCTGACTAAATTACCCAGGCATCCCAAAAATTTAAAACCCTGATTGTAAGAATATTAGCTGGGGTTGAAAAAAGCATAGAAGACACAAGAAAATCTCTTTCTGTGGAGATAAAAGAACTAAAATCTAGTCAGGCCAAAATTAAAAATGCTATAACCAAGATGCAATTTTGAATGGGTACCATGACAGCAAGGATGGATGAAGTGAATCAGTGATAGAGAAGATAAAATTATGGAAAATAATGAGGCTTAAACAAAGAGGGAAACAAAGACAAAAGATTGCAATGCAAGACTTAGAGAACACAGTGACTTATTAAAAAGGAATAACATTTGTACCATAAGAGTCCCAGAAGATGAAGACAGAGAAAAAGTTTCAGAAGGTTTATGTAAGCAAATTGTGGCTGAAAACTTCTCTAATCTGGGGAAGGACACATACATCAAAATCCAAGAAACACAGAGAAGTCCCCTTAAATTCAACAAAAGCCAGTCATCACCAAGGTATGTCATAGTCAAATTCACTAAATACACAGACAAAGAAAGAATTATGAAAGCAGCAAGGGAAACAATGTACTTAACCTACAAGCGAAGACTTATCAGATTTACAGCAAATCTGTCCACTGAAACTTCACAAATAGGAAAAGAGTCGCAGGATATTTCAACATGCTTAATGGGAAAAATATGCAGCCAAGAATTATTTATCCAACAAGGTTGTCACTCAGAATAGACAGAGGTAAAAAGGGTTTCCTAGAGAAATAAAAACTAAAGGAGTTCGTGATCACTAAACCAGCCCAGCAAGAAATTTTAAGGGTGTTCTTTGAGTGGAGGAAAAAAACAAAATTAAAAAAATAAAAATACAAAAAGCTACAGACTAGAGAGGACCAGAGAACATCACCAAAAAGAAACCACAACTCGATGGGCAACACAATGGCATTAAATTAACGTCTTTCAGTAAATCACTCTGAATATAAATAGACTAAATACTAAATGCTCCAATCAATCTCCAATCAAAAGAAATAGGGTTTAAGAATGGATTAAAAAACAAAAGACACATCTATATGCTGCCTATAAGAGACTAAGTTTAGATCTGAAGGTACCTTAGATTGAAAATGAGGGGACTGCAAATCATCTATCATCCTAATGGATGTCAAAAGAAAGCTGGTATAGCCAAACGTGTATCAGACAAAACTAGATTTTAAACAAAGACTGTAATGAGAGAGGCAGAAGGGCATTACATCATAATTAAGAGGGCTATGTATTGAAAAGATCTAACAATTGTAAATATTTATATTCCCAACTTGGAGGAATCCAAATATATAAATCAATTAACTACAAGCATAAAGAAACTCATTGATAATAATACAATAACAGTAGGGGACTTTAACACTCCATTTATAGCAATGGACAGAAAATCGACAAAGAAACAATGACTTTGAATGACACACTGGATCAGATGGACTTAACAGATATATTCAGAACATTTCATCCTAAAACAACAGAATACACATTCATTTTGTATGCACATGAAATACAGAGCAGATCACATAATAGGTCACAAAGCTGCCACCAACAAGTACAAAAAGATCAAGATCATACCGTGTGTTATTCAGACCACAATGCTAGGAAACTCGAAATCAACCACAAGAAAAACTTTGAAAAAGTTTTAGCCACAAATATTTGATGGTTAAAGAACATACTACTAAAGAATTAATGGGTTAACCAAGAAATTAAAGAGGAAATTAAAAAGTACATGGAAGCCAATGAAAATGAAAACATGATAGTCCAAAACCTTCGGGATGCAGCAAAGATGGTCATAACAGGGACGTATAGAGCAACTAAGGCCTTCCTGAAGAAGGAAGAAATGTGTCAAATACACAACCTAACCTTACACCTAAAGAGGCTAGAAAAAGAACAGGAAAAAAAAAAAGCCTAAACCCAACAGAAGGGAAATAATAAAAGTTAGAGCAGAAATCAATGGTATAGAAATCGTAAAACTAAGAGCTGGTTCTTTGAAAGAATTAACAAAATTGATAAACCCCTGGTCAGACTTACCAAAATGAAAAAGGAAAGGATGCAAATAAATAAAATCATGAATTAAAGAGGAGAGATCACAACCAACATGGCAGAAATATCAGCAATAATAAAGAAATATTATGAGCAATTTTATTCCAAAAATTGGGCAATCTAGAAAAAATGGATAAGTTTCTAGAAACATATAAACTCTGAAATCTGAACAGAAAGAAATAGAAAATTTGACGAGTATCATAACCAACCAGCAAAGAAACTGAAACAGTAATCAAATCAAATATCTTGCAACAAACAAGAATCCAGGGCCAGATGGCTTCCCAGGGGAATTCTACCAAACATCTAAAGAAGAGTCAATACCTATTCTGCTATTACTGATATATGAATTCAGCAAAATCAATGTACAGATATCAGCTGCATTTGTATGCATTAATAATGAAACAGCAGAAAAAGAAATCAAGGAATTGATTCCATTTACAGTTGTACCAAAAGTCATAAGGTAATTAGCAATAAACCTAACCAAAGAGGTAAAAGATCTGTACACTGAAAACTATAGAACATTTATGAAGAAATTTGAAAACAACCCAAATAAATGAAAAAAACATTTCATGCTCATGGCTTTAAAGAACAAATATTGTTAAAATGTCTATACTATTCAAATGCAATCCCTATCAAAATGCTACCAGCATTCTTCACAGAGCTAGAAAAACCAATTCTAAAATTTGTATGGGAAGAGAAGCAACCTGTAATGGCCAAAGTAATGATGAAGAAGAAAACCAAAGCCAAAGACATCACAATTCTGGACTTCAAATTGTATTACAAAGTTTTAATCATCACTATGAAACTGGCACAAAAACAGACACAGAGATCAATGAAACAGAATCAAGGATCCAGAAATGCACCCATAATGTATGGCCAACTAACCCGTGACAAAGCTGGAAAGAATATCCACTGGAAAAAAGACAGTGTCTTCAGCAAATGGTGCTGCCCATTTGCTGAAGACACTGTCCAAATAATTTTATGAAATGAGCACAAAAGTAATTCAAAAGTTGAACAAGATGGCAACCATATCCTAAAAAAAAATGTTTAGCTAACAGGTTGCAAATGTAGTGACTACAGATCCAACCACATCAATACCAAAGTAAAATCAGTAAACTGTTTGAAGTTGAGAGATAATGATACATAAAGATCTTTTCTAATAGAACAGCACAAGAGAAGGCGTTTAGGGGAGAATATGCTCAGACGGAAAGCATTAGTCACGGCGAACATCATATGCAGTGGTAAAAAACTGAAAGCTCTTCTAAGATCAGGAACAAGACAGAGATACTCACTCTTGCCACTTTTGTTCAACATAATACTAGCCAGAGCAATTAGGCAAGAAAAAGAAATAAAAGATGTCCAAATTGGAAATAAAAAAGATTGTCTTTGCACATGATATGTGCAATTTATATATATGTATATATGTATAAATATATGCATATATATGTATGTATATGTATGGTGTGTGTATATATATATATATATCATGTGAAAACAGTTCATATTTATATATATGTAGTATATATAAAGACTCCACCAAGAACCTATTAGAGCTAATAAATTCATTAAAATTGCAGGATATAAAATTTATACACAAAAAAGTTGCATTTCTATACACTAACAATAAACTATCAGAAAAATAAATTAAGAAAATACTCTAATTTACAATATCATCAAGTATAACATACTTACAAATATATTTCCTCAAGGAGGTAAAAGATTTATAACCCAAAAACTATATATAAGACATGCAAGGAATTAAAGACACATGAAACAGAAAAACAATATTTCACTTTCTTGAATTGGAAGAATTAATATTATGTAAATATCCATACTACCCAAAACAATCAATAGATTGCAATCCCAGTCAAAATTCCAATGGCATTTTGCACAGACACAGAATTTAATTCAGAAGCAATCCCACACTTCATATGGAATTACAAAAGACTCCAAATAGTCAAAGAAATCTTGAGAAAGAAGAACAAAGCTGTACGAATCACACTTCCTGATTTCATGCTGTCCTGCAAGCCTATAGTGATCAAAACAGTATTGTATTGTCATAAAGCAGATACATTGATCTGTAGAACAGAATAGAGAGCCCAGAAATAACTTTTGCAGACACCATCAACTAATCTATGGGAGGGTACAGAGAACATATAATGAGAAAAGGACAGTCTTTTCAATAAATGATCTTGAGAAAACTAGATATCCATAGGCAAAACAACGAAGTTGGACTCTTACATCACATACAAAAATTAATTTAAGAGGAATTAAAAGAAAGTTTGAAAAGCTTCACAAATTGAAATACGTGTTCTTCAATAAAGATGTGGCCAGTTGGAATTTGAAAGAAAATGGGCCTGTGTAGAGTTTTGAAGCCAGACAGAACATAATACTTATCTGGGATGATAAAACGGAATAGGTATTGAAAATGTCATCCATATTTCAGTGAAAGAAGATTTGACAGTAAACACTATTGCTAATAACATTATTTCTAAAGTTGTGGGTCAACGGAACTATATTGAAGGTTTCTGTTCTATTAAGTGCACTTGTGTATTCTGTTCTTGTTAACTGATCCTCTTTCTCTTTAAAATGTTATGTTAAAATAAGATGTATATATAATTAAAAAGAAAGATACCCAATGAATATTTGCACTTGCTTGGCCAAGTGCTCAGAAGGGAATGGCAGAAGAAAGGATCTGCCTTGCATAATGGACCCCGAGTGGAGATGCTATTTGTCTGTGAGAGCCATCTGCTAGACATTTTTCAGGTCGACTTCAATATATGTATCTCTTTTCAGACATATTTATTTCCAGTGGTAATCATTTCCTCTAACACATCTAAGTCTATTCATGTTCTCAACAAAACTCATGTTTTCCTAATCTAAATGATCTAAATGTACATTTCCTGATTCTCATTTATTTGCCTATTTATCTAAAATAACCCCTTCCTTCTTGCTTGTCAAAATCTATACATTCCTTAGGATGCTGGTAAAATGCTACTACTTCATTATGCTTTCCTATTACTACATCTCACTTTAATGGACTTTTCGTTTTGAGTTTTAATTTTTGTTATGTTACTTTGTGGATTAGACCCAGAAAATCTAGGTTTGAATTATGTACACAGTGGGATATCTATTTGTAAAAAAAAGGGGAAAAGAATGGATTTATAGCTTTATAAATGCATTTGATCAAGCTAAATATAATGGTGGAGAAACAAATTTAGCAACATACCCTATAATTCTGTACAGAAAATTTCACTGGTATAGGGACCACCAAAATACTCTGCTTACATATAAATAATTACAATGAATTGACCTTGAAAAAGCCAAGTTAAACTTATAAATTAAAAATACAGAAATAATTGCATCTAATTTACCTAATATTCTATTAAAACTTCTCATGATTGCATAATCTAGTTACTGGTGTTCATATGTAATACATGTTAGAAAATTCTTCAACTGAATTTTCTGAATGTTTAAAAACAAAGATAATTCATACCATGCATAAAATTATCTATCTAGCTAGCTTTAGTCTGCAACCTTTCACTCCCCACCCCCTGTTTCTGGCATTAAGCCTCTGTAAGAGTGATAAGAAAACACAGAGAAAATTAAGGCATAAGAGTTAAGACATATTGCTATTTATTATTTTTTTAATGTATTTCTGAGAGAGAGAGAGAAAGAGAGAGAGAGTGAGCAGGGGAGAGTCAGAGAGAGGGAGGCACAGAATCTGAAACAGGATTCAGGCTCTGAGCTGTCCGCACAAAGCCCCACGCAGGGCTCGAACCCAGTAACCGTGAGATCATGATCTGAGCCGAGGTCGGACGCTTAATTGACTCAGCCACCCAGGCGCCCCCATATTGCTTTTTATTCATCTGACTTGAGATTATTTAGTTTGCCCATCTTTTCTGTTTTTTCTTCCTCATGACTTTTCTCTCGATACCAATCAATTCTGCGCCTTGCTGTTAGATTATTTGCAATGAAAGCCATCTGGTAAGACGCCATTTATTTTAAATGAAATTCTTAGCCTGGTCTTTTCCATAGGCAGTTGATCACGGGAGATAAGCTGCTCAGAGGTTAAATGAAAAATCATAGAATTGTTCTATTTACAGCACCCACATTTTCTCTCTTGCAGCTGCCATCTAGGATTTAACAGTTAATAATTGCTCATGGTGAATGAGTTCATTTCTCATAACTGCAGAAGCCCGGTCTTAAGATTAATAACAAGCTCCTCTATTGTAATGGCATGGCCATTTAACATACTTAGGTTTTAGGTGGATTTACATTTCTAGAAAGTTAAAGGAATTATATTTCACTCTCTTTTACTCTGGAAATGACATTAATGGGCTGGGAAAGAACCCCGAAAGAAGCTTGATTCATTTAAATTTCAAATAAAATTTGTATAAAGAAGGGTTAAATGGTTTTCATTATAAATCAGCTGTCCTTTATTTTGTCCCTAATTTATTTTAAGATAAAAATATGGGTCAGGTATAAAATTTGATATGCTAAATAGACACACCTAAAACGTCAAATTACTCGATCTGCATTCTCACAAAAAATCTTCCCTGTCAGTTTCCTTCCCAACTGTATTTTCTTCTCACTAGAGGCAATCTTTTCAAGTTATATTAAACTATTTTCTGGGGTTCCTGGGTGGCTCGGTCAGTTGGGCATCCAGGTCTTGATTTCAGCTCACATCATGATCTCAAGGTTTGTGAGATCAAGCCCTGTGTCGGGCTCTGCACTGATAGCGCATAGCCTGCTTGGAATTCTCTCTCTCCCTCTCTCTGCCCTTCCTCTCCTTGTACTCTGTCCTTTTTGTCTCTGAAAATAAATAAATAAACATTAAAAAATTTTTAAAAATATTTTCTTTGCTATGTATGTCTGTATTTCCATAGAACTCTAGAACTCACTTGTTTTATGTTTTAATGCTGTTTTGTTCTTTCTGATAGGAAATTTAAAGTTTTAAACTCTTTTATACATGTGCAGACCTACAACATACACACACATGTACACTTCTTTCCCTCTATTCTTATAGAATTACATGATATTTTTGTGGCTGCTCAGTCAGTGGTTACATTATTACTATCGCAATATATTTTGCAGCAATGCCAAATGATATGCCATAATTACATTTCCTATTTGCGTATTCCTAACCTGAAGCTAATAACAGCCTTATTTTTTCCTTTAATTAAATTATTATGTTTTTATAATATTATATATTAGTGTCTGCAGAAACAGTAAATACATTTAAATATTTTCAAATAATGTAAGGAATTGATTGGCTGATTTTTTTTTTTCTGGAACCAGACATCCATTTATATCAGTCTTCCCTGGGCACTCCCTCGATCTACTGCCCTGCCTGTTCCCATCATTCTGCTCCAAGATTCCATTATTTCCTGGATTCTTTCTCTCTCTCCCCTTAGCTGAGACCTTTGGGAGGGGTGGGTCTGAAGAGTAAAGGTGAGCATCCTTGACTGGCTCCTGGGATGCATTTGGAGATCTGCATGGGTCTCAGTATGTAGCTTAGATGGTAATAGATATCTTGATCGGAAATCATTTCTCCTCAGTATTTTGAGGGCGTTGCTCCACGGTCTTCTGGCTTCGAGGATTGCCATGAGAAAAACCTAAGTTCAGTCAAATTGGCCTCCTTCTCTGTTGGATTTTATTTGTTCTTCTCTCTAGAAGTTTTTAGGATTAAAAAGAACTTCTGGTGTTCTGAAATCTTATAGTGCTATGGCATAATATGAATAGTGCTTTCTTTTTATTTGTTTGTCTTTTTTAAAAGATTATTATTATTATTATTATTATTATTATTATTATTTTACAGAGATAGAGTGAGAGTGAAAGACAGGGGCAGAGGCAGAGAGAGGCTCCATGCTCAGTGTGGAGCCCAACATGGACCTTGATCCTACAACCCTGGGATCATCACCTGAGCCAAAATCAAGAGTCCAGTGCTCAACCATCCAGGTGCCCCTGTCTTATTTTTTTATATATAAAAAACATTTTTTAAGATACTAGTCTTATGACAGGTCATCACATTGAAGAGCCTAAGTAACGTCATTTTGAGATTAAGGCCTCCATTAAGAGCAACCTCGGGCTGCACGTAGCCCCAGTTCCTCAGATTGCTCAAGGCTGAAGCCATCCTCGGACCGCCCTCAGATCAGCTAATCAAAAAAAAAACATTCCTGTGGTCTGAGTCAAGGCTGGGAACTGCAGACAGTTATTTTGTACAAACTAGCCAATCACTCACCGCTTGCCTGAATCCCACGTGGACCCTCTGAACTCACCTCATAATTGGTCATTTTCAAAGGATTCTCAAAAGTCATGATTGGGTCCCACCAAAAGTAATGAACACCTCACAGATACTGAATAGTTAAAGCTGTTACCGTGGGTGCTGCTGTACAATTGTAATTGGTGCTTATGTGATGATGCTATACGTACAACGTGTGCAGTGTAACACCCCTGTCCCTTACCCCATAAAAACCCTGTTTGCTATTGCTCTTCGCTTCACCTTGCTTCCACTACACC
Organism: Crocuta crocuta; assembly: GCF_008692635.1. NCBI lineage: Eukaryota > Metazoa > Chordata > Mammalia > Carnivora > Hyaenidae > Crocuta > Crocuta crocuta. The sequence goes on along the minus strand of NW_027532825.1, from coordinate 1,215,399 downwards.
GGTAGGTGGGTGAGCCCCAGTTCGAGCTTGTAATAAAGACCCTTTTGTACTTGCATCAGTGTCAGTTCCTTTGTGGTCTCTGGGGACTCGCGAATCGGGCACAACAACATCAGGGACATTTGCTCCAAAAATCTTCATCACTTCACACCTTCAACCTCATGAGCTTCATTCAGTATCTCCCAGTGTGCGAATACCTTCCTGAAATAATGCTCCTCAGTATACAACTTGAATTTCATGATCTTCCAAATTTCCTTAATGTCCTTGCCTTTTTTTTTAATGACCTCCCATGACAAATCCATGGCACAACGACCCCACTTCTTATGTGCCAAATGTTGCTGAGCTCACTGATCTCTAATGGCTGCTCCACACAGCCCAGCAATCCCATCTTGCTTTTCCTGAAGAAAATGGTTTCTCTTCCTCTTCCTCTAGTCTTGCTTGATGCTCATTTCAATCTTGACATTGTCCTTTTCTTGTTATTTATATGAAACTTTGTGGATCCCGTTAATCTTTACACTGTCAGCTTTTGGTCACGATCAGTTTTCCTTTATTATTCTTGGCAACTTCCTTCTTTTTCTTTTCATGTTTGCCTCCTTCCAGCACTTAATAAGTACTTAATCTCCCAAACTGAGTTAATCTCACATCGCCAACTGGCTGTCTCTTTCATTGTTTACTTCTGTTGCAGGATTCTTTACCTCAGTACCCACATTCATTGTCTTGCCCCTTCTAAGAATGAAGAGGTGGTCACAGAGTGAAATGAGCATCAAGCAAGAGTTTTAGTAGAAAGTAGGACTAGTTTGAAAGGCTTTCGTTACAGAGCGGGGACATTGGAAAGTGAATACCCCCGACTATGGGCAACGGAACTTTGTTTTATAGGGTTTGGGTCCATTCTTTCTCTTCCCCCTTTGTTCTTTTTCAGATTCTTTTTTCAATTGGCCTGATAACTGTGGGTGTTGAGTTTTTTATTCCTGATTGGCTCGATTCTGTCCTGTGAAGTGCTGGAGTATAATTAATTTATCATACATCATAACTTTTCTGATTTACTTATTTTATAAAGTTAGGTATTTTGTTTGTCAAATTCCTGAGGTGGGGGTAGTGGTGTTTGTTACAGTCTTAAGAAAAACTTTAAGTTGTAGTGAGTTTTTATTGTCATCAAATGTTCCCAGCATTGTTTTAAAATAGATATTTGTTTGTTTGTTTGTTTTTACATTTAGGGACCTCAAGTTCTAACCCCTTCCTCTCTACCTAGTTAACTTTATCTTTCCCTATCACTTCTATGAGATTTTTTAACTTGAATTTTCTTTCGAGCACATTTTGAATTCCTGCTGTCACATTTTTAAATTACCAATCCTGTTTTTCTATCTTATGGGATTTATTCTAAATTTTCTTTTAATGGCATCTTGTTTTATGGATGAAATATTTTATTGATGGCTTTAATAGTTTTTTTGTTGTTTATTTGTTTTTCTTTTCTTTTTAAAGTTTCTGCTTGCTCTGGGCACTTTTTGTTCTCATTGCTTGCTTGGGCAAAAAATTTAAATTTTTTTAAGAGACAGAGAGAGTCAGAGAGAGAGCTAGTGAAGGAGAGGGGCAGAGGGAGAAAGACAGAATCTTAAGCAGGTTAAATTCTCAGCATGGAGCCCTGTGGGAGACTCAGTCCCATATCCCTGGGATCATGACCTGAGCCAGAATCAAGAGTCAGATGTACTCAGCTGACTGAGCCACCCAGGCACCCCAGGGCTTAACACCTGTATTCCAGTGAAGTTTTGAAAGAACGCAGTTATAAACATATGAGTTCAGGTTACTGTGCTTAAACACAGGCATAAATGTCCATATACTCTATCATTTATTTATAAAGTAAAATTGGTTCCAGGCCCTCAACCTGCATTGAGTTAGCCCAGGAAGTGTAAGTGGTCCTATTTGTGAAAATTAGAACCAAGAATCTCAGGCACAGAGAGCCAAGTTGGCTTTTATACTGTGATGGCATTTTGTGGGTCCTTTCCAAGGCTACTGAATCTGGAACCCAGGGGATGACGCAGCGACTTGTATTTCCCAAATTCTCAGCTGACTCGAATACCCACCCCCAGCAGCTGAAATGCCTTCCTATTCTCATCAGGTCACCCATATCCATATATGTGTATAGATTTTTCTGGTATATACTTTTATCAATCATGGTTTTGTTTTCAAGTGCATTCCATGCCCACCATGGGTTTTGAGCTCACCACCCTGAGATCAAGAGTTGTATACTCTACAGACTCAGCCAGACAAGTGTCCCTCTGACTCGTGTTTTTCTTTTAATTTTTATAAATGTTTTATTTATTTTTGAGAGGGAGAGAGAGAGCAGGAGAGGGTCAGAGAGAGAAGGAGACACAGAATCAGAAGCAGGCTCCAGGCTCTGAGCTAGCTGTCAGCACAGAGCCCGACAAGGCTGAACCCACGAATGGTGAGATGATGAGCTAAGCCGAAGTCGGACACTTAACCGACTGAGCCACCCAGGAGCCCCGACTCGTGTTTTTTATTGGACTGGTCTTTCTTTCTTTCTTTCTTTCTTTCTTTCTTTCTTTCTTTCTTTCTTTCTTTCTTTCTTTCTTTCTTTCTTTCTTCCTTTCTTCCTCCCTTCCTTCCTTCCTTGCTTTCTTGCTTGCTTTCTTGCTTGCTTTCTTGCTTGCTTGCTTTACAAATAGTTTATTGTCAAGTTGGTTTCCATATAACACCCAGTGCTCATCCCCACAAGTGCCCTCCTCCATGCCCATCTCCCCCCTCTCCCCCCACACCCATCAGTCCTCAGGTTGTTCTCAGTATTCAAGAGTCTTTCATGGTTTGCCTCTCTCCCTATCCCCCACTATTTCCCCCCTTCTTTTCCCCCATGATCCTCCGTTAAGTTCCTCCTAATCCTCCTATACGTGCAAACATATGGTATCTGTCCTTCTCTGCCTGACTTATTTCGCTCAGCATTACACCCTCAAGGTCCATCCATGTTGCTACACATGGCCAGATTTCATTCTTTCTCATTGCCATGTAGTATTCCATCGAATAGAGAAACCACATCTTCTTGATCCGTTTGTCCGTTGATGGACACTTACGTAATATCCATGTTTTGGCTATTGTTGAGAGTGCTGCTATGAACATTGGGGTACATGTGCTTCTATGCATCAGCACTCCTGTATCCCTAGGGTAATTCCTAGCAGTGCTATTTTGGGGTCATAGGGGAGTTCTATCTTTAACTTTTTGAGGAACCTCCACACTGTTTTCCAGAGGGGCTGTACCAGTTTACATTCCCACCAACAGTGTAGGAGGGTGCCTGTTTCTCCACATCCTCACCAGCATCTAGAGTCTTCTGATTTGCTCATTTTAGCCACTCTGACTGGCGTGAGGTGGTATCTCAGTGTGGTTTTGATTTGTATTTCCCTGATGAGGAGGGATGCTGAGCATCGTTTCATGTGTCTGTTGGCCATCTGGATGTCTTCTTTGGAGAAGTGTCTGTTCATATCTTCTGCCCATTTCTTTGCTGGGTTGTTTGTTTTTCAGGTGTGGAATTTGGTGAGTTCCTTATAGAATTTGGTNCTCCCTAGCTGCTTTCAAAATTCTCTCTTTGTCTTTATATTTTGCCATTTTTACTATGATATGTCATGCAGAAGATCGATTCAAATTACGTCTGAGGGAGTTCTCTGTGCCTTTTGTATTTCAATGTTTACTTCCATCTCCAGGTTGGCTGAGTTCTCTGCTATAATTTGTTCCAGGACTCCTTCAGCACCTTTCTCTCTCTCTTCCTCTTCTGGGATTCCTATGATACGGATATTCTTGTGTTTGACTGTATCACTGTGCTCTTGAACTCTTCTTTCTNTTGTTATGCGCTCTGCACCTGTGAGCGCTGCTGTACCCAAGAAGAGTCTTTGACTGTCCAGGACCTATCCTTTCAGAAAGTCTTCTTTGAATGGTATCTCTTGGTCTCTGTTGTTGAGACCTTGGTTATTTTATTTTCCTACTCGTAGTGGTATTTGGGACTCTCCACCATATGTACTTTGGCTTGTTGAAGTAGCCCTGGAGAAGAAAACATACAGACAAACACACAGGGAACAGAGGGACACAAACACACAGACAAATCCAACAATCATGCTAACCAAGAGAGAAAACTAAAAAGTAATGAGAGAAGACAGAGGAAGGAAGGTTAATGATAGAAAATAAAAATACATAAAAAAGTCAAAAAGAAGAAAAGAAAAGGAAGAAAGAAGAAAACCAATAGACAAAGATCGGTTTAAAGCATATAACCAGATTTCCCAGCTACAATTAAATAGCCGGGTGTATGCAGTGCTGGTTGAAGAGCATAGAGAAAGAGAGAGATGATAGGGTGGAGATGAGGCAAAATTGGAAATAGAATGAACAGGCAGAAGGGACAAGAAGCTTTTTTCAAAGAGCTAAAGGGTGGAATATGGTTGGAGAGGTGAGAGAAAGACGGTGGTGTTATCCAGAGAAACTATCTAGTCTGATTACCCCTGAGAGGCTTTGTTATACCGCCATTAACAGTTTCGCTGGTTGCTGCTTCCCTGTTGCAGGGGGTTGAGTGGAGGGTGCGGGAAGTGCTCCAGCCTCAGATCCGCCGGGGTCAAGCAGCAATACAACCTGAGTGTGTTTGGGGATCGTAGCAACTTCAGGTCCGCAGAGTCTGTCGCCTCACCCCGCTGCAACCGCTTTACCGCCGCCGCTGCTTCAGCAGGCAACTTTCGCTCATGCAGCCGCCGCTTGACCCGGCGCCGGCGCCACTTCACCTGGTCGATGCTGCTTTAGTGGGCCGATGTCGCACGCGCCACTGTGGCTTCACCCGGCGCCGGGACCGCCTCCGCAGGCGTTGCTGCCGGTTCAGTAGGCCGCTGCCGCCATGAATGGTGCTGGGCGCAGGGCAGTGCAGTTTTTCCTGGCGTCTTCTGGGACCAAGGCACCTAGTTTAAAGTCAGCACCCCAGCCAGAGCTAAAAAACACTGTCTTTCCAAGCTGAGGTTTTTTTCCCCCTCTTCTCCAGGGACGGTTCTATGAGCAATCACAGCTTTTCTTTCCTTTCCCCTGGACTCGAGGCAGCTCGCCCCCACTCGCTGGTTAATCACTCACCGCAGCTGCGCGCAAGCCGGGGTCCCTCCCCTCCTTCTGTGTCTCTGGTCCCGTCCCGCTTTTATCTTCCCCAGTTCGCACTCACATACTTATGAGGTTTCCTTCCCAGTGCACTCTGTCTCTTTCTCTTCCTAAACTCCTGTGGCTCAGTGTCCTACGACTTCAGGCCTTCTCTGTTTGAGAGATGAGTGCAGGTGAAATGTAAGCTGCTCCCTACTTCTCCGCCATCTTTGGACTGGTGTTTCTGAATGAGTTATATCTCTCTATGTCTTTATATTGTAAACGTAGTCACACAAAGTCTTATGAAGTGTGGGATATTTCATTCTTTAAAAAATTATATTTAATTTCAATAATTAATGGACATTGCTAATCTGTACCACAACTCCTAAACCTTTTCTTGATTCTTTTCTGTGGGAATCCCTGATAATTTTTCCCTTAGTCTTCTCTTGCCTTCCAAGTTTGTTTATTTTACTAGAATTTCTCACATTTCAGCTTATCAAGACTTGTATCAAACAATTTAAATAATCATATTTATTTAGAGTCTTGATTCCCACATTGTTGAATATAAGATATATCTAGATTAATTATACTCTTTCAAGCTTTTTTGTTTTTTGGTAGTTATCATAACAAAAATGCAACGTATGCCAAATATTTTTCTTGCTTATTCATTTTCACACTGAATAAGTAAGTGGTTATATTTCAAACACTGAACTGAATGTTGAGTTTTAAGTTTAAAAAAATAGAGATGATAACGATAAATAGATGGATAAATGATTGACAGATAGATAGATAAGTAGATAGATAGATAGATAGATAGATACATAGATAGACAGTATGGACCTTTCCTTAAGAACAATTTCATTGTTGCAGGTATTAATAGGGCCTTCCATTATTTTGAACATATTCTTTTACAGAGAGAAAGTTATCTTACTTAAATCTTTATTATCACCACAAAACTGGCTGTCTCACTGATAAAATGCTCTAAAATAGCCAATGATCAATTGTAGATTGGTTTAGGAAGCCAGAAGATATGCTTTCTTTCTTCTAAATATTATCCCAAACTTAGCTAGAGACGTAATAAAATCAAATTATAACCAAAATTATGTTCATCAATCCTTTCCAAAGTTAGTTCCATAATCATTAATTTTAACTCAAGTATCCAAGAGGATTAGGATATGGTTATTTCAATAGAATATTGATTTTCTAATGAAATAATAAAAAAATACAAAACAGGCCCCTTAGGAGAATTAAAAATGACACCCATAGATGTGACATAAAGAATACAATCACATAGAGATGTTGATGGAGGTGACGTCATAGTATATGACAAGAACTACACTCATAAGGTGTCCTTACATCAGTAATACTATAATTTACTGAGTGGTTACTTAAATCACTATGACAAAAATATATGCTGATAAGTTTATTGCTTCAATACCTAGGGGACACATTCCAAAGTTGGATTTACAGAAACAACTAGATTTGTACATTGAAAAAAAAAGTTAGTTTCATTTCTGTTTCGCCATCATTTTTCTTCTTCACATGGGTGCTAGTGAAAGATAATGCTATAAAACCTACTTTATAGCACAAAGAGATGACTGTATGTCATCAACTATGTTTTATCGCCTGTGTCAGCCAAAGCTATTGTTGGATTGACTTACTTTATGTTCTACATGGAACGTATTTTTATATTAAACAAAAACTGATGTTAGTATAAAACAATCTCAGCCAACACGTCTACCATTTCTGAAAAGCAAAATCCTTTGTACATGAGGGCACAGTGTGAAGATCTATAATGAACGGAGTCCAGTGTTGGTTCTCCATAAGTAACCCTAGATTAGCGATAGTTTAGAAAATAATTTAATAACTTGGCACGTGTCCACAAGAGCTGGCAAATGGTATTAAATTAGAAATGGATTATATGTTCCATTGTCTTTACACTATTGTTCCTACCCTGATAGCTGAAGTAACTTTTTGACTGCCAGAATAATTCTACATGCCGGTTGTTCTCATATTTGGAAACGTGGAATCATCTGAATAAGTGAACAGAATAAAGGGGCTGGAAAGTCTCCCATTCATCTTCTAGAAAGAAGCCCCGGGCCCTAGGAGAATATAAGTACGTGGCTATGCCTGTCACATTGTGCATATTATGAAAAATCTCAGGTCACTTAAGTGAGCTACTTGAAAAAAAATAAGGAAAAGATAAATATATATGTATGATTTAAAAGCTCTGAGCCAAATCAGTAGATTTGTTTCTCAGCCTGATGCTGCCCTCAATTAGCTGGGCAGCATACAAGAGTTATTTTTAATAAAATAATATGAATATGATTTCTGTGTCTTTTAGGGAGACAGTGTAATCTGTCAAGAGCAGCACTGTGTATTCTTATGATTTTACTTCATACTTTCTTTCTTCTTGCCTCAGAAATAAGTCAGAGTTCCTGCAGGAAACAGATGGCTCTCAAACAGGCAATCAAAATGTGTGCCTAGATATGCATTCAAAACATGCTATGTTGTGGGCAGGACATAGGAAAATCATGAGAGGACATTTGTATTAACAGCTCTGGAACGATAGTACTAGTATCTCCAGGTCAGGAGGAAAAGGAAGAAGGAGTTGGAACACAGTGAAAGAGGGGTAGGGGAAGGGGAGGAGAGAAAGAGAGACAAGATATAAACATGAGTACTACAGTTCCCAACTTTTTTTTTTCTTTTTGGCCAAACTTCATTATAATCGGAAGGAAGACATCTTGGGATCCACCCGTGTAAGTCTGCTTTGCAAAACATAGGAGGGAGAGACAACCACATCATATCTTAACTGTAGCTTGTATGTGGCTTAGTTTTCCCATGACTCAACTTTCATAATGGCTCTTTCACCTCTGGTTCAACTATTACCTGGCAAAATCTTTTCATATTTCCTAGCTCAGGCACTTTGAAAGGGTAACATAAAGTGTTTCATGACAGAGCATAGTTTCTAAAGATCGCCTGCCTTTGGGTGATGATGAGTTTCTCTACAAAACTTGGCTGCGTGGCAAGTCAGAGAGGGGCTTTAATTTCCATTAGAAAGAACTGTGAGTGGGGGCAACTTGAAATGTGTTGTTCAGAAGCCAAAACATTCTAAGCTTCTATTTATTAACAAATGAAGAAGAAGAAGAAGAAGAAGAAGAAGAAGAAGAAGAAGAAGAAGAAGAAGAAGAAGAAGAAGAAGGAGAAGGAGAAGAAGAAGAAGAAGAAGAAGAAGAAGAAGAAGAAGAAGAAGAAGAAGAAGAAAGGGAAGAGGAAGAGGAAGAAGAAGAGGAGAAGGAGGAGGAGGAGGAGGAAGAAGCTTCTGTGAAATTGTGAAAGTAGAGGTAGGACAAGAAAAAACTGACCTGGAAGTGCTAGAATTAGGGGAAAATATAAAGTAGCCTAGGAGGAAGGGGATGACCCACTTCTCACACTTTAGAAAGACCGCTTTCAAAAAGTTTTAGAAAATTAAAACAATCCTAATTTTCAGTTGTGTTATGTGTCAAACCATCAGGAGGCTTTCAAAGTTGTTCTGAATGTCCAGCTTGAAAGATTTCTGTAAGTTAAGAAATAAGTGAAGCTTTTTTTAAAAGCTTGATCCCAAACAAGCCTTAAAAGAAAAGACTTAGTAAAAAAAGATCACAGGAAATAATCAAGATAAACAAGAATGAATAGGAATTATTTGCATTCTTACAAATGCAATGCACAAGAACAAACTGGAAAACTGGAATTAGGGATGGCACTTTGTGCTGAAAGCACCAGAACATAGCTTTCTACTCAACTTTTAGTACAAGTCCCAGAGATCAATGAAGATGGAAGAGACATGATCATGAGGGCCAGGTTTCAAAGAATTTAAGGTCTTCCAGAAAGAAGCCAAATGCTGGGTCAGATAAATTATATTCCACGTGAGAGGAAACAGCTGCTCCTGGTAACTGTTGAAGACCTGGCAACAATCTGAAAAAGAAAAAAAAATGTATTGATTTAAAATTTTTGTATTAAAAGCTTATATTCCATTGTATCCTTTTAAAAAATGTTTATTTATTTTGAGAGAGAGAGAGAGCATAAGTGTGAGCACCCATGAGTGGGGGAGAGCAGAAAGAGGGAGAGAGGGAATCCCAAGCAGGGTCCACAATGTCTGCACAGAGCCCAACGTGGGGCTCAGTTTCAGGAACTGTAAAATCATGACCTGAGCTGAAACCAAGAGTTGGGTGCCTAACCAACTGAGCCACTCAGGTGCCCTGAGACTCCTATTTATCCATTCTTTACTTTTTGTGGTTAGTACTTTTGGAGGCTTGTTTAAGAAAGCTTTCCCAAAGTTATTAAGATATATTTTCAAAAAGCTTTATTATTGTGTCTTTTACCTTTAAATCTTGAATGCGTCTACAATATAAATGCCAAATATGAATGAAGGCAAGGTCAAGACTCACATTTTCTATGGCTGTCTAGCTCATCTCAACCATTTATTGAGAAGACTGTCAATTTATTTCTGCTCTGCAATGCTACCTTGCATATATCAAATATCTACATATATGCAAATCTAATTCTGGGTGGCTCTTAAGTTGTCCACTCTATCTAACCTGACTCAATTTTAAATGCCCAGGCTCATAAAAAGTCTTAGTAGAAACAAGCCAGTCATTGAGTATGCATCCAAAAATGTAGGAAAAATATTACAGAACCGTTAGTTAATAAAAAAAAGTTACTTTTCAGTATTTTGCAATATTTGTGTTTTCAGATTTTAAACCAAAAATGTATTTTTAGTTATTATCCAAAATACATATTTGCTTTGCACATAATACCTTTTCTATCTTGTGTCCAAAACTGAATCTGTCCTCAATCTTTATTAGGTGGATTACCAAAGTGTAGTTCTAATTTTCTCTCATGATTTTAGAAGGACTGCCCTTTGTCTGACATCCTTTTGTTTGAATTTCTGGGAAAGTAAACCTCTGACCCTGTTCTTATCTCTTCCACACGTGGTTCCTTTGAGAATTTTATTTTTCATTATCAGAATACATTTTTAGTCTGAAAAGGGTTTGTATAAATGTGGGTCATCTTTATTAGCCAAGCTAAACATACCATAGACTTTTTCAAACTTACATTCTGGAAAACTGTCTTTCTCCCCACTTGTCTGTTGCTTGTGTGCATATTCATGGATCTGAGACACCTTGAATCTTGCCTTTGTGACTGTCAGCCTTTTTCCCTTTCTTATTTTTGCTATCTTCTTTCTGCACACCCGAGTCATTAGAGGCTTACTTGATTTTCAGTATCAAACTCACTATCATGCCTTGGCTTTTAGTCCAATGTAATCAGGATGTTTAACCTTCCTTTCTTCCTTTTTTTTATATGATGTAGCTGTCTTCCACACCGTAGAACGTTTCGAAGCAGTGTTGGCTTCTAGCTGCTAGAGATTGGTAGGAAAAAAGTCCCCAGACATTGCCTCATGTCCCTTGAGGAAGGAACAGTGGGACCACAATGCTTGTGGCCGATCCGTTGTTACAGATATCTTATCAACTGAGTCTGTTTTAGGATACTAATGAAAATATGCTTCAACTCTCTTAGAAACTTTAATTATCTTTGTTCCCTCCAGGGTCTGCTGGCCCATTTCTTGAGGCTTTTTGCTTTCTTCATACGCCTGCTGATCCTTGACTGTTGATTCATGTTTGTAAATGGAATACTAATTGGATTACTGGAGGGAAGATAGCTGTGTGGGTTGCTTCTATACATGGACAATCCTTTTGCTTGACAAGCTTGAACTTAGAACAAAGAAAGGAACACTCTGGACTCAAGAAAGTATGTCTTCTTCTTTTTTTTTTTTTTAAGTTTTTAATTTATTTTTGAGAGAGAGGTGGGGAAGGGGCAGAGGGAGAGGGAAACAGAGGATCCGAAGTGGGCTCCATGAGGATAGCAGCGAGTTTTATGAGGGGATTGAATCCTCAAAATGGGAGATCACGACCTGAGCAGAAGTCAGACACTGAAGGGAATGAGTCCCCTAGGTGCTCCGAGAGAGTATATTATTCTTCCTAAACAAGGAGTGTTTCTTTTTCAGTGCTTGCTTTTCTTGTCTGATGGAAGGCCAGGGCCACGTGAGACTGGTTCTCAGATGGCATCACCCACCAGGCTGGCCATCCACCTTTGATGTTTATGGATTCATCTGGAGGGAAACAGGGAAGAGCCAATGGAGGAAAAGAAATAAAGAGTGTGATGAGCTCAACCGATTTATGTGTGCTTTTGTGTGTTTTTTCCTCGTAAGCTTTGAGCACTCAGCTCCGGATTCTGGTTTTTACTGATTTTTTCTGCTTTTTGACCCCAAGTCTCTCTTTTGTATTTGTGAAAATGTCCTCGGGGGTTCCGATGATCTGCCGGCATCTTTTCTGATTGTTACTTTTATTTACAGTTTTTAATCTCTTACGTGTCCTGGTCCAACCAATAGGTAAGATCAATAGATTGTCTTCCATGCACTGGTTTTTAAAAGAGAGAAAATACAAGTAAGACCTGTGGCCAAGCAGGGAGCACTTGGCGTGTTGTGAGGCCGGGTCTTGCTGCCTCACTGATGAACCATTTCACCTTCTCTGCAAACACATGGACGAGAATAAGGACGGTCAGGAAAGACTGCCGGGTTGGCGAGGCTCATGGCTGGCAGAAGGCGGCTGGGGGACTTATTACCACCATTCCAGAACTCTGCCTAAACCCACAATGCCATCCTGAGCTGGGCGCCGCTGTCCCAGACAGATCTGTAGTGCTTAGTATTCAAGAGAACCAGGGAGCGATTTCGATCTTGTTAGCCAGAATAACTACTTATCCCAGCCAAATCCAATTATTTCCAGAAGAGATGTAGGAGGTAAGGTTGAGTCTCCGTAATTCAGCTTTTGTTTGCATCAGGGTTTGCATCCTTCCCCACTAAACAGCTTTAGACTGACAAGTCACAGCCTGGTAGCACCGCTCTCCTCCCTTGCACACTTTATTTACAAGGTGATTTGCATGTCATTTACATAAATCTGCATAATTGCATTCCTTTGAGGGTCCAGGGATTTCTTTAATCAGGAAACATTTCTCAGGATCTCTCTGTTAGTGGTACTGTGTAAACTGGTACCCTCTGTGAAATCACTTTTTAAAAGAAAAACGCAGTCTTTTGGTAATTTTAAGCAATGAGCTAACATGTCATCCTCTTCACACGGGGTCCAGGGAGGTCGTACGCAGATGACACTAATGCACCACTCGGGAAAAATACCTGCCTTCCCTCCTTCCCTCTCATTTTCCTTTGGAAATATCCATTATCTTCAAGTAGATCTACTTGTTCCTATACTATATGGTTTCCTTGTAGGTCCCAGCCATTAACCGGGGGAAATTAAGAAAGCCTTTTATGAGACATAGGTTAAAAAAATAAACAAATAAAAAAAATAAAGAGAGAGAGAGAGAAAGACAGAAAGCAAGAAAGAAATAGCTTAAGTGACTCATCACTGAGTGAAGCCAGCCGCTGTGTCCTGTGAGTCCATCTAACCCAAAAAGAGTTTTCCAGACAGACACATAGGTCTCTTGCTCCCTGGGGTCTGGCCTTGGGCACTGGCACAGGAGAATCGCCCTTCTGGGCATTGTGTCTTCTGATGAAGACAGTTATAGCCGCAATGATACTTCCCCAGGTGACTGACCCTGGGTTTTGGAAGAGCAGCTGAGCACAGCCGAAGGCCAGGAAGCTGCTGGTGCTGGTGTTGAAGTAGAAAACCAACTCCAAATGATGGGAATATGGTGGTCACAGGACCTAGAGAAGAAACCAGCTAGTGAACTTACCAAAGCTCCCCCCACCCGAGAAAGCAAGCATACCAGGATCCTTCTTAATGGGGTTTCTTTTCCCAGACCTGCGAGGAGTCCATTTTCTGCTTTCTTTTTTCCTTCTTCTGTTCCAGTTTACAGTTCTGGAGGTAACTGGTGGCATAGCGTGGGGAGTCAGCAGAGGGCTTTTTGTAAGATAAAACCATTGCATTTTCTCTGCACTCGAATGTATATGTGACCTCGAGTGTCACATACAACTGATTGCTCTCAGTGACCATTGCGGCGACACAAAAGTTTTATTCTTATAAACGTATTTTTGAAATTCGGTTGTTTTTAAAACATAATTTCAGCTGTCTTTGAATATTTTTTATTTTTTGCATTTAAGCATTTTATTGATTTATTTATTTTTAAATGTTTATTTTTGAGGGACAGAAAGTGAGCATGAGTGAGGGAGGGGCACAGAGAGGAAGACAGAGGATTTGAAGCAGGCTCTGTGCTGTCAGCGGGGCTCAAACTCATGAACCATGAAATCGTGACCTGAGCTGAAATCAGATGCTTAACAACTAAGCCACCCAGGTACCCCATGCATTGAAATCTTTTAAATTAAAATTCACATGTTGATGGATAATACTTCGCATCCACCTTGTACATTTAAAGCAAAATGTGAGGTGTAACGGACACACAGTAACTGTTCATATTTAAGGGGTACAGTCTGAAAAGTTTTGAAATATACACATCTCTATGTTCGTGAAGTCATCCCTATTATCAAGAATGGATTGGTCACTTTCAGAAGTTTCCCTGTTGTTAAACATATTCCCGTCACCCAGATAAACCCTGAGGTTTTCCTATCTGGTTGGTGGGGAAAAAAAGCACCATTCTCAGGCTTGTGTGAGCACCAGCTTCCATGACTTTTCATCCTTTTGGATGGTTTCTTCCTGGGTCTCCTGTGTCTTCCTCACATTTGAGCTGAATAAAAGAGAGGGATCACTGAGGGTCCTCTGTCTGTGAACCTCCCTTCTCTGCAGTCCTGCAACATGAGAATTAACTGCCTCCATCTCTCTGGCCCTCTTTCCTGTGTCACAATCTTCTCTGTGCCCCACCCCCCAACTCCATGTTACAGTCTGAGACTCACTTCTTGTGTTTTCATTTCTCAGGGATCACTGTCCTCTGTTATCTCATGTCCAATGTCTTCAAAACTAGTTTTTAATATATATGTTTTGCTTCAGGTAGGAAGATTTATCCAGTCCCCGTTACTCCATCTTGGCCAAGAACCAAAACTTGCATTTTAATTTTAGTACACGATTATGAATATTTCAGAAGAGGGGCATCTGGGTGGCTCAGTTGGTTGAGCGTCTGACTTCGGCTCAGGTCATGATCTCGTGGTTCATGAGTTCGAGCCCCAGGCAGGCCTCTGTGCTGACAGCTCAGAGCCTGGAGCCTGCTTCGGAATCTGTGTCTCCCTCTCTCTCTGCCCCTCCCCTGCTCACGCTCTGTCTATCTCTGTCTCTCAAAAATAAATAAATGTTTAAAACATGAATATTTCAGAAGAAATATAACTTGGATAACATGAAAACATTTTTAACTTTTAATTTTTCCATTTCATTTTATTTGCATGGAATTATATTCTGATTATTTTTACCTTAAAGACCATCACACTTAGATTAGTTAAATTCTTTAGCTCATTACTGACAGTATCACAGCAGAGATTTCAACATTTTGATTGTAATTATATAATTGGTAAATTTGTTGAAATGAGGAAAAAATAAATCTTGTGGATAAAGATAAAATGGTATGATTTATGAACGTCTTTAATTTAATTATTACTCATTCAATCACTGTCAGCTCACTTCAAAATCAAGGCCTAGGCAGTATTCCAGCCATCCTCTTAATATTTTACCCATTTTCAGTCATGAAAAACTAGCTTAACAGACATTATTTCATTTTGTCACCAAGAATGTTATTTCTAGTGAACATATTGATAGAGCATATTTTGTTTATCGGTGTGTGTGAGTGATTTATATTGATATGAAAGTAGTTAGACACACAGTATATGGGTGTTCGTGCTACGTGTAGGCACATGATGGAGAAGCAGGGTTGTCTCTGGCCTTGGCCATCTGTGCCCGAGCTTGGTCCCTGTTCTTGCATCTGGCATGAACCCTGAACCTTTTTTCCAAATCTGGAGTTACCTTAGCTTCTACAGTTCTTAGAGAACCTCATTCTTGATGAGGTTCTTGATGGCAGCTGATCATTCTTGATGGCAGCTCTTACAGTTTCTTCCCCTGTGGACCACTAGGAAGACTTGCTGATTCTGATTGCCACCTGTTCAGGCCTCTATGTTCTTGTTGGTCTCTGGCTCTCTCTATTCCACTGCCTGGGATGTCCAATGACCAGCATCTTTTAGAGATGAACATGTAACATCCATCAACCATCTTCTGTGTGCCGACATGAATTTCCTTCTTCTCATTGAAATAGGGGTTACCTGTTAGCTTTCTGTTATCTTGTGTATAAATTCTACTATGGACTAGACATTATTTTTTTGCTGAAAACTCCATCAAATTACCTAATACAATAAATTAAAACTCAATGGATCAATTGTGTAGTCTGTGAACAAAGAGGTCCTGAGAAAGATATAAAATAATCACAGTATGTAGAACAACATTTACACATAATCTATCAAGACTAAACCATGGGATTATTGTTATTTCCATTTCTAATCCCATATGAATCACCTCTGAATACATTTGTCAGTAAGTCCCTTTTTTGGTAAGTGAATTGGGGAGACCTTGGCTCCTGAGGTTTTACCTAGCCCATCTTGCAGGAGTGGCCAAAAGTTCTTGGTCTTGTCATTAGAAAGAATTCAAGGACAGACATGCAGCATGGTGGAAGATCAACACAAACTGTAAAATTTGTTAAAACAAAAGTACACTGTCAAGATGTGAGAGGAGGCAGTCATGGTGGTCGTGGGTGGGGAAGAGTTGCATCCTTGAGTTTAGGTATCTATCTTTTATGGGCAGTCATTAACTAGGGGGCTGAGTAGTCATTACTTGGGGGAGGGAAACAGAGTTTGGTGTTTTATTTCTTCCTAATTTGGTAAGGTTTCCTGTCATGGCATCCGCCATCTTGAGGCTGTCTGGTGGGATCTGGCTTCTTTTGGGCTGTTGTCGGCACAGGCCTCTGACCTTCTCCATAGCTGGTCAAGACTTCCTCATTGCTGGCCTCCACATAACCTGTTAGAACCTAACACATGGTCAGCTCTGTGTACAAAATTCCTGCACTGTTTTTTCTCCATATCCACCAAATCACCTAAGCCAACATCATTTTTACTGACATTTCTCACACATGGAATTATCATTCTAGTCTTCAAACTGTGCTTAATTTTACTCTTGTCCCTTTATGATAGAAACAGCATAGAGTTACCAGATAAAATATAGGACAATGCCTTGCAATTGAAACAGATGAACAAAGAACATATTTTAAGTGTAAATATGTCCCAGATATTGTATGGGATATGTTGCATTCTGTATTTTTATTTGCTAAATCTGACAACAATGAGGCAGACTACTACATCTCTATCTTAACATAGGATAGATTATCCCATGCACTTGTGTAAAATCCTTTAGTCATGTCACTGAACTTAGAATAAACTCACCATTACTGCCAAAATCCTATGTGATATCATCTCCAAACCTATCCTTTGCCATTGTTCTCTAAGTTACTACTCTTCAGTGTACTAACCTACCTGTTCCTTGAACCCGACAAGTTTGTTCCTGATATAGAACATTTGGGTTTGCAGTACCTTGTGCCTGGCAGAGGGTTTGTCCCTGAAGTATCCACCAGAACCAAAAGTCACAGACAAGCTACATCAGAACTGAATAACCAACAGTAGTTTGCAAGAATCAATTTATGTAAGTTATACAAATAGTGGAAAATACTGAAACAAATAAGATTCACTAGTGTCTGACATTCTAAGGAAAACAAAGGTGGACACTGAGGTCACTTTTGTCCCAATTGCCAAAGGTTGCTTTCTATGTAATCAGGAAACACACACTTCTTCGAATCCCAAGCCAGGCTTACGTTAGTGAAGTGAGTGGTCTGATCAGAGTTTATACCATATATGATATATATCATATACTCTAACAAGTGAATATATCCTAGCACATCCTCTTACAGAGTAAGAAGCATAGAAGTTTGTTAAAGAGGGTAGAATTGCCTTTTAAAAAGTAAGGAATACATTTTTACTCTCTTTTTAAGTACCGAAAAGAAAAAAAAAAAAAGGAAGGATGGATGTGTATGTATTATAAGAGGGTGATTAGGGGAAATAGATGAGTGCATTTGAGAAACAAACTCTCAAGATAATTCCTTGACCTCTATTATATTCATTGTTGTTTTGTTTTCTCAAAATTGTGTATAGCGTCCATTTTGTGATAGGTACCCAATACCTGTTTACTGGATGATAAAAAAGTAGAATAAATCTGTTTCCACAAAGTATTATTGGGTTCTTTCAGAAGGAATGGAGAGGGCCAGGACATCAGAGCTTGATGGGAATCACCCCATTGCAATTAATACCCTGATAGCACAGCCAACGTTAATTTACATCCCCAACGGCCACACAGAGTCAACTTTTTAAAGCTGACCATGGGAGATCAGTGTGAATGACTGTCATCACAGTCAAAGTTAAGTTTCAGAATAGTTAAAGCATTTCCCGTCTACAAATCTGGAGTGAATACAATATTTGAGGAACTGGTGGGGTTATTTGTTTGTTTTTGTTTGTTCATTTATTTTTAAAACAATATTAGAATAAGATCGCTACATTAGATTGATACAGGACATGTTAATGTGTTACAAGGCAATAAACCCATAGCTTCCGGTGTTATTATTTGTACAGAGCAAAACATATGAACTAATATGTAACTTCCCAGTGTCTAGAATATAAGCAAGCAGAAAAACACAGTGTCCAAAACAGTCAAACACAGAGATAAAATAATCCTTGATTGGACTTGTTAAACACTATTCCAGTTGGACAGTGAATGCCCAGATTGTATTTTTAATTTTATCTTACTTCCAAATTTGGAATAGTTCTTTTAGCCTCAATGACTTTTTTTGGCAGGCATTTTGTGTCACTATCTTTTTGTAAGACAATGGAAGGGAGGAAACTGGCATAGAAGAAGGGTCATGAGGGACCTGATCAGTATCCCCTAGGACTTTACGGGAATTTGTAATTACATAGTTATTTTGTTGTTGTTGTTGTTTGTTTTTTGTTTTGTTTCAGAGAGAGAGAAAGAGAGAGCACAAATTGGGGAGTGAGGGAGAGGGAGAGAGAGAGAATCTTAAGCAGACTGAGCATAAAGCCTGACTCAGGGCTTGATCCCACAACTGTGGGATTATGACCTGAGCCGAAATCAAGAGTTGGATGCTCAACTGACTGAGCCACCCAGGTGTCCCATGAAATTACATAATTATTAATTCAACAATTTTTGCCAGAATGAAAGGGGGAATATTTGTTAGAGTTTATTTATTATGTAAGCATTCAGGATCCTTTAGCTAGCTAGCTAGCTAGCTATAGATAGAATATATACACCTATATTTATTTATATAGAAAATACTAAGCACTTGCTAAACAAATAGAAAGGGTAAAAGCTTGAGTTAAATAACACCCATTTATAAGCCAATGTGCTAGGAAGTGTTAAGCATTTCAATATTTCCCTCCATGGCAGATAGAATATGCCAGCTGCAAATTATCTTTCAAACTCAAACCTCTAAATACTTGGCAAAGACGATTTTACAGTGTAAAATGTGGTTAATCAGTCTGTTTACTTTAGCAATCGAATTTTAATGGAATACTTTTTTATGTCTTTTCAACTGTTCTTACCATATCCACGAGGTAGTGCTGGTGCTGGGCACCAGATGGGAAAAAATAGGCTCTCGCTTTCTTGTCAAGTGGAGAAAGACAGAACTTCTGGGGTTGGAGAGCATGTACAAGGTGTAGTACTTCTTCTTCTTCTTCTTCTTTTTTAATGTTTTATTTATTTCTAGGAAAGAGAGAGAGAGAGACAGCGTGCGCAGAGGAGGGTCAGAGCGAGAGGGAGTCACAGACTGAAACAGGCTCCAGGCTCTGAGCTGGCAGTCAGCACAGAGCCCGACGCGGGGCTCGAACCCACGAACCGCGAGATCATGACCTAAGCGAAAGTCGGACGCTTAACTGACTAAGCCACCCAGGCATCCCAAGGTGTAGTACTTCTTATATGATAAGTCATTTGAAGGGTAAAGGTGACCGTGCACTCTTACTGGCATGTCTCGAACAAAAGCTTGAGGTTTCAATTTCGAATCATCCACGTTTAAGAGACAAAGTGTTAGTCACCAAAGTTCTAACTTTTGTCCACGGCAACATAATTGAGCATTTGTCCTAGAATTATTAGTGCCGAATAGCTATTATGAAATTTGAAGAACTGAGAATAAAAAATAATTTACAAGGGCTCTTCTTCCTTGTTATTAGCACAGGCAAGTTCCACAGAAATGCTCACTAAAAACAGAAGAGCCTATAGAACTTTGTAAATGTAGCCCTAATAAAATCCCTAAAGTATTGTAACCTGTACTAACATTTACCAGAGTCAGTCAGTTCTAAGAAGGCTTTATTTTCAGAGTTCCATTTGCTTCGAAGAGAAAACAGGTTTATAGAAATTAAAATATCCAAAGATTTAGTTCTCTTTTTTAATCCGTTGTTACTAAAAAGCATAGTGGTCCCTTTTTTTTTTTAAGTTTTATTTATTTATTTTGAGAGAGACAGTGATAATGTAAGCAGGAGAGGGGCAGAGAGAGAGTAAGAATCACAAGCAGGCTCCACACTGCCAATGTAGACCCAGACGTGCAGCTTGAACCCACAAAACTTCAAGATTATGACACGAGCTGAAACCACAGTCAGATGCTCAACCGACCAAGCCACCAAGGAGCCCCTGAAACCATTGTGGTTCTTGAAGCCATAAATCAGCCATGATATTACATAATCTTAGTTCAATGATCAATAATTACTCCTATACTATTTTTATAAGACTGTTTCCAACAACAACAACAACAAAATAAGATGTTTAAGCAGATCAGACTAGTTTTTGTTTGTTTGTTTGTTTTAGAGAGAGAGATAGAGCATTAGCAAGGGGGGGGGCAAGAGAGAGTGAGACACAGAATCTGAAGGAGGCTCCGGTCTCCGAGCTGTCATCACAGAGCCCGACATGGGGCTCAAACTCACCAACCATGAGATGATGACCTGAGCCGAAGTCAGATGCTTAACCAACTGAGCCACCCAGGTGCCCCTTTTTCTCCTAAAATGTATTTCCAATCACAGGTGGGTTCAATGACAATTTCATTTGTTCATTTTAATGTTGTAAGATGGCAGAAAGGTAAAGAATTCATAACAGTGAAGTAGGATTAAAAGGGTGGGGGATGTAGAGCCTGCAAAAGCACATGTAAAAGAAACCACAAAAACCACCATTTAGTTCCCTGGAGGAGACTCCGTAGGGAGAAGAGTAAACTTACTGAAGCTTCAGAAACTAGACCCTCTTCACAGGAATAAAGAGTAGTTGGAAACCACAATTTTTTTCCATGAGATATCTAAGCTTGGACAACTCGGATTTCTGGAGAATGCCATTGGCAGAAGATGATAGTCAGCTTACTTTACACAAGTGAAGGAGAATGGTGGAGGTTTCCCAAGGTCAAGGTCCTGAAGGTCCTAATAGCATTCTAGTTTGTACCTCTTTTCCTTTGATTCTATGAGGTCTACCAAAATTTTTTACCAACTCCAAATATTTTAAAGGTAATTTATATAGGAAAAGGCTTACTCATGCTTTATCATTTTAAAGTTATTTTTATAAGGTATGTTGTAGCAAAACACATACACCAAAGATTTCGCTTCATTTAATTTTAGTAACTCATGTAGGTGAAGACTGCAGGTTCCAAAGGCTGACAAAAACTCAGCTTGAATGGCAGATTATTTAGTTACCTGATTCTCAAGTTTGCATTTAAAATGTGGCATTAATGAGGACAATTTCAAAATGTGGCTGTGAAGTTTAAGTATATATAAAGCACCAGAGTGGCTTTTAATCAGTAGACTCAATAAATGGAATATTTTATTATGAAACTTTATATTATTAAATATTTTCCAATAGTAATGTTTATTTATATGAGACCCTTTGTGTATTGAGCTCCAGAAAATTACCCATATGTCACCATCTACTTGTTGGGTGGTTGTTACATTAATTTGAGGCTATATAACTCAGTAGGAAATAAAATAATGTGGTTAGAAAATACAAAATGTAAATAAAAGTTCCAGAATGCACCTTTAATAGAAATGGGCAAATTTTCCTCACTAACTCAGTTTCTTTGTTTTAAATCTTATCATTTTTTTCTTTTCTTCTTTCAGAAAATAATGACTACTTACATTACAATGTAATTGTGTTCTAGGGGTCTGCACCATTTACTATGCAAATTTAATTTTTTATGTTTATTTATTTTTGGTGGGGAGGGAAACAGAGAGAGGGAAACACAGAATCTGAAACAGGCTCCAGGCTCTGAGCTGTCAGCACAGAGCCCGACGCGGGCCCGAACCCATGAACTGTGAGATCATGACCTAAGCTGAAGTCGGATGCTTAGCCAACTGAGCCACTCAGGCCCCCCCAAATTTGGAAATCTTAAAAAGAAAATTATCTCGGTTTAAAATTTTAGAAATAAAATGATCACAGATGATCTGACCTTATATGTGGAAAACCCTAAAAGATTGCACCTTACCCCCTCCCAACAAATTGTTAGGATTAATAAAGAATTCGTCTAAGTAGCAAGATACAGAAGCAACAAATAAAAAACCAGTTGAATTTCTCTGCGCTGACAATGAACAATCCAAAGCGGAAATGAAGAAAGTAATTTCATTACAATCCCTTGAAAAAGGATAAAATACCCAAGGATTAACTGAAGAAAGAGAGGGAGTCTTAGACAATGAGAGCTACAAAACATTAAATCATTGCTGAAAAAAGTAAAGAATATATAAATAATTGGAGATGTTCATGAATTAGAAGACTTAATATTGCTAAGATGTCAATACTACAGATTTTTAAAAATCTCAGTGTTTTTTGAAGATGTAGAAAAATCCACCCTTAAAATTCCTGTGGAATCTCAAGGGATCTCAAATGACCTAAACAATATTGCACAGAAAGAAAAAACCAGACCTGGAGGACTCACACTTTCTGATTTTCCTTATTTTCTAGCTTCCTACAAAACTACGTGAATCAAAACAGTGTGCTCCCTATAAAGGCAGACATATAAACTGATAGAATAGAAGAGAGTCCAGAATTAAAGCTTTACATATATGGTCAAATGATTTTCAATAAAGATTGAAAGTCAAATGAAACCCACAAAATGGAAGGAAGTGTTTAGAAATAATATATCTGATAAGGTATAGATATTTACAATATGTGAAGAATCCTTAGAACTTAACCACAACATCAACTACAAAAACCCCAAACACCCTGATTCAAAAACTAAAACTGAAACAAAACTAAAGGACTGAAAAGACTTTTCTCTAAAGAAGATACACAAATCTCCAACAATTCACATGAAAAGATGTTTAACATCTCTAATCATTAGGAAAATGCAAATCAAAACCATAACTGGATACTATCTCATACCCATTAAAATAATCAAGCAAACAAACAAAACAGGAAATACCAAGTGTTGGCACAGATGTGGAGAAACGAGTACTCTTGAGCACTGCTGGAAATTTAATATGGTACACTTCTTGTGGAAAATAAACTGACAATTTTTCCAAAGATTAAAAATACAATTCTCTCGATCCATCAGTTCCACTGCTGGGTATATACCCAAGAGAACTGAAAACAGAGTCTCAGAGATATTTGTATATTCATGTTCATAGCAACCTAACTGCCCCTTAACGTATGAAAGAATAAGCAAAATGTGGTGTTTATATACAGTGGGATAATATGAGCATGACAAAGGAAGGGAATTCTGACACGCACAACTTAAATGAACCTTGTAGACACTATGCCAAGTGAAATAAGCCATTTGCAAAAAAACCAGAAAAACAAAAAAAAACCCCAAATACTAAGATTCCACTTAAATGATTTTAGAGTAGTTAAAATTAAAGTCAGGGAGAGTCCAGTCGTGATCGTGGGGGGCTGGAGGTGCTGGGGAATACAGTTTTGTTTAATAGGTATGGAGTTTCAGTTTTGAAAGATGACATGAGTTCCAGAAATTTGTCGTGCTTTTAAAACTTGTACTAAATTCAGAATTTCCACTTGGTTTCTTTTGACAATTTGTCTCTTTAATGATATTCTCTACCATTGGATACAATGTTGTCTTTACATTTTACCTATTTAATCATGCTTTGCTTTCCTTTGGTTCTGTGAACATGTCAATAATGGCTACTTTGAGATTTTTATTTTATTTTGTTGATTTTTTCTTCTTTTTTTAGAAACTGGGCATTTTAGATAATATATTGTATCAACTCTATTACTGGCTCCCCACCTCTCTCAGGAGATGGTTATTGTTTTTAGTTAATTTTCTACTAAATGGCTGGATAATTTTAGCAAAGTCTGTTGATCTCCTAATTCCAACCTTTGTCCTGTTCCTCTCTCCTTTTACCTCAAACCCAGTGTTTAGAAGGCTGAGTTTGCTCATCAGGGGGTCCACCACTGTGTATGCCAACAGTTTCTCTAGCATGCCAGTTATATCGCTAGGGCTCTCTTTCTTTCCTTACCTGATGATACCCATCTGCTATATTTTTAGATGATTCCTCCCATGCCCTGGAACATTACATTGGTCTACAAACTTATCCAATCCAACTGTGGCTTCTGTGTTGCAACTATTTCCGAGGCCAAATTTTCATGTTCCTTCTGACACCGGAAGGGCTCCTGCCAGCTTCCTATCCAGTCCTCTCCTTCACAGTATACAGTCTAGAGTCTAGGTTGTATCTTCATGAAAACCAGGAATGTCCCTCAATTGCCTTTCACCACAACTTCCATTGTTCTGGACACTATTCTTCGGTGTGAACTTTCCCATGCACTTTTGCAAATAAAGTTCATTCCTTTGGGAAGAGAAGTCAAACTATCTGGTCTGCCATCTGTTTCCCATCCTCTAACCCACCTCAAGGTAGTGACTTTCTTGGGTAAGTTGAGGGGAGCGCGGAAGAGATCTCCATCTCTCGACCACAGTCACCCAGGAGGAGAAACGCTGAAGTTGTGTGTCCTCTGTGAAAAGAAGACCTGAGGGGACAGAGAGCTCCATGTTGCTATCTGGAGGGATGTCTCTGCCTGGTAGACCTGGGGTTCAAGATGGAAAGAGCGGCTTCACTCAAATACCACAGAATAACTTCTCTTGCTAAAATGTCATAGATTTTTTTAGAACTGGTGTTTCTTAAAATGCTGCGTGTCCTTAGGATTATTTCCAGAGGCTTTAAATGGTTGATTTTTGTACTTTTCACCAGTTTAACTGGGAGCCAGTCAGCAGAGATCCATGATCTGCCTTAACAGATGTTGATCTCCCTCTGCTGCTGTAGTTTTGCCTTTTCCAGAATGTCATGAAAATGTAATCATACAGTATATAATCTTCTCAGAAAAGCTTCCTTCATTTAGCAATACACACTTAACATTCACTTATGTCTTTTGATAGCACATTTCTTTCTGTCATGGAGGAATATTCCATGTGTGGATGAACAACACTTTGTTTTTGTTTCTGTTTTTTTAATAGTTTATTGTCAAGTTGGTTTCCATATAACACACAGTGCTCAACCCCAAAGTGCCCTCCCCATGCCTATAAACCCCCTCCCACTTCCCCCACCCCATCTGTCCTCAGTTTGTTCTCGGCATTCAAGAGTCTCTCATGGTTTGCCTCTCTCCCTCATAGGTTTGCCTCCCTATTTTTCCCCTTCTTCTCCCCCATGGTCTTTCATTAAGTTCCTCCTAATCCTCCTATACGTGCAAACATATGGTATCTGTCCTTCTCTGCCTGACTTATTTCGCTCAGCATTACACCCTCAAGGTCCATCCATGTTGCTACACATGGCCAGATTTCATTCTTTCTCATTGCTATGTAGTATTCCATTGTATAGATAAACCACATCTTCTTGATCCATTCATCAGTTGATGGGAACCACACTTTGAATAATGAACCACCATCCATCTATTAAAAGATGTGTGGGGCACCTGGGTAGCTCAGTCCGTTGGGTGTCTGACTCTGGCTCAGGTCACTATCTTGTGGTTTGTGGGTTTGAGCCCCGCGTCGGGCTCTGTGCTGACAACTAAGAGTCTGGGGCCTGCTTCAGATTCTGTGTATTCCTCTCTCTGCCACTCCCCCCAATTCATGCTCTGTCACTGTTTCTCAAAAATGAATAAATGTTAAAAATTTAAAAAGAAAGAAAGGATGTGTGAGTTACTTCCAATTTCTGGCAATTATCCATAAAGCCTCCCAAACACATTGGCCTACAGGTTTCTGTGAAGACATACGGGTTCAAATCAGCTTGGAAAATAAAGTAGTAGAATTACAGGATCACGTGGTGACACTACATTTAGGTCTTTTAGAAACTGCTGTACTGTCTTCCAAAGTAGTGGAACCACTTTGCATCCCCACCAAAAGCGAATGTGAGTTCGCTTCACCTCATCACTTTATCATCAATTGGGTCAGTCAGGAATATTAGTCATGGTTCTACCAAGAGAGAGAACCCAAAAATATAGACATTAACCAATCTTTTAAATGGATATGTTTTATGTATATTATTTATCCATAGTTTGTATGTATAACATAGATGAGTGAGAGAATTTATTTTTGGGAAGTGGCTCACAGGACTGTGGGGCAACCAGGCAGGCTAGACATACAATAAGAGTTAATGTTGGGATCCTAAGTCAAATTTGCTGGGCAGGCCACATGGGCTAGAAATTTAAGACAGGGTTTCCAAGTTACAGTCTTCAGGGTAAATTCCTTCTTCAGGAAAGGACTGTCTTTGTTCCTAATGCCTTGAACTGATGGGAGAAGGCAAAACAATTCTTGGAGACCGATTTGCTTTACTTGTCTACTGATTTAAATGTTAATCACATCTAAAAATACCTTAATGGCATTTCTAGCCTCATAGCCAACCCAACAACTGGCTCCTGTGACCTGCCCAAGTGGACACAAAATTAACCATCACATTGAGTATTGATTTCAGCTATGCTAATAGATGTGTAGTGAGTGGTATCGCATTGTCATTTTAATTTTCAGTCTCCTAATGGCTTGTTTTCACATGTTTGTTTTCTCTGTATATGTTTTTTGGTGAGGTATCTGTTGGTATGTTTGTTCAATTTTAAATTGGGCTTTGGTCTCTTATTACTGAGTTTTAAGAATGCTGTTTTTTAAAAATGTTTTAAGAAATCTTTTTTTAACATTTATTCATTTTTGAGAGAGAGAGTTAGAGTGCAAGTGGGGGAGGGGCAGAGAGAGGGGGAGACACAGATTCCGAAACAGGCTCCAGGCTCTGAGCTGTCAGCGCGGAGACCGACGCAGGGCTCGAATCTATGAGCCCTGAGATCATTTCCTGAGCCAAATTTGGATGCTTAACCGACTGAGCCACCAGGTACCCATGAATTCTGTGAGTTAATATGTTTTGGATATATGTCCTATAGCAATAGTTTTGTTTGTTTGTTTGTTTTGGGGTTTTTTGTTTCTTTGTTTTTCTCATTCTCCTAACAGCACCTTTTGTAGAACAAATATTTTTAATTTTATTGAAGTCCAGTGGGTTAATTTTTTATTTCCTTTTGTGTGTATCTTAAAGAGACATTGCTGATCGCAAGGTCACCTAGATTTTTTTTTTTTTCTAAAAGCTTTAGACTTCTGTGTTTTACATTTAGGTCTGTCATCTACATGGAATTAACATTTTATGAAAGGTTTAAGGAAAGTCTGTATTAAGGCTCATTTTTTGGCAGAGGGGTTTTCCACTTGGTCCGATACTATTTGTTGAAAAGAGTATTCTTTCTCAATTGAATTCCCGTTACTTTTTTGTCAAAAATCAGTTGACCATAGGAGTGCCTGTGTGCCTCCGTTGGTAAAGTGTCAGACTCCTGATTTCAGCTCAGGTCATGATCTCATGGTCCATGAGTTCAAGTCCCGCATCTAGCCTGTATCAGGCTCTGTGCTGATAGTTGGATCCCGCTTGGAATTCTTTGTCCCACATCCACTCCTCCCCCCACACCCACCACCATGCTTGCTCTCACTTCAAGTAAGTAAGTAAGTAAGTAAGTAAAACAATAAAACTTTAAAATAAAAATCAATTGACTATATGATGGGTCTTTTTTTGGGCACTCTAGTCTATCCCCTTTATGTTTTTACCCTTTTGCCAATACAACAATGCTTAATCATTCAATCTTCTAGTAGTTTTTGCAATTGTGTAGTGTGCGCCTCTAATTTTCTTCTCCTCCTCCCTCTTCTCTCCTTACTTCCCTCCCCCTCCTCCTCTTCATCTCCTCCCTTTCCTTCCTTCTTCCTTCGTCTTCCTCCTCCTTTGTCTGTACTGTGTTACCTTTTGCATTTCTGCCTTTCCATATGTATCTTAGAATCAGTATAGACAATCAATATGGATAGTTACATTGATTTTTAAATTATTTCTACATGTGTGTTGGAAATCTCATTTTTTTTGGTTTCACTTGACAAATTTTGTTTGGGATCTTTGCATCTCAGTTCATGAGTTACATTTCTCTGTGATGCTCTCATTTTATAATGCCTCATTCTGGGTTTAGTATTAGAGTAATACTGTCCTATTAGAATTAATTAAATATTTCCTCTGACTTTTACTTCCTGTGAGAGAGATTCCAGATAATTGGTATCGTTTCTTCCTTAAAACTTTGGTAAAATTTACCATCCGGGCCTGTTACTTTGTTTTCTGGAGAATTATTAGTTATTAATTCAATCTCTTTATTCAATAAAGCCTAATCAGATTATCTGACTTTCCTGGTATGTTAGGAATAAGAAAATATGTTTTAAACAAACTATTCTTTCACTTATCCTTTTTTTTTTTTTTTTGAAGATCTAAGTTTACAAACAATATTGTTTTCCTTCTTCCTAAAGAAACTATTTTAATATGGCAGGTCTCCCGGGAATAATTTTCTCAAGGTTTTGATTATCTGAGAAAATACTTCTTCCTCCCATTTGATGGATTATTTTGCTGGTAGAAAATTCTTTGCTATTGTTTTTGTTTGTTTGCTTGCCTTTTTAAAAAAATTAATGTTTTTATTTATTTTTGAGAGAGAGAGAGACAGAGTGTGAGCAGAGGAAGGGCAGAGTGAATGAGAGAGAGAGACACACACACACAGAATCTGAAGCAGGCTCCAGGCTCCGAGCTGTCAGCACAGAGCCTGATGCGGGACTCGAACTCAGGAGCTGTGAGATCATGACCTGAGCCAAAGTTGGACTCTTAATCGATTGAGCCACCCAGGCGCCCCTTTGTTTGTTTGCTTTTTAAATATTTTACTGTATTTTCTTTTTGCTTGCATGATCTCTAGTTAAAAGTCATGTAATTTGTATCCTCATTTTTCTTTTGTAAGTTTATTTATTTTGAGAAAACAAGAGAGAGAAAAAGAGTGCAAGAAGAGGAGGGGTGGGCGTGGGGTGGGGAGAACAGGGAGAGAGAGAATCCCAAGCAGGCTGGGCACTGTGAGTGAAAAGCCTGACTCAGGGCTTGAACTCACAGACCATGAGATCATAATCTGAGCTGAAATCCAGAGTCAGTCACTCAACTGACAGCTATCCAGGTGCCCCATCCTCATTTTTCTATAAACAAGATACATTTTTTCATCTAGTTTCTTTTAATAATTTTTCTTTGTGACTTTTTGCAGTTTGACTATGATATACCTAGGTAGAGATTATTTTGATATTCTTCTTGGTGTCCTCTGAGATTCTTAAAGCTGTGGTTTTAGAACTACAATCAGTTTGGGAACATTCTCAACTATTATTACTTCAAATGTTTCTTCTGCTCTTTTCTCTCTTTCTTCTTCCTCTGGTATTTGAAATATACATACACATTATACATTTTCTAAAATTTCTTGGACAACAGGAAATACAAAACACAGAGAGGGGAGGAAAAGTGAAAATAACAAGACTGTTGTGGTTTCCAGTATCTGATGAGCTCGTCTAGGGAAGTCCTTACTCATACTACAACTTTTTCCTCCTTAGCATTTCTTTTAAATTCTCTACTAAAGTTTCCTTTTCTCTCTTAACGATATCCATTTCTTCTTTTGCATCATCTAATTTTCTCATTAGAACCTTTAATATATTAACCATAATTCTTTTTTTAAATGTTTATTTACTTTGAGAGAGAGAGATAGAGAGTGAACAGGGGAAGGGCAGAGAGAGAGAATCCCAAGCATGCTCCAAGCTATCAGCGTGGAGCCCGATGCAGGGCTTGAACTCACGAACCGTGAGATCATGAAGTGATCTGAAATCAAGAGGTAGACCCTTAACCAACAGAGCCCCCCAGGCACCCCTCACCATAATTATTTTAAATTTCATATCTTAGCATTCCAAAAATTGTATCATATCTGAGTCTGACTTGGATACCTACTCGTCCCTTCAGACTGTATTTTTTTTTACCTTTTAATATCCTTTTAGTATTTTTGTTGACAGATGGGCATGAAGTATCAGTAATAGAAACAGAGGCAAAAATTCTTTGGTGTGAGATCTGTGTTAACCTGGCTCTACTAAGGTTGTGCCCAATGTTTCCTGTATCTGCAGGTGCCAGATGTTTTACTTCCCCTCGTGTCCCTGTGGGGAGACTTCCCTAAGACTTAGGACTTGCCTAAGAACTTCCCTAAGAACTCTGCATAGGTTAGATCTGTGTTGTGCAGTTATATCAACTGAAATCTATTGTCACACTTGTGCCCTGACAGTGTGATGATAATATATGCAGGGTGTGTGCGTGCATGAGTGTGTGAGTGTGTGTGTGTGTGTGTGTGAAGCGTTCTATCATCTTATTAAATCTTGGTCCTTAAATGAACTTTTTCCTGTGCTGTGACCTTTATATGTGCTTCTTAACTTCCCTTCTTCTCCCTCTGCCTTAGGACAGAAGACAGCTACAGGGGACAGAAGTAGTGAAATAGCCTTCCTCCAGATGAGTAAGGCTCAGGTAGAAGCTTCTCCTGTCCAGAGTACACCTTTGCTATATGCAACCCTCGGAAACATTTCTCATGGGTTACCCCTCCCTTCCTCCTGCCAGAACCAAGAGAAGATCTACACCCGTCACTGTATGACCACGTAGAGTTCCTAGAATTAAAATCCAAGGGATGCCTGGGTGGCTCAGTCGCTTCGGCTCAGGTCATGATCTGTCGGTTCGTGGGTTCGAGCCCACGTCGGGCTCTGTGCTGACAGCCAGCTCAGAGCCTGGAGCCTGTTTCAGATTCTGTGTCTCCCTCTCTTTCTGACCCTCCCCTGGTCATGCTGTCTCTCTCTCTCTCTCTCTCTCTCTCTCAAAAATAAAACATTAAAAAATTTAAAAAAAATCCAAGACACCGTGGGGAGCTGTCGAAATCTCAGTCACCTGGTAGTTTCTCGTTCTTGTTAATCAACACTGAGGCTCCAACAATATATGAAAATTATGATTTAAGTTTTCCTCTAAGTTACCAGTTCCAGGTGAGCAGAGCTCATCTGTGGTTCCCTGGGTGGCCCTGTATCTATAGGTTCAGGGTGCTGTCTTTTGACCGCAATTCTCTGTGGGACTCAGGACAAACTATTGGTTTTCACTTTTTTATTGTATTTCTTTCTTTATTTATTTTTGCTTTTTGCTTGTTAGAAATGCAGGGGCAACAGGTCCAACTTTCTGCAGTATTGAAGCTCAAACGAGAAATCTGGAAGCATTTTACTTGTTTGTCGTTGTTTTTCTTTTTGTTTTCTGTGCTTTCGTGTTTTTTTGGTTTGTTTGTTTGTTTGCTACTCTTTCACATATTGAACTCAGAATATAGGGATATCAGGTAGAAGGACCTGAAACAGAAAGAGGGAGAGTCCCAGTGAGAAGATCCAATAACGTGACACCTGAGTTTAGGGATATTCAACAGCTGTCCCAGGGAGAGGGGTGGCCAAGTTTCAAAGTTACTGCAGAGACATCAGCCCCATCAGGAAGCTCAGGTGAAGGATTTGCTTCTTGCTGTTAACCCTCGGCTCTCCTATCTTCAGTGAGAGCTTCATATTTTACTGGTGAGAGTGAGATGCATTTTCTCCTTGAAGAAAATCTATCCCAGTTTGACTACAGAATGTGTCTATGGAAACAAGGAACATCCGGGTAATGCTTACCTCCATGGTTGATGGTGGAAGCAGATGTGTGCCTAACATGATCACTGCTTTCAGCCTCACCACAGCCATTATCAATGCCAGAAGACAAAGCTAAGGACGGAAGTCCTGAAGCAACTTCCCTTGAGTTCCCTTGATGTCCAGCAGCCCACACCCTACAGGGAGCTCTTGCATGTGAGTGCTGCACTAGATGCCTGCAGGGTCTGGGCCTGCGGAAGGAGGATGTAGAACTTGGTTGTGGATATAACAAATTTCAGGGGAAAAAAAGTCCCATACTCTTCTGTGAAGAATGAGGAGTGTTATTAAAGCCCCCTCCCGACTGAATGCTTTCCTGTATTGCTCAGGTGAGGCTGGGTTTTGCTCTAGCTGTTACCCCCACTGGCTCTTGAAGATGTCATGCAATCATTCTTTTGATTCTGTTTTTATAAATTCGTTCCCCATCAAATTGACATTACTGTAAGAACACTATAAAATGGTACCACTCCATGACACAAGTGAAGCACCTAATAAAAACTGCATTGCACTCAAAAGCACGCAACTGACATCTTCCATTTCGAATGTAGAAAACAAGATACCAATACCTTCAGAAGTCCCTTCCTACTGCAAAACAGCTAGATACTTCCTAAGTACACATTTAATTGTATTTATGGGCTTGCAGAAGGTAGGGGGGATCCCATAAACGTTATCTGAGTTAAAACTAAAAGCAAATGTCAACATGAAATTTATAAACAAGAGACTAAGCCTTGGGCCAACAGAGAGCTGACAGAGAACTTTAGATATTTTTAGAATAAATTAGAGATTATGAAAGTTGGCTAGAGTGGCCTCAGCTTGGTAATGGCCTCCGATTCCAGACAGAAGTAAATGCAGATTCTCCTGGATGAACACAGCTACAAATTGTTTGTCCTAGCTAACTGCAGCCAAGGGAGATCACAGTAAAAGATCTCAAACACACAGGGGAAGAAACCATCAGGAGAAGGAATCAACATAAATAACAGAGTTAGTTACCAGGCACAGAATATAAAATAAGTATAAATGAAAGCATTTAAAACATACAAGATATCAATTCGTAAAACTCCAAACTCAAATGGTGTGTTTACATTAGACACAAAGCTCATGAGGAAATTAATGGACTGGCAGACATAGGTGAGGAAATAATCCAGAATACAAACAAACAAACAACCCCCCCAAAAAAAACAATAGACATACAATATAGAAATTTAGAAATAAAATAGAAAAGATAAAGTCACAATGATATCTAAGTGGAGTGCCAGAGAGAGAGTAACAGAGAATGGTGTTAAGGCAATAATTGATTAGATGAACAACTAAGAAAGTTCTAGAAATGATTTAACAAATACAAAGTCAGAAATACAGTGTATAGCATAATTCAAAGAAAGGCAGGAAAGATGAAAATCTGAGACATAATTTAGAAAAACTAAACAGAATGTCAAAGAAAAAGCAAAGTTAGTTAAGTAGACTGAGAAATCATGGATCACTTACAGAGAAATGTCAGTTTCATGAGCAAAACATTCACAAGGTCAGAAGTAGAAGCTAAAGATGGTGGAAAGATGTCTTTAAGAGGCAGATAGATAATAGCTGTGAACCTGGACTTGCATAGCTAGCAAAGAAATTCTCAAAAGACCAAGTGAATAAAGATTTCTTTAGAGTAATACAAGTAATTTTTATTTTTTTAGACAAATGTACAGCTTGAACTTAGGAAGAAGAAAAATCTTTCAAGAAAGGTTTAAAAATTGGTAAATTTAAACAGATATTGTATATGAAGTAATATTGGCAATGATAATATTTAGGGTAGATTTAAGGCAACAGAATTAATACTGGTCAACATGTAGGGGTGAGTTCTTAAAATAGTCTAAGTACACATTACAATTTGAAATTTACCCACCAAAACAATAGAAATGAGAAATGGAGTAAATTACTTCCAAGCCAATTAAGGGAGATGTAATAAGGAAACAAACAAAATTAAACTGATTTTTAAAAGGGCTAAAAAATAATAAAACATAGCAAGGCGAAAAGAAAAGATATAATTATATATCTATATCTATATATCTATATCTATATCTTCACCATAAACGGTCTCACTTGGGGGTTAAAAGCAGGTTTTCAGGTAGGGTACAGGAAAAATATAGGTGGATAATATAATTTTTTTAATATTTATTTTGAATGAGTGGGTTGAGGGGGTGGGGAGGGGCAGAGAGAGAAGGAAACACAGCATCTGAAGCAAACTTCAGGCTCTGGGCTATCAGCACAGAACCCTCTGTGGGGCTTGAACCCACAAACTGTGAGATTATCACCTGAGCTGAAGTCAGACGCTTAACTGACTGAGCCACCCAGGCGCCTCGCTAGATAATATTTTTAAGTGATATCTATGAACCCTGAACATGTGGATCACCAAACACTATGTACAGGAATATTCATAGAATTACCATATTAAATAGCCCCGGACTAGGAGTTACCCAAATTCTCATTTCCTTAGAATGGCTAAATAAATTCAGGTATACTCACAACATGAAACACTATTTATCCATAAAAAATGAGCAAATGCAACAGTCTTGAAGAACACATGAGCATAACACTGAGTTAAACAAATCAGGTACAGAAGACTATACATTCTGTGATTCAATTTATATATATATTTCGTTGCTGGCCAAACTAACATGC
The DNA here is from genome assembly GCF_008692635.1 of Crocuta crocuta. Lineage (NCBI taxonomy): Eukaryota > Metazoa > Chordata > Mammalia > Carnivora > Hyaenidae > Crocuta > Crocuta crocuta. Next base: position 1,181,562 of record NW_027532825.1, on the reverse strand, counting down.
TAGAAGTCTCAGTGACCATTAACCTTGGAGTGTGGGTAGGAATTAAAGTGGAGCACAAAATGAACATCTGGGATGCTGTTTGTTTGTTTTTAAACTTGATGTTGCTTACATGGGTGTGTTCACTTTGTACAAATGTATCAAGCATTAGACTTTATTATATATTTGTTATACTTCAAGAAGACACTTTATTTTATTTTTTAATCTGTAGTTATTTATTTTTGAGGGGGGGAGGAGCAGAGAGAGCATGAGAGAGAATCCCAAGCAGGCTCCATGCTGTCCTCACAGAGTTCGACTCAGGGCTTGAATCCCCCTGCTGTGAGATCATGAACTGAGTTGAAATCCACAGTTAGACACTTAAGTGAGCCACCCAGGCACCCCAAGTAGACATTTTAAAAAGCAACATGAAAGTTTAAAAAACCAAAATATGTGTACGTGTGTGTTTGTGTGTAAAATCACAACAAAAAGCAAAAACCAGAAAATCACAGATATGTATTAGTATCAGATCTGAATTGTATTAATAGTAGACAAAAGACTGAAGATAAAGACGTCATTAGAGGATGATAAGTGCACTAAGAATCTAAAAAATGCAGTAATGTAAATATAAAGCAACAGGAAAATGACAAATGAAATTGACAAATCCAGCGTCAACTTGGGAACTTTCAGCAAGCCTTTAAATTATTGAAAGTTCAAGGTAATTAAACTTTAGTGAGGAAAGAGATACTTTATCTAATAGAATTAAAAACTCTTGATTTATTAGAATAGAGATAGAACCCTGCACCCATGTGACATTTACAAAATTTAACTTCTTATTAGGCAGGATGCCAAGTGGCAAAAAAAGAACAAATTCAAGGATTTCATATTCATGAGTTCATAATATAATTAAAATAGAATTTTATTAAGGAAAGAATAAATGAAAACATCTCCGTACAGTAAAGGGGGTAAAAAACCAAACCAACGTGCTTTTAAATAAGGCATAGACAAAAAGAGAAATTACAATGAAAACGTAAAAGTGTAATGTAACTAAACATCATGAAAGTAGGATATGCCAATGTTTGTATAGCCCAGCTAAGTTAAGGAAATAGGATGAGGGGATGGTCATGGGCTATGCATAAATTTAAGGTTAAAAAAAAAATTAATATAGTAGACAAGCCTCCACCAAGATTGATGGAAATGAAGAAGGGGATGAGGAGGAAGAATAGATATAGAAGAAGGAGTGGGAGGAAGAAGAAGAGAAGGAAGAAAAGGGACAGAAGGAGGAGGGGGTCAAAGAAGAGGAGGAGAAAGCAAAGAAGGCGGCCCAAAGTAACAACTAGAAAGAATGAAAAATGGGCAAATGTGTAAGTCCATCTGATATTAATACTTGATAAGAAAAAATGTCCAGGAAGTTGACAATTTTGACAAAGTGGGAAGACTTCTAGAAAAAGATAATATCCTAGAAGTCATATAACCAGTAAAAAGGCAGAATCAATAACGACACATCACCCCGTAAAGAAAACACTGGGACCAAATGTTTCATCGCTGAGTTTCACCAACTTTTAAGGAACGGTTTGTTCTGATATTGTACAACCTCTTCTGAGAAATTGAAAAATGACAATACTTTCCATGAGAGCAATAAAAAGCACAATATCAAACCAGACAAGGAAAGCAAAACAGTTATAATATTCATGTTGACATTTATAGATAACTGCAATTGAGCACATACTGTGCACTAGAGCTGTTTGAAGTGTTTTATAAGAATTGCCTTTTCACCCACACTGCAGTGAATGGGACAAGTAAGATCCTCCTTAAAAAAATTTTTTTTAATGTTTATTTATTCTTGAGGAAGAGAGAGACAGTGTGTGAGTGGTGGAGGAGCAGAAATAGAGGGAGCCACAGAACCCAAAGCAGGCTCCAGGCTCTGAGCTGTCAGCCCAGAGCCTGACACGGGGCTCAAACTCACCAGTGGTGTGATCATGACCTGAGCCAAAGTCAGAAGCTTAAAGGATTGAGCCACCCAGGCACCCCTAGGAACCTCCTTTTAAAGCTTGGAAGTGTAGGGGTGCCTCGGTGCCTCACTTGGTTAAGCCCCTGACTTTTGATCTTGTTTCAAGTCATGATCTCACATTTGGTGAGTTCAAGGCCCCTATCGGACTTTGCACTGATAGCACAGAGCCTGCCTGAGATTCTATCGCCCACTCTCTCTGCCCTTCCCCTGATTGTTATCTCTTTTTCAAAATAAATTAAAAAAAAAAAACTTTAAAAAAGTTATCTTAAAGCTCTTGGTTGGAGAATCAGGGTAGGTTCATGTCCTGTTCAACAGCTACAAAGAACAGAACAGGGACAGAATGTGAAGTCCATATTCATGATTTTACACAAGGGTGATTATTTATTTTTTTTGCCTTTCTAAAGAAACTTACAGCAATAGATTTTAGGAGATACCAGAAATCCACATCATTTATACCAATAGAAGGGAAATAGCCATGTTGTACCCAAAATAATGGATAATAACAATAATATCATCGCATTTTTTAACAGCTAGTTTATACTTGCTTTCTGGTTTCTTTATTTTTCAGCCTTTTTATTGCTTTCACTGAGACGGTATAACTGTTACATTAACATGTTTTTCCACATAAGATCTGAATAGAGTTAATATAAAAACTGGATTGTACTAGAAGGCCAACTTCAATGATTACTTCAGAAAATGATATGCCCATGGACGTGCCTAATTCTTAGAGTAACATATGTGACAGTTTTTGAGCAAATGACCACCACAAGGCAAATATATGTGCACATGACTTGAAATGTGCGACATGGCAAATAGTACTCATTAGATCTTGTCGATCAAATCACCTCACTTATTGTGAGAGTATCTTTAGTTCTATAAAGTGACAGAAAGTGTGAGAGAGAGAGATCTCACATAAGAACTATTGCCATCATAACCATGCAGATATATTTGTCATGTAAAAGGTGGATTTGTATTGATTTCATATTAAAGTATAAAAGTATGGTTCAATTTATAATGATATGTGAATTATGTATTGCTGTCATTTTTAGGTGAAACAAAACAGAAATATTTGAAGGCATTAAACTTACCACCTCATTTCTGCAAAATGGCATTGCCTTTCTGGAATTATAACAATGGTATAGTCCTTTCCTTTTTTTTTTAATTTTTAGACTTTTCATTTTATAATGAATGTTTCTGAGTATATGCATTGGGATTGCTACATTAAGAGCCACTGAATACATCAGTTAAAAGCCTCATTTTATCTATTTTAAAAGAAAGATATTTTTCTACCTTCAAGTCATATGGCACTAAAGAGGGATATCTCATTATTTGTGTTTATGAAGACGATGAACAATGACACTGTTATGTCAAGTAATAGCACATTTCTATCAGTTTTTTTTACATAGAAATTTAGTTTTTTTTTAAATGGATGAAGCTAACATTTCAATTTCTTCTATTTATGAACACACTTTTTATTTTTTCTATCTAAAAATATTTACTTCAGGCCTTAGTTCTGTGCTTGATGTCAGTGATGGGCGGATGGTCATTTTTTTACTCCTTCCCTAACTAGGAAAATAACAATTCTTGTAAAAGTGAAATGGAAGAGTTATAGCTCTAGATGATGCTCCTATGATAGTCTCCTAAAAGTCGACAGTAAACAGAATCTCTGTCCATTTTTGGATCCACGGGTCCGAACTACACTCTTGTCTGAAGGTCATCCATAGAACTTATACTGAATTCTACACTCTGAAAGTATCTCCCATAAATACCCACAAAATGGATTTATGTTACCTTAAACTCTCTCATCACTGACCACCAAGATATATAAAAACACACGTTAATGATTTATGTGTCCTAAATCTCCTTGGCAGGAAGAAAAAAAAAATGAAAGAACAAAAATCAGACAGAAAACTCAGCCCCTTTTCCTCAAGCATGTTAACATAGTGGAACAGGAAGCGAAGAGTTACATTTGAAAATCACTCATATTAATGCAAGTAATAAACACCTAAGACCCAAAGACTTTTTTAGCATACCATAAATTTCTGTTTTCAGAATCCCAAACTGAATGGTTTCTTTCTATCTTCTGAACCTCTAGTGCCCAATATTTGAGAAAAAGGAAACATCCCTTTGGACTACAGTAACCTGTTTTGTTTTGCTCCTCATATCTGGAAGAACACATTAATTCTCTAACTTATTCAATAAACAAAACTTCATTTAGTACCATCTAAATACCAGGCCTACTAGTATTTAATTATTTATTTTTGAGAGAAAGCGAGAGAGAGAAAGAAACCTCGGAAGGGGCAGAGAGAGAGGGAGACACAGAATCTGAAGCAGGCTCCAGGCTCTGAGCTGTGAGCACAGAGCCCCATGCGGGGGTTGAACTCACAAACCATGAGATCGTGACCTGAGCTGAAGGTGGAAACTCAACCGACTGAGAAACTTGAGAAATTTTCAGGAAATTGGGGGCTAGCAAAATAGAGGGCCACCAAGTTCCTCCATGATGGTTAATTTTATGTGTCAGCTTGACTGGGCTGAGGTTTGGCCAGATAGCCAGTGTAACATTATTTCTGAGTCCGTCCGTGAGAGTGTTCTTGGGATATTAGCCCTTGAATTAGTAGACAAAGTTAAGAAGTTCTCTCTCACCAGCACAGGTGGGGGACATCTCATCCATTTGGGGCCTGAAAGGAACACAACAGTAGAGGAACATCAAATCTGTTCTCTGCATGAGCCAGAACATCCATCTTCTCCTGCACTCAGACACTGGGGTTCCTGGTTCTTGTGTCTTTGGACAAGCACTGGGCCTGGGGCTTACATCAATGGCTCCCCTGGTTCTCAGCCTTCATGTTGGGACAGGAATTATGAGGGAAGATTGCAGGACTTCTCAGCCTCCATAATAATGTGAGTCAATCCCATAAAAAATACCTTTCTTATATCAACATATGTCCTATTAGTATGGTTTCCCCTGACAACCCTGATCAGTTCATCCCCAGAGGAGTGGCTTCATTGGAGGGCTTCCAAAGAAATTGAATACATCAGCAGCAAGTCACTCAAAGACTACAAACATTATTGGAGGAAGTGGCCAGAGATAGAGAAGGTCCCGTCTCATTGAGTCTCATGAGCCGCGCTCAAAACTGAGCCTGAGGAAAATCATATTCCCTCTAAGTGTTTTGACAAGGACATGGATGATCTAGAAATTTCACTGTGGCTGAGATTTGGAAAATGAGTTAGAAGACACAAGGAGAGTAGCTACAAATTGTGGATACAGAAGAGCTGGACAGTGTGTACATATGGAAGGTGATGTGCTTCCAGTCTGGGATGTATAAGCTGGATAATAAGGGGTGATGAAATCCTGAGGTTCTGTCCTGGACATGAGACCCACTGGGGAAAAGCACTGAAGGAGGTGGCTTGATAACAAAGGGCTGAAACTTCCTTCCTATGGATGTAAATAGTTGTATTACTCAGAATTCTCTGAAGAAACAAATTAATAGGGTGTATTAATGTGTGTATGTTTGTGTGTATGTTTGTGCGCGGGTGTGTGTGTACGTGTGTGTGTGTGGAGAGAGAGACAGAGAGAGAGATTATTGATAAGAAATTAGCTCAAGTGACATCCTTCTTCATCAGGGAAATACAAATCAAAACCACACTGAGATACCACCTCACGCCAGTCAGAGTGGCTAAATGAGCAAATCAGAGAACTCTAGATGCTGGCGAGGATGTGGAGAAACGGGCACCCACCTACACTGTTGGTGGGAATGTAAACTGGTACAGCCCCTCTGGAAAACAGTGCGGAAGTTCCTCATAAAGTTAAAGATAGAACTCCCCTAGGACCCAGCAATAGCACTGCTAGGAATTTACCCAAGGGATACAGGAGTGCTGATGCATAGGAGCACATGTACCCCAATGTTCATAGCAGCAATCTCAACAATGGCTAAAACATGGAAAGTGCGTAAGTGTCCATCAACGGACGAATGGATCAAGATGTGGTTTATCTATACGATGGAATACTACATGGCAATGAGAAAGAATGAAATCTGGCCATGTGTAGCAACATGGATGGACCTTGAGGGTGTAATGCTGAGCGAAATAAGTCAGGCAGAGGACAAATATCATATGTTTGCACGTATAGGAAGATTAGGAGGAACTTAACGGAGAACCATGGGGGAGAAGAAGGGGGAAATGGTGGGGGAAAGGGAGAGAGGCAAACGATAAGAGACTCTTGAATGCTGAGGACAAACTAAGGACTGATGGGTGTGGGAGGGGGAGGGAGGAGATGGGCATGGAGGAGGGCACTTGTGGGGATGAGCACTGGGTGTTATATGGAAACCAACCTGACAATAAACTATTTGTAAAAAAAAGAAAGAAAAGAAAAGAAAAGAAAAAAGAAATTAGCTCAAGTGATTATGGAGGTGGACAAGCTCCAATTTGCAGTGTAGACCAGCAGGCTGGAGACCAAGGAGAGACTATGGTACAAATGATGTCTGAAGGTATTCTGCTGGACAGTTGCCTCTTTCTTGGGGAGGCCAGTCTTTTAATTCTATTTAGAACTTCAACTCCAATGTCATCAAGTTAAATGTTAATCTCATCCCCAAACATCCTCTGAGTTGACACGTAAAAGTAACCATTACAGACTATACTTTGTCAACTTGATATCCATACTCATCTCCTTAGTCTCTGAGTAAAGACAACATAAAGTCACATTTCCACATAATGATACAACTATCCTGCATACAACTGAAAATGTACGGACTCCCAGAAAAAGACGTAAGTCCTTGGATGAAGTTTAGTCTGCTCCTTTACATCCCATAACTAAAATACCATGATGTAAAGATCACAATAATTAAATGTTATGATATAAAGTCAATTCATCTGTTTTTTGTTGGTTTGTTTTTTAGTTAGGCTCCATGCCCAGCATGGAGCCCAACTCAGGGCTTGAATCCATGACCCTGAGATTAAGACCTGAACTGAGATCAAGTGTTAGACACTCAACTGGTGTGAGCCACCCGGGTGCCCTAAAAGTCATTATACCTTATGTTACATGATAGAGGGATCAAGAAGGAAGGAAACAAAGATACTTGCTTCACATACACACAGACACACACAGACACACACACACACACACTATTTATAACCAAATAAGGAAGAAATACTCATGACAGCTACAGTCCTAATTTCTGCTACTGGTCATGTGGTTGTAGATGGTATTTAGAACTACCTTCTCCCATCACTCATTCTGTATTCCTTTTGCCTGCAACAACTAACTCCTCTGGTTGTGGTTCTTTGCCTGGCAGCACGACTGGAACCTTCATTCAAAGGGTCTACGTTATTAGTAGTCTCTCCCGGGTTTCCATTGACCTTAATCACAGGGCATGGGGATACTAAGAGATGCCCTGTATGATCTTCTGTCTTTCAGACATGCTCTCCCTTAGCCCTACTGTGGAAAAGCACTCCCAACTCCCCATGGCAGTCAGGATCAATCATTATAGCCAGCACAGGAATTGACATGTGTGCCTATTGATTTACAATCATGAAGAGTTCAAAGTGGCCAGGGGGAAGTCTTAACTTTCAGTTCAACTGAATCATTAGTGTGGCCCGTGTCCCCTTGTAACTAAGAACCCTTGGCCCACAGAGTATACGGTAACAAGGACAGGAAGCAAACATTTTGTGATTGGGTCACCAGAAGAGATATAGGCTGGTGCCACTCTCATTTCCTCCCCTTGACTCCTGGCCCCATGAATCCTAGCTATTCTTGAACAATACCAGGTATTGGATGCTCATGCGATCGTTACAGTTTCTTAGAGAAATTTTCCCCATCTCTGCAAGGTAATTCCACTGGCTGGGATTGTAAATGCATCTTCAAAAGGCCATCTCACTGTTCTATTAGGCCAACTACTCTGGGAGAGTGGGAAAGAGGGTAAGACCAGTGAATTCCATGAGTATAGGCCGGGTGCTGCATTTAATTTTCATGAATTTAGTCTCTTGACCAGAAACAATGCTGTGTGGAGTATTGTGATGGTGGAGAAGGCATTCTGTAAGTCCACAGATGGTATTTTGGGCAGAGCATTATGGGCAGGAAAGGTACATTCATATCTGGAGTGTTTATTCCATTAAGAACAAAATGTAACCCATTTCATGATGGGAGTGGTTCAATGCAATCGACCTGCCACCAGGTAGGTAGCTGGCTGATTATACTGGGGAATCGTGTCATATTGAGGAGTCAGTGTTGTTCTCTATGCTGGAAGCATGGGCACTCAGTGGTAGTCGTAGCCTGATCAGCCTTGATGAGTGGAAGTCCCCATCGTTGAGCCTATGCATAACTTCCATCCCTGCCACTATGGCCACTCTGTTCATGAACCCATTGGGTAATGATAGGGGTGGCTGGGGGAAAAGGCTGAATGATTTCCAAAGAATGGGTCATCCACTTGATTATTAAAATCTTCCTCTGCTGAGGTCACCCTGTGGTTAGCACTGACATAGAGTCTAAATATCTTCACATTTTTTTGCCTATATAGGGAGCTCTATTCACATACCTCTTCTCCAAATATCTTTGTCACCAATTTTCCAATTATGTTGTTTCCATGGGTGTTCCCCAGACCATTCAGATGAACCACTGGCCATAGTCCATGAATCAGTATACAACTTCACATCTGTGCACATTTCCTCCCGAGCAAAATGAACAATTAGGTGCAATGCTTGAAGTTCTGCCCACTGAGAGGATTTCCTTTCACCGTGTATTTCAAGGATATCCCAGACATGGGCTGTAGTGCTGTTGTTGTTTGCTTTGGGGTAGTGTCTGCATGGTGTGAACTGTTCATAAACCAGATTTTGAAGTCTTTTTTTCCTTTGTCAACTGACCACAGTTGACGCATGGGGCCACGGATGCAGGTTTGAAGAAAGAAGGCAGTATAGCAGCAATAGGAACCACAGGCCATTGGGCCATTTCTCTATATGACTTGTTTGTGCTCTTATGGTCTTCTTGAGTCTAATCTCATATATTGCATTTCCATTTGATGGTGGAGTGCTGCGGCACACCCCCAAATGTATGATTTGCAGAGTCAGATAATATCCAGCTCATGAAGGGCAGCTTGGGTCATGTGGAACTTTGGAGGCCCATGGCTAAGCGTTCAGTCTCTATGGAGGCACGATAACCAAGCCAACCCAGTGTCTCAGAATAGTCAACTGTGGAGAATGGCAGGGCTTTGCTCCAAGATCCTAAGTGACTACACTATGATACACCTACAGGAGACAAACTCTCTGAACTTCGAGCACCATTGGATAGTTCTAGATCATATGGCCTAAGCGGGAGAGTTCTTCTTCAGCAACTTGACCTTTTGCAGAGCTTTCTCTTATTCTAGGCCACATTCAAAATGAACAGCTTTTTGGGTCACTTGGTCAATGAACTGGAGTAATGCACTCAAATGAGTAGTAATATGCTGTCTCTTTCTAAAGAGACCAACTAAGTGTTTTGCTTCTTTTTCTGGCCATTGTAAAAGACTTTTAAAACAACTTACCCTTCACATTAGAAGAGATCATCTTGACGTGCTCCACCCCAGTTTAGTACCCAAATCCGTATCAGTCCACGTTCTCCAGAGAAACAGAACCAAATATAAATGGGGGGGGGAGGGAGGGAGATTGAGATATTATAAGAAATTGGCTCACTCAATTATGACAGCTGAAAGATTCAGAATGGGCCCTGTGTTCCACTAGGCTGCAGACTCAGGGAAGCTGATAATACACTTTCAGTCTGAAGTCCAACAGGTTGCAAATGGAAAACAAACAGTGTAGATGAAGTGTGAAGGTACACTACCGGAGAATTGCCTCTTACTCAAGAAGGCTGGTCTTTTCTTTCTATTTAGGCCCTTCAATGGATTGGATGAGGCTTACCCACATTAGGAACACAAGCTACTTTATTCAGCACTTATTGATTTAAATGTTAACCTCATCCAAAACACTTTACAAGTTACTATACAAAGTTAACCATCATAATAGTTAAACCCTATGATAAATTTTAGGGATTTGAGAAAATTTATTAAAATAGAATTAGATACTTTATATATGAGTCTCAAACTTGCAACATGAGAAATATTGTTTTTATTCTTCTTTTTATTAATAATGATTTCTGATTATTTAAATTTCTTATTGTTTATTTATTTTTGAGAGAGAGAGAGAGAGATTGAGTGGGGGAAAGGCAGAGAGAGAAGGAGACACAGAATTGGAAGCACGATCTCGGCTCTGAGCTGTCAGCACAGACCCCGACATGGGGCTCAAACTCATGAACCATGAGATCATGACCTGAGCCGAAGTCAGTCGCTTAACCACCTGAGTCACCCAAGCACCCCATGGTTTCTCACTATTTAAATTATATGTCTGGTTCTTTAGGTATATCTGACAAATATCTGGACTTGATAAGCCATAAAAATGTAATAATTATATGAGGTAGGTACCTTCCTTCGTTCCTTCCTTCCTTCCTTCCTTCTTTCCTTCCTTCCTTCCTTCCTTCCTATCCACCCTTTTTTCTTTTTTTATTGAAAGTTGTTTTTTAAAAATGTTTTTATTTATTTCTGAGAGAGAGAGAGAGAGAGAGAGCAGGGGAGAGTCAGGGGGAGGGGGAGAACAGAATCCGAAACAGGTTCCAGGCTCTGAGCTGGCTGTCAGCACAGAGCCTGATGTGAGGCTTGAACCTGTGAACCATGAGATCATGACCTGAGCCAAAGTCAGATGCTTAACCAACTAAGCCACCCAGGCATCCCTGAAAGTAGTTTCAAAGAGCATTTAGATCCCTATTAATTAGAATGACACTCAGGACCTGCAGTACCTGGTTAGAAATACAAAGTCTCAGCCCCTTCCCCAGATTGACTGAATAGAATCTGCATTTTTATAAGACTCCCCAAGGGATTTATGTGCCCTGATTTGAAAAATCAGTGCATGACTTTAATAATTCTAAAGCATGACTGTTTCTGAGCTGCATGCAGGACCACATGAAGCAGAATGGAAGGGGAGGGATTGATACATATTCAATTTAAAAAACATGTTTTTAAGCTTCCCAAGTGATTCTAGCATAGCACTGGAATTGAGAAGCACTGATGGAGACAAATGCTTCATCATACAAAGGAAGGTGTGACTTTCTGTCTTCTGTGGATCTGTGATTCTGTAAATATTCACTGGTATTTCTTTTGGAACCAGAACTTAGCATGAGTCAGAGTGTTCTTAGGTAAATTCTGACTGGTTGAAAGAGAGAAATCAAGAGTGACTCAAATGATATATGACCACTATGAGAACCCATAAGAACAGAGAAATAAAAAATAGAAAATTATTCCATTAGCACCTAGCACAGCATCATGGCATCCAATCAAATTCAGTTCATACTGTTGTAGAGACAAAGTTGGATGAAGAGGGTCCTCACAGAGGGGCACCTGGGTGGCTCAGTTGGTTAAGCATCTGACTCTTGATTTTGGCTCAGGTCATGATCTTGCGGTTTGTGAGATTCAGCCCTGTATTGGTCTCCACGCTGGCAGTGGGGAGCCTGGTTGGGATTCTCTTTCTCCTTCTCTCTGCCCCTCCCCTGTTCTCTCTCTCTGTCTCAAAATAAATAAACCTAAAATAAATAATGTCCTCAAAGAAAGGATTTTAGATTTTTTGAATTCTTATAATTACATATAAAATTAATTAAAGCATCAGAGTTGTCCTGCCCATTCATAAGAATATATATAAACTGTAACTTTACCATTTTATTTATGAGCATCTTATAGGAAAAGCATATATGTACTATCAAAGAGATAGACTTTTTTTTTTGTCCTTTAGTTTTGAAACCTAGCATTCTGAAGGAAGAATAATCCTTTCTTAAACTTGTACATGCCTTACATTGAACTTGAAGCCCATCC
>NW_027532825.1:1007200-1164700 GCF_008692635.1 Crocuta crocuta | reverse complement strand
ACAGTTCTTTCTCCTGGACCTCAAGGGCAATCGAGATGCCAGTGCTTTTGCTCTTCCAGGGAAAATCATGTAGCACATCCACATCATTCCTGGGGAAAATGTGGAGATGTGATCTCGTGTTAGGAAAAGAATGGAAACGAGTCATGCAGGTCCTCTTCCCCATAATGGGTTGATTGTTCAGACCGTGGGTAAAAACTACCCCCGTGGAGGGAGGGGGTGGGGGTAATGAATAGCAGCTGGAATGTTTAAGACTTGCTCTAGCTTCTCATTTCCAATAAAGGGATACAATTCCTTTCCCAGTGGCATAAATGACATTCTCAAGCTGGTAATTGCTAGAGGTTTTGTCCTCCTGTGATTCCTTCATTCAGCTGTGCATGAGGCGCGAGTCTGAGTCTGAGAGGGTGGGCTCACTTGCTCAGAAGCCCTACATCTCCCCACCCCCAAATTCTGCTCACCCCGGTGGGACTCCACAACAATAAATCAGTCTTAGCTCGGGACTGCCAGGGTGAACAATAAATCACAATAATTCTCCTATGTTCGGAGAGTTCTTGATTCCTAGGAGATTTGTAATCACGGTAGAAAGGCGAGGGTGTTAATGAGGTCTATAAATTAAGTTAAAGCAGGGTAATTATGTCCTATGTGGTAATAAAGACTGGAGTGGCTAATATCATTAAGGGGAATTAAATACTTTCTTAGATTGGGAAGATGAATTGAATAAAAATATTACTGTAAACAAGGGGCTCTTTTGTTATGTACACATTAATTATGGGGTGCACGCTCAAATGCCGCATGGGCTTAAGCTGAGCTTGTCGACTGCTGTGAGTTTGGAATGAGGATCACGGGTGTGTGTGTGTGTGGCTGTGAGCTGTGGTATCAGCCTCTGCTCTCACCTGGGTCCCAGTCTATGAAATTGCAAGCTCCCCTCTTGCTCAGTCACCATGCCTGCATCTTCCTGTGCATATTTACCTCTTAGATTTCTTATTGGACCCTTTATTCATAAGCATGTGACATGCATATTCCTGAATGCCAGCAAATGAGGTAAACTTAGGAAAAGATCATAGAGAAATGAGAATAGGTTTGTGGATGCTACACGCCGAGTGATTATTCATTCACTGTAAGTCTGTTATAAATGGCTGAGACAATCAAACTCTCCACAATATCTCATAATTTTGATATATTTATAATATGCTGAGTATTCTTGGAGCTCTATATTGATTTCTTCCTGTATCCAAACAACACCCCCACAAATCAGGTACTACTCTCCCCAATATGCAGAAATTGAGACAGAGACATCAATGATTTACCTCCTGTGTCAAAGTTGCTCCAGTATGCATTTAGAAACAAACATAAAACGTTTTAATTTTGTAATATTAATTACCTCCAGTACACCTGAAGATCCCTTCCTCTACTGGAACAGGGTAAATAACAGGAGAGAAATAGAATGAACTGACATTCTGGAAGGTGAACCAGAAAATTAAGATGATGGAAGTTAACGTTTCATTATGCTACCAAAGCCGGTACAACAAACACTGGTCGGGAGACATTTTTTTTTTTAAATGTGTATTTATTTTTGAGAGAGAGAGAGAGTCAGAGCATGAGCTGGGAAGAGGCAGAGAGAGGGAGACACAGAATCTGAAGCAGGCACCAGGCTCTGAGCTGTCAGCACAGAGCCTGACATGGGGCTCTAACCTGTGAACTGTGAGATCATGACTTGAGCCAAAGTTGGATGTTCAACCGACTAAGTCACCAGGTGCTCCTGGTTGGGAGACATTTTTGTGTGAAGGTTGAAGATATTAATAGTCTTCTTTTTTTTTTTTAAGTTTTAGAATTATTTTGAATAAAGTGTAGAGAGAAGTAGTTTGTAGAGTGGTTAAGTGTGCAGACTCAATAATGCTTAGATTCAGATCTGATCTCCCTTTTCATAACTGTCAAATCTTGGGCAAATTATTCCATCTCAGTCTCCACTTCTTTAGCCATAAATTGGGGATACTTTTGGTACTTCATAAGATTGTGTGAAAATTACATAGAACCACAGATGTAAGGCATGAGAAGGGGGTGGACATAGAGGTTTTATATAGGCATGTTTTAGTTATTGGCGAATGCTACGAGCACATCTGATTCTGGTATGACTTGGAAGAATCGTGAGACTTTTTGTCAAAAAAGTATTTCTGTGTTTCTGTATTTTATTTTTTATTTTACTTTATCTCGCCTTTTTATCGGCTACAGAATATTAGAGCCATGTTTTTGGGCCATCTACACTAAGTGCTTAGGGCCCATGTGTGAAAAGTTTGGGCATCAGTATTGGCAACATGGCCAATGAGCAAGATGGATGTGGCTTCCTGTGCCATTAGTGAAGGCACCCCTTCCCTTGTTCACTTATTCATGGTGTCCCTTGGGAATCTACACACCAATCTGAAAAGGATCTGTCCACACAGAGAGCTACCACCTTTTTCTCTTTTCTAATGTTAAATTCAAATTAATCCGCAAGTGGTATATCAGACTATATTTCTGTATTTTTATATGGCACCTTATTTTTCCTGCAATTTCCTCTTTACCCTTCCTCATCAATATCTCAGTGTCTCATTTATGACACTATGAATCAAGAGAAGAATGAAGATTCCTTGAGGGCAAGGATTCTGTTACCAGTTCAAAGCCACAACTCCACAGCCTAGAACAGTGCCTGGTACATATAATTATTAAATTAAGAAACTGAGATTCTCAAATCAAGGTAGTCTTGATCAAAAGAAAATCTGATCCTTGGGCCAGTACAAATCTTTGAAGTTAACCAATAATGAGAGGCATCCATCAGTAGATCACCATCATTATGGGTGGTATTATGAAGGGGCTAGAAAGAACAAGTGTAGATGCAGCTCTGCAAATACTGTGAAAGAGAAAGTTTTGTAAGGTTTCTGGAACATTTGATCCCCAGCAGAGACTGGCTAGACACTCAGGAGGCCCATTTCCTCTTCCTACGGATACCACCATACTACATTTTCCAGCCTCCCTGTAACTAGATTGGACCATGTGACTAGAGCTCACCAGGGGAATGAGAATGGACATAAAATATCAGTCAGGAAGCTCAGACAGTTGGGCGAAGGTGTGTCTTCCCAGTACCTTTGTTCTTCTCCACATCCATCGGTGGCCATAGAGTCCCTTGGTTAAATAAAGATGGTAGGATCTCTCTTAGACTCAGTCGCTGAATAACTGTGTGGACCTGAGCCTCCTGAGCAACCCACATAAATATATTTCTTCTTAAAATTATTTTTAACTTAATTTTTTAAATTATATTTCTTTATTTTTTAGGGAGAAAGAGAGAGAGAGAGAATCCCAAACAGGCTCCATGATCAGTGCAGAGCCTGATGACCGACGTAGGGCTCAATCTCAAGACCCTGGAATCATGACTTAAGTTGAATCGAGAATTGGACCCTCAACTGACTGAGCCCTCCAGGCCCCCCAGTATATGCCTTCAATGAAAACTAGAATTGCATTTTGTTGTTGGGAATTGGGAGTTTGTTACAGGACTGAGCTTATCTTTATTAATGTACACCTTCCATTTAACAAAATGGAATTTCCTTACATTTATTTACTTGACACAGCAAATTATATGCCAGGTTCTGTGCTGGATACATGGAAGTTTGTTACCCACCAGCCTTATATGGTAACCAGCTCAACAATTCACAATATATTGGGGTTTTTGGAAAACTTTAAAAAATATCCACATTTTATTTAACATAATAACCAATTGGTAGTTTCAGATATTTCTGATTTAAACTCAATTCTAAAAATTCATATTCCTTTTTCTCCCTACTGCTACCTGCGGAAAGTCAACTTCCAGTCTCTGTATTTCCCCCTCAGGCCCAGGGCCAAGGTGATGATATGGAGAATCTAGTTCCAAACAATTAATTGGAGACATCACTTAAATTCCTTGTTCCTGCAGCTGGTACAAAGAAGTTCTCTACACTGTATTATTTGCTCTGCTTTTCCTTGCCTTCATCTTTACGTACAAAATGATTTGAATTTAAGGAGAAAGAAGGAAGTAATCTTGAGTATTTTTTAGTCTATTGGAGAGGTGGCTGTGGGAAGCATTTCTCTTCTTAATCCAGAGGAGATCAAGAGGAGATCAATCCATAATTGAACAAGACAAATATCCTAGCTTATAGTAGAGTGTGTCGTTTCCTGGCTTTGCTCCCATTTTTATATTCCCCTTAGGTACATAGTATAAGGAAGGATAGCTAACACTGGATGTTGGCTTCTGAGAACCTGCCTTCTCTTCAAACGCTGTGATCTCTTTTTCCTGAGGTTTCCTGGCATTCTTCTTAAGTCCTGATTTGACATTATCCTCATTATTCACTGTTTCTATTTGAGTGCTTCTATTTCTTTTGATATATGTTTTTTATCTCGTACCAAATCCAGAAACACTTAATATACTTAAGACATCTCCAGACAAATGAAATCAATCTCTTATTTTTTTTAAATTTTTAATGTTTTATTTATTTCTGAGAGAGAGAGAGAGAGAGAACTCAGGGGAAGGTCAGAGAGAGAGGGAGATATAGAATCTGAAACAGGCTCCAGGCACTGAGCTGGTAGTCTGCACAGAGCCCAATGAGGGGCTCAAACCCACGAACCGTGAGATCATGACCTGAGCCAAAGTCAGACACTTAACCGACTGAGCCACCCAGGCGCCCTGAAATCAATCTCTTCTTAAAATCACTATCAGGCTATGGGTTTAAAACAACTTAACAAAATGTTTGACCAAGTTACTTCATGTTCCTTTACATAAAATGAGAAAATGTGAGGCAGAAGTTACATCCTGAAGAATGCCGCAAGGCTCTGTCTTTCGCTTGGTTAAATTCAATATTTTCATCAAATTCCAGGGCCATAAGGATGAGACTAAAGTTCATCACTAAAGTTAAGTTTATAATTTCAGAATAATCTTTGCATACGGACGCCATAACATGGATCTAATATGATAAACATTATGTGTTATGAACTATGTTAAGGACTGGGTAACAGCTACACCCACAATTCCTTTTCAGTGGCTACCACAAATTAATATTTGCTATTTTAATAGGCTTGAGAGAAGTGTGAGGAAGAATGGTGAGCTCATGACATTGGGACAAGGGACTGGGATAAGACTTTCAAATATAGTTGGAGGAGTTACTTCTCTAATCCTTATCGACTAATTTAATTGGAGTGTAGTATTCAAAATAGGAGAGGGATGTCCATCCTCTGCTTTGCATTGGCCATAGAATTCTTAGATATGTCCATGCCCTTAAACAAAAGGCTACCAGGAACACATCTGTAGTTGAACAACAGAGATGGGCATTTGTTGCAGTGAGCATTATGGGAGACAGTGGGGTATCAGTGGAGGAGGGTTTTAGCAAAAACTCATTATAGGATTAGGTTTGAGTTAGAGGAGAGTCTAAGAAAGTGAGGACTTACTCTAGAATGGTCCTGTCAGAAAGACTGCAATTGAATGGTTAAGTGTCTAATAAATCTTTCCTTTGGAAGGGTAAACTAGAAGGTAGATAAAGTTATAATTTGGTAAATAAATGGTGACCACTTGTTTTAGTGAGAAAGTAACTTCAAAATAATTTTAAAATCATATAGATTTTCGTTTACAGTCTTTCCTGTACCTTTCTAGCTGTATGATCTTGAAAAGTTACTTAACTGCCTTAATTGCAATTTATTCATTTGAAAAATGACAATAATATTGTTCTCAGGATGAATATATATATTTAAAAAGAAAAAAAAATCGCAGCATAGCATCATCATTACTACTGTCAATCTCCTTTAACAGAATCCAGTCTAGACCTGGAAATTAGTACTTTAAAGGAAGTATTAATAGATATTCACAGCATCCCTGGAGCATTTGGAGACAACTAAGTAGAGATGTCAAGTTTACAGCTGGATAATGTACAAATCCAGAGTTCAGTATAGAGGAAGGAATTGAGGAATATATATACACTTACCACCCTGGTGCTCATGAGGTCTCCTTAATCATCTTCAGTTTATTTACCAGGACCAAGAATATCCAAAGGTAGAAGAACATAAGGTATCTGAAACATAATTGAAAAGGAGTAGCCAGTGACCAGTGAGGAAGGAGGGAAACCCAGAGATTTGGGTTTTCATTTGAAGAACATGAAGTCACGGATAACAGATGGTCGTCTGTTTAAAAGGCTGTGGCATTAAATAAGCTCAATTAAGTGTAACAAGTATATCAGTTACCAGTGACCTGGGTATTTGTAGTGACATGAAGAGGTAAAAGCGTGATTGGTATGGGTTGAAAATAAAATGAGATGAGAGAATTTGGAGATGGAGAACAAGCATTTGTTTGTTCTCAAGCATTAATTTAATAACAAGCATTAATTTGATGATTTTTGCTTCAAAATGGTAGACAACAATAGGATAGTATCTGGGATTGAGTGTTTTTTTTTTTTAAGCGTGTTTATGTGCTAAAATATTCTAGTAGAAAGAGAAATATGAATTATTTCAGGAAAGAATATTTAGAAATGTTAGAGCAATGTACCTGAGTAGTGGGGTGGGGAGGAGATCACCTCTGGAAAGTAAGTGGCACAGTTGAATCTAGTAGGAGTCTGAAGAGCTTTGCTCTGTGGCCCAGGAAATGGAAAGTCCATGGGTACAGTGCTGGGAAGTGAGTTAGAGGTGGCAAGTTCTGTAGTGTTCTCTTCTGTTTGTTTAGTTATCTCAAAGGAATAGGATGGATGTCTGTCCTCTGAGAATGAGGAGGAAGGGAGTGTGGCAAATCTGAAGATAGGGTGGGAAGTTGCTCTCCAGGAGAATGGAAGAATAAGTGAATTAAGGTACTAGTGTCATCTAAATCTCAAAATGTTGATTATAGATGTGGTCGTATTTTAAAACACGCATTCAATGCTCAACCATTGTCAATAATGGTACTTCTCCTTAATAAACATTTAACTATGAATATAAGTAGTCTCATCAATGTTATTCCTTAACTATTTTCATTAGTAGAGTCGTAAACATGAAGGCTAGGTGGCATCAAGTCAGTATAACAATGGTCCAAAAGGGACTCCTTTCTCTGATTACCCCCTTTCCTGACACAGTTAATTCCTCCATTCATGTTCCTTCTGAGTCACCTTGTAAAAATGTCTGGTATCACATTTTCCACTGTAAGATCTTAGATTAAATACAAATCCATCCCTTTCATTAACTGTGAAATCCTTCAAGGATGAACATAGCATATGTATTCCCTGGACTTCATAGAATATCTGACACACCCCAGAAGAAAGTTGTTTTCTGAGATAAATGAGTGAATGATGTTTTCTTCACTGATGGTAGGATCTTTCCCCTGAAGACAAATATAATGATTTGTGTTTATTGTTATTAAAATTATTTTTAGAGGTATTGCCTTTTTCTTCAAACTGTTAATCTAATTTAAAAGGCCAGAAAAAATAAAAAGTAAAATACTAAACTATCCATCATTACAGACTCATTCTCAAGTTACAATCAAATTCAACTTTTTTTTCAATTTCACTTGCATGCAAGTGAAAATAAATATATCTTTGCAGCATAAGCCAAAGATAGAACTTCAAAGTTTACTTCCTAACAATTCTTACATTTTTTTTCCTTACGAGTAGCTATTGGTCATAAAATTAGCAATATTAGTTTTTAGTTCCTCTCTCTCTACGTGAGTTCCCTAAACTCTAACAAAATGGAAGGGTTATTTCCTAAAAGTCAACATAACCAATGTATTCAGCATCCTTCTTATATTACACTAATACTATTCTGTGTTTTATTTTTCTTTTTCCAAATGACATTTTCCTTGTGGAATCTGTTCCTTTTTAATCAGTATTGGCTCCTAAAATAAATTGCTATCATTAGAATCCAACATCCTATTTTATAGTCCATTCTAGTTTTAATGGCAGCTTGAGCAGAGCCCTTTGGGTTTTCATACTCTCTTCTAGATCAGATCCCAGATATAATTGCAGTCTCCATAGTGGAGAGCAGTACCACTCAGGGGCAAGAAATGGGGAAGATTTCTGGGAGAGGCATTAGGGCCAGGCTGATGGAATAAAAATGAAAATAATAGCTCATAATTATTGCTCGCTTAGCTGTGGAAGTAACATACTTAGAACTTTCAGAAGAACACGAGGTCTTACTTGCAGTATGTCCTTGTCTGGGGGCTGTGCAGACATTGTCTGCTGGAATCTGGACAAGACCCTGCAATGTGAGGACCTGGAGAGGTGTGTAAGATCTTAGAGGAAAAAATTGTCAATTGCTTTAGCTATTAAAATCTCTAACAATTAGGAGTAGCCACCTGGGAAGTTGCTGAGGCTTCTTAGAAGACGGAGAAGATATTACAGCCCAGATGTAGAAGAGCTAGTTCTCTCCTATGTGAAATAGTCTGTTCTAGATGGAATAAGCTTTCTCTTTTTTTGTTGTTATAGGTCACAGTCAACGGAGACTAGACATAGGCACACTATACTCTTTCTGTGGTTACTGAGCATGGAAAATTCTGAATTTAACAAACAAAACAAAATGAAACAAAATTTTTATTCTTTATAGCTATAGCAGCCAATTCATCCATAGACAGGAAAGATGGCGGAGAAGCCATTCTGCTGGGATGACCCACATTTCTTCCTCCCGGATGGGGAAGGAACCATGTAAAATTATAGTAACGAGCCTTCCAAGTGAGAGCATGCTGACAGCAGTGAGAAAGGCGGTGAGAACATATGGGCAACATCTCAATCTGTTCGTGAGAGGCGACCTTCTGTCTGGCAAAAATGACTACACAGAAATGAATGAATAAGTAATCACATCCAATATGGGGTTATAGAACATTCTAAAACAAAAGGAGTGACACTGAAAATAAGAATATATTAAACTGAAATAATATTTGGTCACATTTGCCTTATTCTACCGTTAATAAAGTAGGGATAATACACATAATCAAGAGTTCCACCAGCCCTCCAGCCTCTTGAGTCACTCCCTCTCTGATTTCAAAGTAGTACCCCGTGGGCCCTTTCCCAGGAGTCTTCAGGAAGAGGGAATTCCTCTTGGCAGTTCACATATTAATTTAGACAACTTCTCTTCCTTGTGGAGTAATGCCATGCAAACACAGGAATTTAACTGTTACAAATGCTGTCTAAAGTACCAGGGTATGTGAACAGTTCAAAAGTTGAGCCAAGGGAGGTCGGCCAACAGTAAGACTATATGAATGTAGTCTTTTGTTGTTGTTGTTGATTTATTTTACTGCAGCATAATGGAGTCTAGAAGAACTCTTTAATTCTAATGTTAATGATTAGAAGGTAAAATTGTAGCCAGTATGACACACATACACATGCACACACACACACATAGGCACACGCACACAATACCTACAGTGTTCATATATCCGAAAATGTGAAGCCACAAAAGTAACACACACACACACACCGTGGACCAAAGTGATAGGAACAAAAAGACTGTATTCTCCTACAAAAGACATACACTTAGAACCAATTTAAAACTACCAACTATATACACTGGCTGCAAAAGCTATAGTGAAATAAAGAAAATCAGCAAGGGTAATATAACAAGGTAGGCATGGTAAATCAGGGAAATGCAAAAGAATTGAGAAGGTAGAGATACATGTAGAAAGATGAATGATAGGGAAACCAGGGCAAAAAGCAACATCCAGAGAAATTAGAGCATATTTAGATTGCTAAGCCTGACATTAGATACTGATGACACAACACATCCACATCTTCATGCTCCATAAGCAATGTCTACATCAATATCTATTAACCAACGTTCTCTAAGATTGTCAGAATTGGCTGTCTGGTCTGNCCCCAGGGGGATATCCACCCCACTCGGTGGGCCTTGGGCTGGGTGGGGGTATCCTGCTGCTCTCAGTCTGGCTACCCGTATATTTCATGTACGTTTTGTTCTGTCCCTTGTAATGTCAGCTCCATGATGATAGGATTTTTCTTTCTTTTTTATTTCCTTGTGTTTCCCCAGAGTCTGGAAACATGCCTGGCAAAATAATCAATGGTCCATGATTATATCTTGAAAATGAATACAAGAATGTACCTCTTCGAAAACCTCTTCTCTGGTCTGCACGTTGGATTCACCCCAAAGCACTCCAATCCCTTTCTATCTCCTAGAGCTTAAAGAGAGTAAGCACATACTTGAAGAGTCTCCCCCTATTCCAGGCCCCTGCATCATAAACACCTGCTTTTTAAACATCTCTGTCATATAGTCTGGATTTGATTCCTCTTTCAGTCTTTTCTCTACTTTCCATTGGCTTCCATTGGCACTGACCCAGCCCTGAACAAGGATCTGACAAGAACAACACACAGCAGAGAAATTGGAGAATGGATGTGCCAAATACCTATTCCACTCTGCCATTACTCATGCTTCATTTAGCAATGTGTCTAAGCATATATGGATCTTTATGCATTTTGTTAACTTTTCAAGATTGACAGCTTTGAGAACTGACTATTCTTGATTAAATAGATCTTTGTCTTTATCAAGGCTTTCCCACAAGCTCTTAGGGTCTCCATTTCAGGCCCATTTAGTATTTTCCATGATTTGTGCAGCGAATATTGTCACCTCCTTCCTCTTTTCATATTCCAGCTAGAAGATTGGATAGGGAATGCACCTGGATGGCTCTGTCTGTTAAACATCAGACTTCGACTTTGGCTCAAGTCATGATCTCACGGTCCATGGGTTTGAGCCCCATGAGGGGCTCTGTGGGGACAACTCGGAGCATGGAGCCTGCTTCAGATTCTGTCTGTCTCTCTCTCTCTCTCTCTGCCCCTTCCCCACTCACACTTGTCTTTGTCCCTCTCTCCAAAATAAATAAACATGTTTTAAAAAGATCGGATGGGATGGTCTTATACATATTTTGCGTAGTAGCATGACCAGTATCTGCTTTATTTCTATTTAAAATAGGAAAGTATCATTTTAATTCCTTTTCCTGCCTGGTTTTACTCTTCCGGGAAGCCTGGTTTGACTATTCTAATTCTCCTATAAGCTGGGCTTCACATTCTGGATGCAAGTCAAGAGACTTTTATAATAAGTACGTTCTCACTTTCAAAATATGTGAGAACAGGATATGTTTAACCAAATAACGGGGTGAGACCCATCGCCCGTCTCAGCTTGCAGGGACCCAAAACTCACCACACTAATCTCTTATTGCCTCTTTCAAGAGTTTTATTTGTTGAGAGCCCGAGGCAAGGTCTCACTGGTGTGTTTCTTACTAACTTCAATCAACAACCTGTTTCATTACCCATTATGCGTGTCTCAAATTACACCTCGGATCAGGTGCTGGAAACAAGACCACTCAGGGTTGGAGCCTGGGCCTTAACCTTTTAGAGGTGCCAGAAACGGCTGGTCAGGCTCTCAGGGATCGTCTGCATTTGCAAAGTTTTCTCTAGAAGCAACAGTGATTTTGCGGAAGCACTGGAAACAGTGAGGCCCTGTCTGTGCTGGACTGCGCATGTGTTCTCCCTCCTTTCTAAAAATAAAGACCCCCTAAGTTCAGGGAGGTGTGCACATGTGGAACACACCCCCCAGGTGCTTGCTCACCAGACTGAAGAGGCGGGTGGGCGAGGGATGCTCCCTGGGGGCTCCATACAGGTTCAGAAGGACTTTACAGAATGCCAGCACGTGTCATTTTTACTGCATCAGACCCTGATGATTACATTTGCAATGTAATTAAGGCGAGTTTATTTTTAGAGTTGGCATTGACAGTCCGGGAAGGTAAAGAGATCTGTTGTTTACTCCGGGCACTCAGGAAAGAAGTGACAAATCAAGGCATGAAAGTTACTAAGGGAAGGGTAGATGTGTCAGCGAGCCTAGAATCAGATACAACAAATTGCACGTTGATTTTCACCATTTGGGGAAGGATCAAACTGTATTTTTCAGATTTACTTTTCCTTGGCTCCCTTTGGAAGGCATTACTCAGGCTCTGCTCCATGATGAAAAGCTTGGTGGAGAGCATGAGTCGGCAGCCAGGGAGAAGTGGACAAGACTTTGCTACTTCCTGCAAAATATTTTCCTTTCCCTTTTTAGAATCCAGGGCCTGGCCACCTTATCCACTATTCCTCCGGTTGGGTAAAAACTCCTTCTCCAGATTTCAGTAGATTCACATTCTAATTATTTTTTTCCCATTTAAGCTCTACTCTTTATAAAACACAAGCCTTTGTCTTTTTTTTTTTTAAGGCAATTTAACAAATCAGAGAAAGGATTTGAACAGAAGTCTTCTTTGATAGCATTGCAATTAAAACAATTATGGTTACCTGTTCTTCTGATTAATGGTTCAGACGGTGGTCTGGGCTGGCCCAAGAGAAAGCCAAATTAAATGGAGGGTAAAGGTGAGAGTAAAATACAGGATATATCTAAGTTAGCTAAAGAAAATCATTTGCTTGGAAACTGTAATTGAAAATATGTATCCATAGCATATAAATAAACCTACGATTAATATGCATGGCTGTTATTGCCAAATGGAAGAAAAGGCATCACCACACTCAGGCTCATGTATTATGTCCTTAGGTCCCCCACCCCTCTCCAACCTGTTGATGGAGACAAAAGGCAATCTCTCAACTGGCTTTCTATATTGATGAAATTAAAATGATGCTAAATACCTATTTTTCACTTTAGTTTCTAGAAACTACTAGTCTCTATATATCTGTGGTGGAAAGAGGCAACCTTGACCATTTGGCATGATTTAGATTAAATAAAATACGCATACTTTGTAGGCAATGAAACACAGATTCAAGGGAGTTTTTTGAAAAGTTTGAGCTTAAATGTAGTCTAACCTGGAAATTGTCGCAAGGGGTGGGTGGAAAAATTATTAAAATGTGGATTCTTTGACCATCTGTAATGAACTGGGCATCTAGACCTAGTAATACATCAGTTATAAAACCAACTTGTGTCCTGAAGGACTTTCTAGAGGGTTTCCTGAGAAGTCAGAAACCTGTGGGTAATAAAACAAACAAACAAACAAACAAAAACCCAAAAGAGTTGTTACTGATTCTGTGCCAACATAACACTCAGAGCTAGGGGTGCCTGGATGGCTCAGTCGGTTGAGCATCTGACTCTTGGTTTCAACTCAGGTCATGATCTCACTGTTAGTGAGTTTGAGCCCAGCATTGGGCTCTGCACTGAAGGTGTGGAGCCTGCTTGGGAGTCTCTCTCTCCTTCTCTCTCTGCCACTCTGCTCACTCTCCCTCTCAAAATAAATAAACTAACATTAAAAATAAATTTTAATTTAATTTTAATTTAATTTTAAAATCTTTAATAAATATTTTAACTGGAACATAGGATTCGTCACTTCAATTATATTATTCTGCCCTGGTTGAACCCAGCCCTCTCCACAGTCTGTGGCACATGTTGATAAGACAAAGAACAAAGCACTGACCCTCACTCTCTTCCTCAGCTCCCTCTGAATGGCATCATCGTGCATGCAGATGGACAAACCAGGAACATGGCATCATCTTTAGAGTTTCCCTGGCCTTTTACCCCTTGTCGAATCCATCCTTTTTACCATTTAATACCCATTCTCCTTCAATTGTTGTATATTCATGCTACCTGTCTCCATTTCAACCCCACCTTCCTAAGAGACACTTTCTTTTCCCTGGATTCATTCTATAGCCTCTGTGGTAGAGATCCATTCCCCACTTTTGATTACACTGTACTCTGAAAACCATCCCTGTGTTGCTGGAGTTTCCTAACTCTAGGAGTCATGCATCCCTTCTAGGGAAACTCAGGAACTATGTTTTCAGAAGTTTCTTTGCAGCTGGGATACATGATTGTGAACTGGATCTGCCAACCGGATACAAACCAGTGTGAGATTTCCTTTGAGAAGTGAAGGATGTAAAGGCAGAGCCAGGTCGTGGGATCGCTTCTGTCACAGGAAAACAAAGGTGCTTGCTGCTGTCAAGGCGGTAGCAGGGGACAGGGAAACCAGATGTCCAGTTGAGCTGGTATGTGCTCTCTGTGCCAGCAGAGAGGTCTTCACAGGAGCGGTGGCTCAGAGAGGGGTAGGGGCCCATGACAAGACAGGTCAAGAAAAATGAAAGGGAACATTGAGACACTTCGACAGCAACTTGATGTCACCACAATGTCCAATGGGATGACTATTTGAACAGGATACCAATCAGGGTTTTGTCAAACTCACAGGGTGACTGGCTTGCACTGAGGGCAACTAGTCATGCTCCGTAGGACCATATGAAATGTGCATGACATTTTAAAGTAAATTTGTAAACTGCAACCAAGAAATGTAACAAATCTGAGAAGATACAAGTATTATTAGTGCAAGATAGATGCTTATAACAGCAGTGTCCCTCAGGCATTATAATATAGCCCACACTTTACCACAAGAATCATTGAATTAGGTAGTGATCTTGTTATCACACATCTTAAAAGACTCGTCACAGGATACCCAACACAATTTGATGAAGTGTTTTCAATTTTATTTTTAATCAAAGATGAGTCACGAATAGGAAATTAACAGATTTGAAATCAAGTTCTTCTACTGAAAAATCTTTAATGACAACTATAACTGTTATATAACTTATAACAGATTAAGTTGTTGACATTGGCAACTGAGGAAGGATTAAGGCTGTACCTTGAGAATTAGCATCATTTTCCCCAGTGGCAATCAACTTAATAACTGAATATTTTGCATTTGCCAAAATTGCTTTAAAATCTCTTGTTTTATACCTATATGCCTCTGTGGGGCACTGATATCTCTACTACAATCTTTATTAAAATAGAACACAGGGTCGCTTGGCTGGCTCCATCGGTTAAGCATCCAACTCTTGACTTTGGTTCAGGCCATGATCTCACAGTTTGTGAGTTTCGATCCCGGCATCAGGCTCTGTGTTGATAGCAAGAAACCTGCTTGGGATTCTCTCTCTCCCTCTCTCTGTCCCTTCTCTGATTGCTCTCTATCTCTCTCTCAAAATAAACTAAAATAAACTTAAAAAGGGGAGCCTGGGTGGCTTAGTCGGTTAAGCGTCCGACTTTCGCTTAGGTCATGATCTCGCGGTTGGTGGGTTCGAGCCCCGCGTCGGGCTCTGTGCTGACTGCCAGCTCAGAGCCTGGAGCCTATTTCAGAGTCTGTGTCTCCCTCTCTCTCTGACCCTCCCCTGCTCACACTGTCTCTCTCTCTCTCTCCTAGAAATAAATAAAAGTACAAAAAAATTAAAATAAACTTAAAAATATAGAACAGAAAAATCTTTATATCTTACTTCCATAGAGGAAGTATCATCTGCCAACCTAAAGTAACTATGTTCACTAGTGAGAAGTAAGATTATTCATTATATTAAAACCTTACATATTGATATGGATAGCTTTCATTCAGGATGCGTGCTCTGGTGTTTAGTATGCTGACCACAACTTCCTTTGAAACTTTTTGTTAAATTATGCTGGTGGCACAATAAAAATCTATAAGTAGTGATTCTCTAAATTAATTGTTTATATGCATATCACCAATAAAAATGTACATAAGTTTTGAAATTTCTTGCTTTGTTCCTGTGTGCCATATTTGTTTTGATTACATTTACTGCAATGTAATTTATGTCTGTGAAGACTTTGAACTTGTACTTAGAAATGTGCTCCTTACTGACATATATGAACCTATATGTTTCTATACATACATACTTTTTCCCGAAAGGTCAGCTCTATATCCTTCAGCACAGAAGGTTGAGGAGCGCAACACTAGAGCCTTTGAAGAGCATTAAGTCTTGATTCCATGTCCTTCCCCGACATCTGGAAGCTATCCCAAAGTCCTTTTCTGCTTAAACCAGAAGGAAAGGGATCTGTGTTTTTCAGTTCAAGCCACCTCAGTGTCTCCAAATTCTTTCTTGCCCCCTCAAACCCTTTCTCCACACTTTGGCCTCAGTAATCATTATATGAATTCAAGTTTATTCCTATCATATTGTTTCAAAAATCCTTCAATGCCTTCTCATTTGGTAATAGGGAAAAGAAAAATCCAATATGTGTCCTAAAAGACAGGAATGGGAACCCTTTTTTTTTCTGTTTCCAGCTTCATGATTTACCGCTTTCCAGCTTATTCTTTCTGTTCCATCCACCTTTGCCATTTTCTTCCTCCTTCTTTCCCTCCCTTCCCTTCTCTTCTCTCCCTCCTTCCTCTCTACTTTATGTGCTGGGCTTCCTTCCTGTTTTACTTCCTTCCTGTCTTCCTTTTTCCCTTCTTGCTTCTTTCTTTCCTCCCTCCCTCCCTCCTCCCCTCCCTTCCTCTCATCCTTCCTTCTGTTTCTCAAACAGTCCATACTGCTGTCCTCCATAGAACTGTCATTTCCTCAGCTGACAATTATCTTCCTTTCATTCAATGTTTAAATCCTATTTTTCTTCTATAGGTCTGGTCAAATGACACTCCTTCAAGGAATTATTATTTGAACAGCTCAGGTATGGTTTCCAATTTGGTTCAGTTGTCATAGCACAGTGTACTTCCATTCCGTATTATCTGAGGAAGGTGGCTTGTGAAAAACATTTGCTTCCTTCAGAAAACAATATAGTACATGATCGATGCATCTTTTTCTCCATACTGTCTTCAATCCTAAACCCAGCCAGGCATGGAGAACTCAAAGGTCACAGTAAAACATGCACAACTAGATGGATAGATTGTCAACCTCCTTGAGTGTCAAGGAAAATATTTTAAAATAATATTTATGAAGATTACATACTATTAGTTGTACAAATATACTATAATTTATTTTCAATAATATTTTGAAATAATAATTTTTAATATCACAGCCATCCATGAAACCATGACTCACAGCAAGAACTACTGTCTTCGTAATGACCACGTGTACACTCCTGGGACTGTCCTGAAAAGGTGATCAGCTGAAATCCGATATTCATCACCCCATTGCTTTTCATAATTTAATACACTTTTTAATTTTGGATTAATTTTAGATTCACAGAGCATTTTTTTAATGTTTATTTATTTATTTTTTTTGAGAGAAAGAGCACCAGCAGGGGAGGGGCAGGGAGAAGGAGCTAGAGAATCCCAAGGAGGCTCCACGCTGTCAGTGCAGAGCACAATGCAAGGCTCAGCCTCACAAACCATAAGATCATGACCTGAGCCAAAACCAGAGTTGGTCCCTTAACTTACTGAACCACTCAGGCGCCCTGATTTACAGAACATTTTCAAAGACAGTACAGAATGTTTCCATATAGCCCACCCCCAATTTCCCTTATTATTAACATCTTAAATTTATATAGTTATTTGTGACAATGAATGAACCAATATTAATGTATTATTATTGACATAAGTCTGTGCCTTTTTTGGATTTCCTCAGTTTTTACCTGATGGGCTTTTTTGGTCCAGTGGCTCACCCAAGTTCCCCTGGCAAATTTATCCCACATACCTCAAAGCACCTCCTGATGGGGGCTAGTATTCAGACTTTCTCTATTATTGATGATCTTGATATTTTTGAGCTGGTGCTGGTCAGCTATTTTGTAGAATGCCTCTCTGGTAGGGTTTATATACCACACTTTTCTCATGATTATCTTGTGATTTGGGGTTTTGGCAAAGAAGGTAAAGTACCCCTCACATCATATCAAATCAATGGTACATACGGACAACAGGGCTTATCACTGCTGATGTTGACTTTGGTCACCTGGCTGTGACAGTGTGAGATTTCCTTAGTGTAAAGTGACTCTTTTTATCATATCCACAACCTGCTCTTTGGAAGGACATCACAATGCCCAGCAAATAGTTGGCAGGGGGGTGTGTGTGGATAATGCTCCACTTCCTTGAGGGGACAGTATATGCATTCATTATTTGGGATTCTTCTGCAAAGGAGATTTGTCTCCTATCCCCTATTTTTAAATTTATTTACATTGGTATGGACTCATGGATTTTTACTTATACTTAGCACTAGAATCCAGTCTCACATCATTTATTTGTTACCCAAACTACTT
This sequence comes from Crocuta crocuta, assembly GCF_008692635.1. Classification (NCBI taxonomy): domain Eukaryota; kingdom Metazoa; phylum Chordata; class Mammalia; order Carnivora; family Hyaenidae; genus Crocuta; species Crocuta crocuta. The sequence continues at coordinate 1,146,778 of NW_027532825.1, read as the reverse complement.
CAGCATTCATCATTGAAAACGTTTCCATCTGGCTGTGCAGTCCCTGTGATAGTCCTCCAGTGTTGTATTTTGCTATGTTTGTTTAGAGCACTTCCCTATTTTGGGAACTACAAAATGCCCCACACTCATCACGTGTATACCAGTTTCCAGCCTTCGAATTAGCCATTTCTCCAGAGAGCCCTGGTACCATTTATTGGAGAAGAGTATTTGGAAAGCACATATGGGTGCTGCATGTGCCTGTTGTCACTGGGGTGCTATTGCTTGTAGGCTCAGCTGACAGAACACATAAACATAAATGTGCATACTAATCCGTGTATCCACACAAATCTACAAAAATTTCTGCATGTATCCATCTGTATGATATTAAGCTGAACATCAGCTCATAGTGGTGTCTCCAGCTCTAAGCCATTACCTCATCTATCATTTTACACTTCTGCCCTTGATTACCTGTGCCTCACACTCCGACGGGGAGAAGCTTGGCTCCCGCCAGCTGCCAGTCATTTACTTAATCATCCGATTCCAGTGTACTCCTGATAGAACTGTTAATCCATGCCCCCGTGGAAAACAACTTTACATACTGGCCTAGAGATTATGTGCCGTGTACGTTGTTATTAGCCCTACCCTCTGCATTAGTTTCCAAAGTTATTTAGGTCACAAGTTTTTCTCCTGCTCTGTTCAATGACGTTATTTCTTATATTTATAATACAGTGAGACTGTTGTCACACTCTTGCCTTAGATCCTAGGCTTCCCCAAACTCCTAAATGATTTTTGAGAAAATTTGTACAGTCAGATTTATTCATTCCACTGCAAAGTTCTGCAGGTTTTGGCAAATGTATGGTGTCATAGAGCCACTACTATGGTGTCCCATGAACTAGTGTCCTCACTGTAAGATTCTCCCCCACCCCGTGCTTCACCTTATTCACCTTTGCAAACCCATGGCAGTCACTGATCTTTTTTACTCTTTTACCTTTTCCAGAATGTCACATAAATGAGATCATATAGTTTATAGCCTTTTCAGATAGCTTCTCTGACATAGCAGTATACATTTAAGATTCAGCCATGATTTTGCCTGGTTTGATAGCTCAATCCTTTCTACCATTGACTAGTATTTTCTTTTGATACACCACAGTGTGTTTATCTATTCACCTGTCGAAGGGTATCTTGGTTGCTTCCAATTATAATAGAACTTCTAGGGGCGCCTGGGTAGCTCAGTCAGTTGAGTGTCTGACTTCAGCTCAGGTCATGATCTCATGGTTTGTAAGTTTGAGCCCCGCGTCAGGCTCTGTGATGACAGCTCAGAGCTTGAAGCCTTCTTTGGATTCTGTGTTTCCCTCTCTCTCTGCTCCTCCCCACTCACATTCTGTCTCTCTCTCTCTCAAAAATAAATAAAACATTTAAAAAAAAGAACGTCTATAAACATTTGTGTGTAGATCTTTCAGCAGACAGAAATCAAATGAGTTAAAAAATTATGAATAGGATCCACAAGTTGGATCCTACAGTAAGAGCATATTAGGTTGGTAAGTATACTGTCAAGTGACTTTGCATGAATCATTTTACATGAATACCAGTATTGAGTAAGAATTCCTATTGCTCTGAGGCCAGTGCTATAGTAAAAGAAGTTATAGTTGCCAGATGGAGTTGAGCTATTCTAATAGATCTAATCATAACCCATTGTTTTCCATTGCATTTTCCTCACCACAATAGTGTTGATCATCTTCCTGTGTGCTTCTTTGCAACCTGTAGATTTTCTTCAGTGAGATGTCTGTTTAAATTTTTTGTCTATTTTTAATTATTCGAGTATTACTTTTAAATTGTTGAATCTTGAAGGTTCTTCAATTGTAAGTATTTTAGATGTAACTCTTTGATCAGATGGATATTTGCAAGCATCGACTCTTAGTCTGCAGACCATCTTTCCATTCATTTAAGAGTGCCTTTCAACCAGAAGGATTTATTTGTATGTTTGTTTTGTTTTGTTTTTTAATATTAGCAAAGTCCAGCTTAACTGATTTTCCTTTCATGAATCATGCTTCTGACATTGGATAAGTCTCATGAGCGAATCCAAGGTGACAGAGATTTTCTCCTAGAAAATCTTTAGGTCAATGATCCAGTTTGAGTTATTTTTTGTGTAAGATATAAATCTATGTCTAGGCTGAGCTGCTCTAGCATCATTTATTACAAAGAGTATCATTTCTTTATTGTTTTGATTTGTTCCTTTGTTAAACATCAGTTCCACTATCTGCATGGGTTTCAAAAGAAAATAGTAGTTTACATCAAAATAGTAAGTGCATGTTACTTTGCTCAAGACTTTTTATTTCTGTGAATTTAACTTAAAATGATAATCAGATAAGTTCACAAGGCTGCATATGTGAAGATGCCCAACAGAGCATAATTTGAATGTATATTATTTTTAAGCACTTTTGATGTGATTTTATTGATGACAATTTCAGAAATTAACATGTCTCCAAGCTATGGAATTCTTTGCAAACCCTCAAATGTATCTTATAGTTTTATATATTTTTATACAAAAATATGTCCAAGGTAGTGTGTGTGTGTGTGTGTCCATATAAGCTGCATGTATGAGCTTATATATTTAAAATGATATGACAGTGTATATATGTGTGTTTGTGTCTATATGTGTCTGTGTGTCTGTGTATAGGAAGAGAAAGACAGAGACAGATATAAGAAGAAATTTGCCAAAATGCCTGGTTTTATGCTGTCAGGCGACTATATAGATCATTCTGTAGCATTTAACAGATTTATAGACACGTGTTATTTTATTATCAAAGAAATAATAAAGCTATTTACTAGTTAAGAAAAAAGTATGCTTGTTAACTTTCTTAAAGGCAAGTTAGTAAAAATTAGGATTATTGTTTTTCTCCTTTCTATCTCTTAATTAGAAGTCAACTGTTTAATGTTGAAATAAAAATTTATTTATCTAAGTTATTTTACTCAACAGCTTTTATTTTTCAGAACTTTGTTTAAAACAAAAATAGGCTTGTAGCACCTAAGTGGCTGAGTCGGTTAAGTGTCCAACTTATGCTCAGGTCATGATCTTGTGGTTCGTGGGTTCAAGCCCCGTGTTGGGTTCTGTGCTGACAGCTCAGAGCCTGGAGCCTGCTTTGGATTCTGTGTTTCCCTCTCTCTTCACCCCTTCCCTGCTCACACTCTGTCTGTCTCAAAAATAAAATAAACATTAAAATGTCTTTAAGACAAAAATAGGCCTAATTCTCCACTTAATTGTTTCCATTACCATCTACCTTTTACAAGAACTAGTTCCCCATTCTTAACAAATTTTGAAATATTGAAAGGACTCCCAATGTAGCTGCTTTGAGTTTATATAAAAACCAGTTTTGAAATGGATGTCTCTTTTTCCTGAGCCATCTAGAATAACAATGCAGATTTGTGCAACTCTGTTCTAATATGTGAGAGAATGGAACACTGCACACACTGTGTTGGGAGAGAATTCTGTGTGGGGAAGTCATTTCTGAGGGAAAAGTAAAGGAATTCTAATCACTATTTGCCTTGGGACTTTAAATTCATTTCAGTAAAGAGAGACTCAAGAAAACAATGTAAAATATGGTAAAAAGGTGACATACTGAAATGAAAAAGGGTTGGCCGAGAAACACTAACAGAAGGACTTTGCTGTCCAAGGAGGGAGACATTAGATAAGCATGCGGAGAATGTTATCAGTAACCCAAGAGATATGCTCCCAACATCCAGAAGAAAAGAATAGTGGGCTCAAAACAGTGAGAAAAGAAATGAGAAATACTGAGGAAAAATTTTGATGACTGGAGTCCCAGAAGAAGAAAGGAGGAGAGAAGAACATAAGTTATAGTAAAAGAGCCCACCTTCTTTCTGAGTTAAACAGAAGGCAGGCATTTGCAAACAGCACCTCCAGAGCCCTGAGGAACTTCTCTGGGGGGGGTTTGTGTGTACAGACATGTGAAAGTACCATCAGTGGTCCTTCAAGATTCTGACAAGGGATGTGTTGTTACATTGAACTGAAATTTTATTTTGTTCACTTTGAGGGTAAACTTATGATGGAGTTTGAATTGCCGCAAAAATGTTGGCAATTATCGAATGAAAACAAACTTACCTAATTTAATAACCATCAAAGGCGGATGAACACAGCTGTTTCATGTAGTGACCATTTCTGGAGTCTGTTTACCTACAAAAAGCAGTGTGGACAGTGTGAGATTATGGGTGTGGAAAGGACAAGGAAGATGGCAGAGCATGGCTGATCCACTTTTAGTTTTAACTCAGTGCTGTGTTTGGTGATCATTTTCTTTTTGTGGGAAGTTTACACTCTAAGAAGCTTCTCACATCTTTAAAGGAATTGGAAACTTAGGATCAAAACCAAACCAAACCCACAAGCCACATCAAAGCTTTCTTGCCCCAGGGTTTATGTTCATATTCTATCTCGAGGAGTGTCACAACAGACGTGAAAGCATGTTGAACACACTTTATGACCTTTTTAAGATCTGTGGTCATCTTGCACTCAAAGTGCACTTAAAAATCAAAATGATACGTAATACAAAAAATAGCCTTGAGGCAAAGTAAAGGCTAACCGTGGAAGGTTGCAGAAGCATGTGGAAATAGTTTATATCTCCAAGCTACAGATCCTAGAAATGCAACTTCTTGATCTTCTCTCCATGTCCATATGCAAAAAAACCATTTAGGTTCATCTAGACCTGGCACACATTTGGATTTGGTCCCAAGATAGTCTCTCATTGGAAACTGTTATGATGAGTTTATTATACCTTTGTCTAAAATATTACTGTCTACTGAGATACCACCTCATGCCAGTCAGAGTGGCTAAAATGAGCAAATCAGAGAACTCTAGATGCTGGCGAGGATGTAGAGAAACGGGCACCCTCTTACACTGTTGGTGGGAATGTAAACTGGTACAGCCCCTCTGGAAAACAGTGTGGAGGTTCCTCAGGAAACTAACAATAGAACTCCCCTATGACCCAGCAATAGCATGGCTAGGAATTTACCCAAGGAATACAGAAATGCTGATGCATAGGAGCACATGTACCCCAATGTTCATAGCAGCACTCTCAACAATAGCCAAACATGGAAAGAGCCTAAGTGTCCATCAACGGACAAATGGATCAAGAAGATGTGGTTTATCTATACCATGGAATACTACGTGGCAATGAGAAAGAATGAAATCTGGCCTTGTGTAGCAACATGGATGGACCTTGAGGGTGTTATGCTGAGCGAAATAAGTCAGGCAGAGAAGGACAAATACCATATGTTTGCACGTATAGGAGGATTAGGAGGAACTTAACAGAGGACCATTGGGGAGAAGAAGGGGGAAATAGTGGGAGAAAGGGAGAGAGGCAAACCATGAGAGACTCTTGAATGCTGACAAAAACTGAGGACTGATGGATGGGGGGAGGGGGGATGGGCACGGAGAGGGGCACTTGTGGGGATGAGCACTGGGTGTTATATGGAAACCAACTTGACAATAAACTCTTTGTAAAAACAAATAATAAAATAAAATATTACTGTCTACATGTATTTATTTCATGTGTCTTAGAATGAAACATCATTGTATACCAGAAAGAAAGAAAGAAAGAAAGAAAGAGAGAGAGAGAGAGAGAGAGAAAGAAAGAAAAAGAAAGAAAGAAAGAAAGAAAGAAAGAAAGAAAGAAAGAAAGAAAGAAAGAAAGAAAGAAAGAAAGAAAGAAAGAAAGAAAGAAAGAAATTCAATAGTGGCATAACTTTTGAATAGCTGTTGGCAGAAGAGCAGTGTTAATTAAACAGTTTTCTTCAAAGAAGATACAATTGGCTGGTCTTATATTTAATTCATCTGATATTAAATGTCCCTTATGATGAAATTCTGCAATGCTAATTCATCCCTCAGATTTCAAAAGTTTAAGTGTCAGTCTGATACTGACATAACACCCAGTCTGGATTCAAACTCTGCTCACATCCTTTGTACTGTCTTTAGATAACACAGAGACACTTTGAGATTTTGCCATTCCTTCCTGGCATTAGGTTCTGATTTTCTAGACTCTGATATGCTTTTGGTAAACCCAAAGCATAGTGTGATATCCGCAACTGATTTTCAGACCCAAAGCATGTTTTTGCCCTCATAATTTTAATTATTTAAATGAGGAGCTTAGATAAATTTAAACATCAGACTGATGCTGCCATTTTCTTAGATATGGGTTTTTTGTTGTTGTTATTGTTTGCTTTTTTTTCAAATAATATGTGAGTGTCAAGAATATATTCTTTGAGGTGAAATTTTTTATTTCAATATTTGTAAAGAGTCATGAAGATGAATAGTGAGAAGGAATCAACATTGATGAATTGTGGAAAGCAGATATCATAGAATTTGGTTGGAAGGTAGGAAATGGATACAGGTGGATGTCAGAATATTTTAGTAGATTATGGTAATCAGCACTTTTCAAAAAGTAGGTTTCGTGTAGCAAAAAAGATGTGGGCAGCAAAAATGACTTAAGAAATCACCAGCTGTGGTAAGTCTAATTAGCACTGACACACTCTAGTTATAACATCTGTGACATGTATATTTATCAAAAAAAAAATGGAACAGAGACTTAAACTACTGTAAGAGATTATGTTTCAAGCAGACATGCAAATAGCAATTTAAAAGATGTTTCTTTAATAAATGATAATACAACAAAATCTATTTAAAATCATAGATTATTCAATGTAAAAAAATCAATTGATGGCTAATAAAGAAAAATAAATAGAGAATAATGGAAACCATCACCGACTTAATAGAGCATGCATTTTTGATGTCATAATGATCACCTCGTGTATATTATTTCAAAAATTAGTGTTAATTATTTTGATTAAACACTTACTAAGCATCATTTACTTGAAGGGCTGGGGACCTATGAAGAGTCTCGGTTTTACTGAAGATACAGTTTTTAGTTTGTGAAATGAAGCAGTTTTAAAATGTTTTACATGATTAAAAAGAGTGGTATATAAACACACAAAGGAAAGTGGTTTTCTATCATAAATAAAAACTTTGACACTTCATTCCGGCTAAAGAAAACAATTCAAATACCAACATCAAAAGTCAACAATTTGGTAGCTAAAGTTCTTACTATAAAATAACTATAATAATTGTGCTTAAAGGATGATACATGGATTCTGGTATGACATTTTTCAATAAAATATAAGATCAATTCTGGGCTTCGGAAGGGGAAGCTTGGAAGGGAGAAGTGAAGAAATGAGGATTTCTGGTTATCAGACTCAAGGATTCACACAAGGATGCTGACATGGAGGTGGCCCTTCCGGACACACAGATGGGGGAAACATTCATGCTTTACCCATGGAATGAGCCATGGGGAGCCATGGGGAAGAAACACTCACAAAGCTGATTAAAGAAAGAGCAAATAGGAAGGCCAAGTTGGTGTTGGGTCTGGGTAATGGAAGGAGTAGCGATCCTTCAGTGTCAGCATTGGGTTAAAGGGACAGTTTGGTTAAAAGTGGTAATGATTCGTTCCATAAAGTGCAAGCAATCTTCTTTTATGCCATCTTCTGGAGTGAGGCAAGCCATGTTGGGCAGGATTTAATGTGTCATTCTAAAGAGGTTCGGAAGAAAGCTCTGCAGTGACACCTTTGAGTTCACATTGGTGGCCATTGTGATTGTTGAGGTCGATAAAAGTGATTCTCTGTGTCCTTTATCATAATGCTGCTCCTATTTCTTCAACAGCTTCCTGATAGTTGGCTCCCAATATAGATTTGCTAGAGAGTATATTTCAGTCATAGAAAGTAATTATCCAAACTGCTTGCTAATTATATATTGCTTTGTATATAATCTGTTGACACTGTAGTTGATATTTCAGTCTCTGGTTTGTGGGCACTGATCTAGAGTAGAAATATTACATCCGGCTGTATGGCAATTATGAGTTTATACAAGGTTGAGTCCACATTGATGTATTTTGATGTGCTCAAGCCAACTCAAACCTAAGAAGGCCTATCTTAAGATAAACCAGTGTTATTGTAACTTTTCAAATGTCTTTATTTCACAATCCTTAAATCAAAATAAAGATCATATTGTTCTTAATGGCAGACTCAGGCCAGCTGTGATTTTACAACTGGTTTCTTGCAACGATTCTACCATGTATAAGACCATATACTCCCAGTCCCCCCCTCTCTCCTTCCCTCCCCCTCCCCCCCAGCTGTGGGTAGTAAGGCCATTATAGCAGGACACTAAGTCATTCATCTGAAGAAAACAGTTGAAAATGTGACTTATTTACAGAACTGNGAGGCAAGCCATGTTGGGCAGGATTTAATGTGTCATTCTAAAGAGGTTCGGAAGAAAGCTCTGCAGTGACACCTTTGAGTTCACATTGGTGGCCATTGTGATTGTTGAGGTCGATAAAAGTGATTCTCTGTGTCCTTTATCATAATGCTGCTCCTATTTCTTCAACAGCTTCCTGATAGTTGGCTCCCAATATAGATTTGCTAGAGAGTATATTTCAGTCATAGAAAGTAATTATCCAAACTGCTTGCTAATTATATATTGCTTTGTATATAATCTGTTGACACTGTAGTTGATATTTCAGTCTCTGGTTTGTGGGCACTGATCTAGAGTAGAAATATTACATCCGGCTGTATGGCAATTATGAGTTTATACAAGGTTGAGTCCACATTGATGTATTTTGATGTGCTCAAGCCAACTCAAACCTAAGAAGGCCTATCTTAAGATAAACCAGTGTTATTGTAACTTTTCAAATGTCTTTATTTCACAATCCTTAAATCAAAATAAAGATCATATTGTTCTTAATGGCAGACTCAGGCCAGCTGTGATTTTACAACTGGTTTCTTGCAACGATTCTACCATGTATAAGACCATATACTCCCAGTCCCCCCCTCTCTCCTTCCCTCCCCCTCCCCCCCAGCTGTGGGTAGTAAGGCCATTATAGCAGGACACTAAGTCATTCATCTGAAGAAAACAGTTGAAAATGTGACTTATTTACAGAACTGCAACATCCAAATACACAGGATAATTGGATATTTTTTTAAAATTTTTTTAAATGTTTGTTTGTTTTTGAGAGAGCAAGAGAGAGCAGGAGAGGGGCAGAGAGAAAGAGAGAGAGAGAGAGAGAGAGAGAGAGAGAAACACAGAATCTGAAGCAGATTCTAGGCTCTGAGGTATCAGCACAGAGCCCAACATGGGGCTCAACCTCAGGAACTGTGAGATCATGATCTGAGCTGAAGTTGGATGCTTAAGTGACTGAGCCACCCAGGCACCCCAATTTTTCTTTATTTTTAATTTGGTGTTCACTTACTGTGTGCTTACTCTGCGTGAAACACTGTCAGCCACTGAGACCATAAAACATAATGTGCCACTAAAGGAAGTCACAATAAAACAGAAGTGGGTATACTTAAAAATTAATCATAAATTACAAATCATATTTTGTTATAACAACAACTGTCTTCCTATGCGTCTATAATGTGCTCAGTTCTGTGGTGATGATAGTCTGTTTATCACTTGTGAGAGGCAGGGGTGAGATTTAAAATATCTAATTGGCAAGGACACCATCAATCAGATTAAAATCTGGAAAAATCTAGGGGTGCCTGAGTGGCTCAGTCGGTGAGTGTCCTACTTCAGCTCAGGTCATGATCTCACAGTTCATGAGTTCAAGCTCCGCATCGGGCTCTGTGCTGACAACTGTGAGCCTGGAGCCTGCATCGGATTCTGTGTTTCCCTCTCCTGCTCATGTTCTGTCTGTCTGTCTGTCTGTCTGTCTCTCTCTCTCCCCCCCTCAAAAAAAAAAATTAAATCTGGATGCATGTACACCCCATGCTAGCTGTCTACATGCTGTTGGCTGGGGTGCCATGAATCCAGGGCCCCTCAGGCAGACCCAGTCCACGTGTTCCCAGCTGATAGGCCTGGCTATCACCCTGGATAATACACGACTCATTATTATTCTCATTTCTTCAGATGAAGAAGATGTGAGGCTTAGGGAAATTATTTCCCCATGCCCACAAAACCAGAAAGTGTTGCAGCCAGAATTTGAATAACACTGTCTAACTCCTGAGTTTATCTCTTAATCTCTCTTCCATATGAGATATAATAATTGGACAAACATTCCCGGGATTAGAAGAAGGAGGGAAAGGTCTTGTCTGACTGATGGCCTTTGAAGGAGCTGCCGAGAAGCAAGGACTCATTGGGGCCTTAGGTGGAAATCGAATTCAGCGCACATTTGTGTCTGCAGTGTAATTGATGGAAGATATGTGAGCACACTCATTTTCCACAGATTTAATCATTCAAAGCTTGGGTGAGTCATGTAGTCTTTTATTTATGTCTCTGGCATGATTAAAAGAATTTCTCTTTAGTACTTAATCTTGAATTAGATATTTCTAAACTCAGTTTCTCAATTTTCAAGGGGCAATTAACTTGATACTTTGATTTAAGCTCCTTTAGTCTGTTAACCTCAATCTTTAACAATATTTAGAAGTCGCTTCTGAGATGCTCTCTGAAAAAGCATTGGATATGAAAAAGAACTCTTCTATTAAATGCAAGTAGAATCCAGAATGTGTGGCCTGGGGGAAAGAATGGGTAAGGGTGTGTCAGCCTGAAGGATAGAGCTGTGTCACCTTTGACCCACTGCTTTGTCTGAGATGTGGCCTTCTGCACACCCTGGCCAAGGTCATGACCTCCTTTTCCGAGCTCTGAATTCTTTATGCTCCAGCCTGTGTGTGGGACTTAGCACCACTGTGGTCACGTGGTGGTGAACTTCTTTCTGCTGTACAATACTTTCCACCTGTTCCCCTTGCCTTTTGCTGTTCTCACCATTGTCAAGGCCTGCGTTGCTCTTGGGCCTGTGAGATGAAGGCCTCCGAAGGCACCAAAGAGATCTGTGAAGACGCGGATGAAGGGCGCCAAGTGTCACTGGTAAGTTTTGTGTATGTATTCCATCTGGAAGTGATCAGAGCCTCTTCATAACATGGAGGAGCTCCAGGGATTTGAGCGAACTGAAACTGAGGGCCCTATATAATGATTCACTTCCATCGGGGCTCCTCTTTAGAGGAGGGTTTGAGTGGCTACATTCAAACCTGCATGCACGTTGGGGCCAAGGTTGTCCTCTAGCCTCCCAGTGATCGTTTCAATATCATCATTGCATTTCCCATGGGTTTCTGCTTCTCAATTCCTTTACCTAGTCTGGTAGATGCTACCTTCAGTGGAGTCTTCCCTCTGGATTTATGACGCATATTATGGATATTGTAGTCTGCCCAACAGCAAAGCCCAAGGAAGAACTATCCATCCACTCAATGCATACGGAGATGGTCTTGAAAGCGCATTTTATGGAGATCAGTTAACAACAACAACAACAACAACAACAAGTTATAAAATTTATTTGGCAGAAAAAGTGAAAGAATGGCTTATCAATATCAGAAGTGTGTTCAGTGAATTTGTTAATGCCCCAAGTAATATCTTATTTTATCTTTGTACCCTCAGATTCATTCAGAGTGCCTAGTATATAGATATCATTCAGTAATTGTATGCTAAATTAAACTGATGATATTTGTGCAAATCTGTATACACCAGAGAAAATGCCAGCAGAGCAAGAAAAACTAAAGAGTCTGGGGAGAGATAACAGGAATTTGGCAGTAAAAGGGTATTAATTAAATATGCATGGGCAAGAAAGAATAAACAAGCCACAGATAAGAAATTCACAGAGGAGGGAGTGAGATCAGTTAGAATCAGAATTTTTGTATATCTAGACATGCATGATTTTACCAACCCCCTCCTTGACCACACTCATCATCATAGGCAGGAGTGAAGAAGGAATATGGCTATCAGAAAATAAATCAGCATAAAAAAACCAGGATAGCATAATATTTTAAAAGTGGGTTATTCTAAATATGAAAGCATAGGGGCGCCTGGGTGGCTCAGTCAGTTGGGCGTCCGACTTAGGCTCAGGTCATGATCTCGCGGTTCGTGGGTTCAAGCCCCATGTCAGGCTCTGTGCTGACACCTAGTTCAGAGCCTGGAGACTGCTTCAGATTCTGTATCTACCTCTCTCTCTCACCCTCCCCTGCTCACACTGTCTCTCTCTGTCTCTCGAAATAAATAAATCATTTAAAAATAAATAAATACATACTTACATATGAAAGTATATCTTCCAGAAAGTCCCATATGGGTTTTTTTTAATTTTTATTTATTTCTAGGAGAGAGAGAGAGAGAGAGAGAGACAGCGTGATCAGGGGAGGGTCAGAGAGAGAGAGACACACAGACTTTGAAACAGGCTCCAGGCTCTGAGCTGCCAGTCAGCACAGAGCCCGACTCGGGGCTCGAACCCACGAACCACGAGATCATGACCCAAGCGAAAGTCGGACGCTCAACCAACTAAGCCACCCAGGCGCCCCCCCCCCCATATGGATTTTTTTTTTTTTGGCTACGCTTCACAGTAAACATTCCGAAATTCTAAATTTTCTTCTCTTCCCTGTCTAAACTGACTTTCTCAGTCAACAGAACCACATTTTTTCAACTGCTATGGACCAAGCCTAGAGGAGCATACTTGCATTTGATTTTCACGGTGGTCATATTAAATAGGAAATCATTATCCCATTTCACAGATAAGGCAATTGAAATCATGGAGGCTTCAGACATGTAATTTCATTCTTGCCTCCCCTGCCCCCCAAGCCAATGCTATTAAAAGCTGTGTTACAATTATTTTTCTTTTGTAAAAGCAATTTGCTTGTACCTATAGCTTACTATGCGTTTGATTTTGCCTGTTTTGTTGGTTATATATGCTTCTTACTCCTATGTTGCAAGCTCCTTGATGATTAACACAGAGCTGCATCCTAATTATCTTTGAAAACCCTTAGCACTGAGGACTTGAACGGGATGATTTGCACAGATTAAGTGCAATAATTATTGGGGAATGAGCAAGAAGCTGTATTTTTTATAAGCACTGTAATAGACTTCCTCACTTGACAGCCGGTAAAAAACAGATTTGTCTAAATCTGTTAGATTCTATGTTCCATAAAATAGAACTGGTAAATAAAATTTAGAGATTATCTAGTGACTAGTTCTTGATCCATTCATTTATTTTTTTCAAAAGCAAGGATGAGAGAGGTTGTTGCTTGACTAATGATGTGCCATCAAATGGCTGTGAAATCTAACAGGCAAAATAGGTGGAATCTATAGTCCCACAATTTTTTCCCTTTGCCTGTCACAATCCAGGGCTCCAAGGAATTTCTAATAATCCCAACGTTGTTACTACTAAAGACCCATTGTTTCCCAATTGTCAGCTAGTAAACAAACAGGATTCTGGGACATACAGTTCCTTCATGTATGTATGTATGTATGTGTATTTATTTTTGAGACAGAGACAGAGACAAAGCATGAGAGGGGGAGGGGTAGAGAGAGAGGGAGACATGGAATCTGAAGCAGGCTCCAAGTTCTGAGGTGTCAGCACAGAGCCAGACGTGGGGCTCGATCTCACAAACCATGAAATCATGACCTGGGCCAAAGTCGGACGCTCAACCGACTGAGCTCCCCACGCGCCCCTCACACAGTTCCTTTAATTGAAGCAGCTCTATTTTATCTGCATTAGGTATTATACTGCCAAGGTACTTGAATAAATTGTTTCACAAGTAGGTATGTTTGAAGAGCCTTGCTATACAACTTTGGTTCACAGTTTCAGAGGAGACTCACTGTAACTAGCCATTTTGAATTATCATGCGAACAAAGACATATTTTCCTCTGTCCTGAGGCTGAAAGGAGACTTCTTAGCTCCTTTCTCCAGCTGTACAACATGATCGTGATCATCAGTTTCTGACATCTGTAAACATAAGAAGAGATATTCTATATATATAAATATGTATGTATATGTGTGTAATGAATATTTGTGTGTGCATTTAAAAGGAATCGATGAGGGGCACTTGGGAGGCACAGTTGGTTGAGAATCTGACTCTTGGTTTCAGCTCAGATCATGATCTCATGGTCCTGAGATCCAGCCTTCCTTTGGATTCAGCACTGGGCTTGGAGCCTGGTGAAGATCCTCTCTCTCTCTCTACCCCTGCCCCTTCCTTTCTGTCTCTCAATTTCTCTCTCTCTTTCTTTCAAACAAATAAATAGATACATGGGATCGATGAAAATAAAGGTAGGTTTCATATAGTCTAATTATTCTACCTCCACTAAAACCACTACTTGTAGTGCCATGACTCAAATTTGTTGAGAATCCCATGACATTAGAGCTATACTTTGAGAAATTGGGAGACATTTGGATCACTGTAAGAACCTAAAGCTGTTGTAGCCAGTAAGTATCATTTTAGGAAAAATAAGAATTCTTATATTTTTAGTTTATGTATGTATGTATTTATTTTAGAGAGAGTGTGTGTGTGTGAGCAGGGAAGGGGCAAAAAGAGGGAGGGAGAGGGAACATTGCAACATTCTTATTGTCAGTGCAGAGCTCGAAGCTGGGCTTGATCTCATGGACTGTGAGTTTATGACCTGAGCTGAAATCAAGAGTTGGATACCTAACCTACTGAGCCACCCAGGTGCCCCAAGAATTCTTATCTTTATGCCTTTAAAGATTCAACTGGATGTTGAGTAGACTCAAAGTAGCTGTTTTGTCCAGTGCCAGCCAGCCATATCCCACTATTGATCTATTACTTGCATTACCTTTCAACATCTCAAATCTGTCAACTCTCTCCTAAATCCTAGTCACTTTTAGGTAGCATGGCAAATGCACATTGGGCCACTGATGGGTTGTTTATTAGTGTCATGCCTAGTATATATCACCTGCTGGGCTTAGCTGAGAAAGGGCCATGGTGTTGGGTACAATTCATTACACATTGCACATGGGAGCCTGGCCTTTCCAGATCACACACTTTAGTCCTAATCAGTTTGGATATATGAGATTGTAGCATATGACGTAAACCATGAAAAAACTGCTTCTGTTTCTAAAAACAGGACGTTTTAGTCCTACAAATACCCATAAATCAGGCCCCATGTCAGTATCTTAGCAATTACATTAATTGAATATTGACCTTTAAAGTAAATCCTTTTAGTGTTTCTACTCATCTCATTTATAGGAGTTCTTCCTGATGTAGTTTTATCTTTACTTGAAAGAAATGTTACCTTAAAATATTATCATTATTTTTACAAGTATTGTTTTTTACATTTACAAAGATAATTCCCTCTTTTAGCCAATTTCATTTTAAAAATATGGAATCCTCCTCTCCATTAGCCCATTACTTACGGTTCACTTTGTTCTGGTGTGTTCTTTACAGGATTTTCTTTGTATTACTGTTGGGAAGACAGTGCTTTGCTTGTAGCTTAGGCTGTCCAATTCTGTTGCTATGTAATTGATTCCTTCTTTAGAGCAACATTACATTTAAACAATGATGGGTACGTAGCATCATAAAGAATGTGACTTTGAGTTGTGAGGGATGTTAATTAAGGCCTCTTCTTGTATAAAACGAGTAGAGAAAACAGGTTACAAATGTTTTAAGAATACATAGAATACAAGAAATGTATAGGAATAATATAAAAAATGTAATTCTTGGCTGAATTTTCATAACCTTGAATATTTCTGCATTTAACAAAAGGTGTGCTGTTACACGGTAGATCGAAAGCCTTTGAATATTACCTAGTGCCCCATTCAAACCAAAATATGTCTGAAAACACTGCTGAAGCTACTTTAGGCCAGCTCTGTGAGTGTAATTTTCCCACTGATCAACTTCACCTTGGAGAAGCAAGGCCATCTCTCTTTGTGTCTCTTTCTTCACGTGGCATCTCTGTTGATGGCTGGAGATCATCTCCAATTTCCAGGTCCATTTCCAATTTAGAAATACCCGATGTTGGATAAAATACATGAACACTCTTTGGAAAAATATTTCAATTTCTGAATATCCCCTTAAATAAATCTCTTTCTTTAGCTGTTTCAAGCCTTTCCATTACGATTGTCTCACTTTTCATCCCCAAGGACACAATGTTATCACCTGTCATATTAATTTTCTCTGTGAGTTCCTGCAATTACTACTTTGTAATTTCCCTTTTGGCAGAATACCATTCATCTGTTTATTAGTCATCTTTTCTACCTTTGTTCTTCATCCAGTGTTTGCTTTTGTTTTGCTCGTGTGGCTCTTTTCGTTATACAGGCCAACTCCAATGATTTTGGTTCCTGTCAAAATTCATTACTTCTGTGCGTTACTTGACTGAAACTCTCTCCATTATAAAAAAAAAAAAAAGTAATAGCAACTGGAAAGAAAAAAAGCCATTTCAGAAAGTGCAAGGGATTTTAAAACAAAGAACAGGACAAAGGCTTTCAAGATCCAACAGCTTGGCTTTGCCATGGGCATGGGTTCAGGTTCATTACTGAACATTGACCTTAAAGGTTAAACACCCAGTTTCCATATAATTTCTAATGTTTATTTCTCATTAAATGTATATTACTTTAATCATTTGAAGTAAAATACTCCTTATAGTCAAAGAAATTGCCACTAAATGGGGCTAGAGATGATAGCGATGTGAAGGAGGAAAGAATGGCACTTCTGTTGTGTGCCCTTCAGACACAAGAGCAGTCAGAGGCATTCACTGACCTCAGTTTTAGTGAGCTGGTTCTTGAATGTTGGTGTACGGATTAAGTAAGAGAGAAATGATGAAAGAGACTTTGTTTTTTTATCCTCTGAGCTCACCTGATTCTGAAGTGATGAATTGTCATTATAGTAGGTTCTGTTAATTCATTTGATTTGTTACTTATTTTTGGAGGTAATTTCTCATAAATGTGACAGAGTAAGGCAAACTACAGGTACTTATATCAAGTCCTACTAGGAAATATGCAAACATAAGAAAGATTCCAGTCTTAAGGAACTTTCATATATTAGCACAAAATATTGCTATAAAAAGGAACCAAGAAATGGCATCATCAAAATGATGGACTATGCATTTTGGGACCAGCCCCAACAAACATAAACATAAACAAACAAACAAAGACAGAAATGGTCAGAACTGACTTTGTCAGATCTCTGGAAATTATTCAGAGGTTTACGACAACCAAATGAATGTTGTAACCAGAAAAAAGGCAACTTAAAGATATGAGGAAAGGGCGCTGGTGTGGCGCAGTTGTTTGAGCTTGGGACCTCGGCTCAGGTCACAACCTCCTGGCTCCTGGCTTTGAGCCCTGGGTGGGGCTCTGTGCTGATGGCTCAGAGCCTGGAGCCTGCTTCAGATTCTGTCTCCTTCTCTCTCTGCCCCTCACCCATTCATACTCTGTCTCTCTGTTTCTCTCTCAAAGTAAATAAACATTAAAAAAAAACAATTTAAACAAATGTGAGGAAAACTTTGTGGCATTTTTTCTAGCCTTTGCCCCACACCCTCTTTCTGTCATGTCAGATGACTGTAGGCAGGTTGTGAAAGCTTAGTTCCTGATTACAAAACTCATTTGCAAGTTATTGTGTAGTTCTGTGTTTTTTTTTTTAATTTTTAAAAATGTTTTTTATTTGTGTGTGAGAGAGAGAGAGACAGCGTGAGCAGGGAAGGGTCAGAGAGAGAAGGAGATACAGAGTCTGAAGCTGGTTGTCAGCACAGAGTCCGATGTGGGGTTTGAACCCATGAACCACGAGATCATGACCTGAGCTGAAGTCAGCGCTTAACGACTGAGCCACCCAGGCACCCCTGTGTAGTTCTGTTTTAACCTGGCTGGGATCAAGTCAAGTTCAAAGGTAGGAAAATGTCAATGCCCCAGCTCAAAGGCATTCAGTCAAGAGAAATACTCCCTTACTTGGGAGAGGGTTATTCTTTTAGTTCAATTCAGGCTTTCAATTCCACATTAGGGAAGACAGTCTGCTTTACTCCCTATATGAATTAAATGTTAACTTCATCCAAAGTCACCCTCACGGAAACATCTAGAATAATGCCTGATAAATATCTGGACACCTTGTGGACCAGTCACGTTGACACATAAAACTAACCATCACGGGAGTACCTGCTGGCTCAGTCGGAGGGGAGTGCGACTCTTGATCTCAGAGTCACTGAGTCCGAGCCTCATGTGGGGTGTAAATATTACTTAAATAAATAAAACTTTAAAAAATTAAATGAAATTCACCACCACCAAGTGCACGTACAAATACAAGAAGCTCAGTGAGTGCCACAGGATAAATCCGAAAAGATGTATGGTAAGACACATGACAACCAAAGAAAGCTGTTGAAAGTCAAAGACAAAGAGAGATTGTTCTAAAAAGCAGCAAAGCTACTCAACGCGCACAAGGGATCTTCAAAAAGATTACAAGTAGACTTTGCAGCAAAAACTTGCAGGCCAGAAGGAAGTGGGAGGCTATATTTAAAGTGATAACATTTAAGAATATATTGACTGAGAATTCTATATCCAACAAAACTGTTGTACCAAGATGAAAGAGAAATAAAGACATTCCCAAATGAACAAAGCTAAGGCAGTTCATTAGCATTAAGTTTGCCCTACAAGAAATACTAGTGGGAGTCTTCCTTGTTGAAACTAAAGGTCACTATGCAGAAATCAAAGCCATACAGAAATATGAAATTCTCCAGAAAAGGTAAATATATGGGCAAGTATAAATACATATATTATTATAATTTTGGTATGAGTCTCCATGATTTTATTATTTGTGGGATGTAACAAAAATATAAAAGTTTTAAAAATATATATAAAAATAATTATATGTCTATGTTTGCTAAGATATGGTGTGTACAGGTATAATTTGTGTCATCGACAAAATTAACTAGAAGGTGTGGAACCATTAAGGAGTAGTTTCCTTTAATGCATTTCTGTATGCGTTTGAAGTTAATTTATTTTACATTTAAAATTAATTGTTATAACCTTAGGATAGTTTATGTAAGCCCATGGTAAACACAAAGAAAATATCTATACAATATACATGAAAGGAAATAATAAAGGAATCAAACCACGTCACTCACTGTAAGACAGTAAGGAAGGAAATAATGGACAAAAAAAGCTATAACATATACATATAACAGAAAACAAAATGGTTAATAGTAATTTTTTTCCCTTCAGTGACTATTTGAACTATAATGCATTTAAGTCCTCAGTCAAAAGATAGAGGTTGGAAGAATGGATATAAAAACAACGCCCAACTCTGTAGTGTCTAAAGTCACTTTAGATCTAGGCATATAACTAGGCTGTGGTGAAACGGAAAATTATATTTCATGAGAATAGTGACCAGAGGACAGTAGCAGTGTCTATTTTAATACCAGACAGAGATTTTAAGATTTTTAGTTAGAAGAGGGACATCTGGGTGGCTCATTCAGTTGTGCATCTGACTCTTGGTTTCGTCTCAGGTCATGATCTCATGATTCATGAGTATAAGCCCTGCATTGGGCTCCATGGAGGTGGTTCAGAGCCTGCTTGGGATTCTCTCTTTCCCTCTCTCTCTGCCCCTCTCCTATTCATGCTCTCTCTTTCTCTAAACAAACAAAGAAACATTGTAAGTAAACACAGTTATAAGAGACAAAGAAATAAATTATATATTGTAGAAGTGTCCACATCAGAGCTGTTAAAGATGTGAAGCAAATATTTACAGTATTTAAGGGAAAACAGACAGCTCTACAATTACAGTGGGAGATGTCAAAATAGCCCACTTTTTGGGTGCCTGGGTGGCTCAGTCGGTTAAGCGCCGACTTCAGCTCTGGTCATGATCTCACAGTTTGTGGGTTTGAGTCCCACATCAGGCTCTATGATGACAGCTAGCTCAGAGCCTGGGGCCTGCTTCAGATTCTGTATCTCCCTCTCTCTCTCACATTTCCCTGCTCACACTGTCTCTCTCTCAGGAAAAAAATAAATAAAAAAAAAATAGAAAATTGGCTTAAGAAAATAACCCACATTCAATAATGCACAGACTAGACCAAAA
This sequence comes from Crocuta crocuta, assembly GCF_008692635.1. Lineage (NCBI taxonomy): Eukaryota > Metazoa > Chordata > Mammalia > Carnivora > Hyaenidae > Crocuta > Crocuta crocuta. Next base: position 1,126,930 of record NW_027532825.1, on the reverse strand, counting down.
GTAGATCAATAAGCAAGTAGAAGACTTGAATGACACTATTGGCAGATGAGACCTAACATATGTATTCAGAACACTTAACAACAGCGGCATACAAATATTTCTCAAGTGCACATGGAACATTTTCCAGGACAATCCATATATTAAGTTGAAAAACAAACTAATAAATTTAGAAAATAGAAATCATACAAAGTATGTTTTCCAACCATAATGAAATAAAAATAGAAACCAAGAGCAGAAGGAAACTGGACACAATCTTAAACAACCAATGGGTCAAAGAACAAACAACCCAAGGGTTGTAGGATAGTAGGATACTATCATGAGGCTAATGTAACTAAAAACACAATATACTGGGGCATTTTCATGGCCCAGTTGGTTAAATCCTTGACTCTTGATCTCGGCTCGGGTCATGTTCTCATAGTTTGTGAGATCAAACCCCTTGTTGGGCTCTGCACTGACAGAGCAGAGCCTGTTTGGGATCCTTTCTCTCCCTCTCTCTCTGCCCCTCCCTTGCTTGTTCTGCATCTCAAAATAAATAAACATTAAAAAAACCTACATTAATTTGAAGGAAAAACAGCAACATACCAAAATTTATGGGATATATTGAAAGCAATGCTAGAAAAGTCATTAATAATTATACATTCTTACATTTAAAAAGAAGAAGAGTCTCAAATCAACAACCCAAATTTATAGCTTAATGATTGAGGGATAAAAGAACAAAGTAAATTGAAACCCAGAAGAAGTAAGAAAATGATAACAATTAAAACAGAGATAAACAAAATTAAGAATTAAAAAATGTTTATTTACTTTGAGAGAAGAGCAATTGGAGTGGGATTGGGTCAGAGAGAGAGGGGGCGAGAATCCCAAGCAAGCTCTACACTGTCAGCACAGAGCCCACCATGGGGCTCAATCCCATGAACCATGAGATTATGACCCAAGCCAAAATCAAAAGTTGGATGCTGAACAGACTAAGTCACCCAGTGTCCCCCAAATTAAGAATTTATAAAAGCAGAGAAAATCTACAAAACCAAGAGTAGTATTTCGGAAAAGATAAACAATAGACAAATCATTAGGTAGATTAATTAAGAAGAAAAGAGAGGATGCTCAAATAGCTAACATCAGAAATTAAAGAGGAAACATTATTACCAATTTTATAGAATTAAAAAGAATTATAAGAGATTACATGTTTATAGCAAAAACTGAATAACCTAGAAGAAATGAATAAAATCTTAGAAACTGACAACTTACTGATTGAATTATAAAAAAACATTTTAAAAATTCAACAAATTTATGAATAGCAAGGAACGTTAACCAGCAATCAAAACCCTCCCAAAAAAGAAAACCTCAGAACCAGACAGTTTCACTGGTGAAATCTACAAAATACTTTAAGAAGAATTAACACTGATCCTTTTTAAGCTCTTCCCAAAAAAATCAACAGTAGGGAATATTTCTGAACTCTAAGATATCAGTATTTCCCTAATACCAAAGCCAGACAAAGATACTACCAGATGAGAAAACTACAGATCAATAACCCTGATGAATAGTAATGGAAAAATTCTCAAAATATAGTAGCATACAATTGAACAGCATATTAAAAGGATTATACACCATGTCTAATTTGGATTTATTCATAAAAGGTAATATGAAAATACATTGTATTAATAGAATGAAGAAGAAAAAATACATAATCATCTCAGGTGATACAGAAAAAGTATTTGACAAAATTCAATATCTGTTCATGATTTAAAAAAAGAAAGAAAGAAAGAAAGAAAAGGCTCTCAACAAACCAGGAATAGAGGCAAACTATTTAACATAATAAAAGCCAACCATGGAAAAGCCAGAGCTAATATACATGATGGCGAAAACTTACAAATTTATCACTTCTTTTTAACATAGCATGGGAAATCCTAGCTGGAGCAATTATACAAAGAAAAGAAACAAAAAACATCCAAATTTTGGGAAAAAAAGAAGTAAAATTACCTCTGTTTACAAACAGCATGATCTTTTATGTATAAAACCTTAATAGTTCCACACACAGCACACAAATGTAAGAATGCTGAGAAAAACCTGCCAAGTTGCATGACCTGAAATCAACATACAGTAATATATATTTTTTTTTACACTGACATAAAGCAAATTAAGAAAACAAATCCACGGTGCTTGGATGTCTCAGTTGGTTAAGCATTTGACTCTTGATTTCAGCTCAGGTCATGATCTCATGGTCATGAGATTGAGCCCCATGTTGGGCTCTGCACTGTGTGGGGAGCCTGCTTAAGATTCTCTCTCCTTCTCTCTCTCTCTCTCTCTCTACTTGCATATAGACTCTCTCTCTGCCTCTCAAAACAAAACAAAACAACAACAAAAAAAACAAGCAGGGTGCCTGGGTGGCTCAGTTGCCTAAGCATCTGACTCTCAGTTTCCGCTGGGGTCATTATCTCACAATTTCGTGGGTTCGAGCCCCACATTGGACTCTGTGTCGACTATGCAGAGCCCGCTTGGGATTCTCTCTCTCATCCTCTCTCTCTGTCCTTCCCCCACTCACACTGTCTCTGTCTCCCTCAAAATAAATGAATAAACTTAAAAATTTCTTAAAAAGGAAACAAATCCATTTACAGTGGTATCAAAAATAAGAAAATATTTAGGAAACTTAACCAGGGAGGCTAAAATCACATATGTATAATGAAAATTACAAAACATTGCTGAAAAACAGATATGAATAGATGCAAAGCTATTCCTTACTCATGGATCTGAGGACTTTATATTAAACTATCAGCAAGACCCGTAGGGATCTATAGATTCAGTGCAATTCCTGTTAAAATCATGGGGACATTTTTTTGGTGGAAATAGGAAAGTTAATCTAAAATTCATATGGAATAGCCAAAGTGATCTTGGAAAAGGTGAACAAAGTTGGAGAGCTCACACTTCCCGATTTCAAACATATTACAAAGCTAGTGTAATCAGATGGTCCAGACTGATCAAATGATTTTTAACAGGTGTTCCAAGTCCATTCAATGAGAAAAAGACTTTTTTTCCCAAGAAATGATGTTTTGCAACTGTATATGCATATATAAAAGAATGAAATTGGAATTTTACCTTTCACAATATATAAAAATTAACTCCAAATGGATCTGTGACCAAAATGTAGGTTCTAGAATTTCTAAAACTTCTAAAATTCTTAGAAGAAAATATGGGGAGAGTTGCAAGACACTGGATTAGGCAAAGATTTCTTGAATAGGATACCAAAAGCACAGACAACCAAAGAAAAACTAGATGAATTACGCTACACTGAAAGTGGAAACCTTTTGTCATTAAAGAACCCAATCAGCAGAAAGGAAAAGTAATCCATGGAATTGAATGAAATATTTACAGATCATATATCTGATAAGAGATTAATATCTAGACTATTTAAATAACTCCTATAGTTCAACAACAAAATAATCTGATTTAAAAATGGGCCAAAGACTCGAAAGGACATTTCTCCAGAAAAGACCCAAAAATTGCCAATAAGCACACGCAAAGATGCTCTATATCACTAATCATCAGAGAAGTGCAAATCAAAACCACAAGGAGATATTTTCTCATACTTATTGGGGTTGCTACTGGGGCGCCTGAGTGGCTCAGTCAGTTAAGTATCCGACTTCGGCTCAGGTCAGGTCTCACGGTTCATGGGCTTGAGTTCCGCATCAGGCTCTGTGCTGACAGCTCAGAGATTGAAGCCTGTTTCAGATTCTGTGTCTCCCTCTCTCTCTGCCCCTCCCCCACTCATGCTCTGGCTCTCTCTGTCTCAAAAACAAATAAACTATAAAAAAATTAAAAAGAAAAGAAATGAAGACTCTAGTGGCTATTGTAGTTCTTTAAAAAAAACATAAAAAGGATTGCTACTATCGAACAAACAAACAAACAAACAGGAAATGACAAGTTTTGGCAAGGATGCAGAGGAACTGCAACCCCTGTACACTGTTAGTGGGGATACAAAGGATATGGTAGTCCTTCAAAAAAATAATAATAGTATTACCATAGAATCCAGCAATTCTATTTCTAGGCCAAAAGCATTGAAAGCAGCGACTTGAAGAGACATTTGTACAGACATGGTCATAACAGCATTTTTCAAGATAACCAAAGATGGGAGCCGTCCCCTCTGCACATTGATGGATAAACAAAATGTGGTGGATGTGTGCAATGAGATATTATTGGTCTTTAAATGAAAGCAAGGAAAAGACATGTGCAACATGGATGAACCTTGAAGACCTTATGCTAAGCTGAAGAAGTCGGTCACAAAGGACAAATATTGCATGATTCCGTGTGTAGGAGATACCCCAAGTCTTCAAATTCATAGAAAAAGTAGAAGAATGGTTTCTAGTCACTGGAGGGAGATTGGGACGTACTGTTTAATGAGTCCATTATAGTTCTTTGCAGTTACTACAACTGTTTTCTCTCTTAAAGTTTGAAACATCAGAGTCATGGTTAAACATTTTTTCCTGATCCTTATATTATCTGTAATCGTTGCAAGCAATATAAACATAATCCAGATATTTTAGTTAATACAATGTTCATGAGAAACAACCTTGCTTTTGTTACCCCTATTGTAAGGAAAAGTAAATAACGTGGTTATGTGATTTATTCAAGGTCACATGTATAGCAAGATTTCAGCACAGACTAGACTTCTGGTACTAAAGGCCATGAATTCTTTGTCCCCCTGAAAGTTGCTTTTCTCACTCTGCATCTGCTTACCTTTTTTATAGTGGAGGCAGGCACATGCATTTACTCTAATTCAATCATTTCTGGAAATTGACTCTCAAGCATTTCAGAAACAATGACTCTGTGCTTCTTTGTGGTATTTATGATTATTCGATTGCATGCAACAGAATCCAACTCTGTTTACCTTGAGGGATCACATTAGTGGAAAGAAGTGGATAGTCGATGCAATCCAGTCCAGACTTACAGAAAATAGGAACTAGGAGAGCCCTGAAGTGAAGTCTTTTATGGGTACTATTGTCACAATCAAAGTTTCTGATTACTTTTGGGGGGTACAGTATTTTCACTTTGCTCAAGATTTATATCTTGAACTGCTTCCCATTGTTCTGTCCTCCCCTAGACAGCAGAGATCCAGTCCTAGATCACGTGTCAGACCTGGGCTGTCCAGAAAGGTGAGGGAGTGTGTCTCAAAGGCAGACCCGAAGCAGATGTGTGATAGTCAGGACAACCACGAAAGTCTGCTGTTTCCCTCACCCTCTGTTCTGTATTGCTGGATATAATGATCATCAGCCATCAAATCAAAAGATCAATGTGTTAAATTTAAAACTACCCCTTCGTGATAACTGTCTTCTCAGTAATTTTTCTCTTGTGTTTGCTCTCTCTGGAAACCCATGTTCGGACAGCAATGGCCCTGGTGAGTTTTTCGTGAACAAAATATTTCAAAAACTAATATGTTTATAAACCTATTTGCTGCAGTTCTGAAGTTCTTCAGAAGAAAAAGTGAATAATCTAAAATTCCAGTTTCTTGTTTTTTTCTTTTTTAAAAGTTTTATTTATTTCTGAGAGCGAGAGAGACAATGTGAGCAAGGGAGGGTTAGAGAGAGAAGGAGATAACGGAATCTGAAACAGGCTCCAGGCTCTGGGCTAGCTGTCAGCACAGAGCCCAACATAGGGCTCTAACCCATGAACCGTGAGATCATGACCTGAGCTGAAGTCCGACATTTAACCAACTGAGCCACCCAGGTGCCCCTAAAATTCCAGTTTCTCTATTCAGTGTATTTGTCATTACTTTATGACTAGTTTACCCGTTACCTTTAGCTTCTAATTTTTTTGGCTCCATTTTCACTAATAGAATTGGATTACTTTGTTTTGAACTAACATTTTATGGCAATAATTAAATACTTTCATTCTAATTAGATAATAAAATGGTGCACATAAAAAATCTTAGGCAAAATATTTAACCAAATAACAAAAATGCTTAATAAAATTATATCCCATTATAGCCTTACTCTAAAACCTCCCGAAAGTACTGATTGGTAATAATGCAGTTATTATTTGGGACTCTAAAGGAAATTTTTCTTGAGGGTAAATCTTTATTCATTAATATTCCTATTTTATACATCCCTAAGTCCAAGAGAGCAGAAGAGGAACTATTAAAAATGTAATTGCTTTAAAGCAATGTTTCTGAATGAGATAATCACTCCTATTACTGCTTTATGTGTTAGTTCCATCACCAAATCTGTCAGGGACACTTCATAAGTGGAACATTGTGCCACATCTGGACCAAATGGGACATTTCTTAGTATTTGTTTTTGAATATTTAACTTGATATATTTATTTTCTAGGTGACTTGTGATAGACTATCAATTACGACTTGTTTATTCATTATAATTTAAGATCAAATAAGAATAAACTGGATAGGGGCGACTGGGTGGCTCAGTAGGCTAAGCGTCTGTCTTTGGCTTAGGTCATAATCTCACGGTTTGTGGGTTCGAGCCCTGTGTCAGGCTCTGTGCTGACAGCTAGCTCAGAGCCTGGAGCCTGCTTCAGATTCTGCATCTCCCTCTCTCTCTCTGATCCTCTCTTGCTCATGCTGTCTCTCTTTCTCTTTCTCAGAAATAAATAAAAAAACATAAAAAAAGAATAAACTGGATAAAATGCTTGGTACATGGTATAAAAAAACCTGAGAAAAAACAAATACTTGACCACTTATTATTCCTATAACATTTGAAATCACCTGTATAGATACTTCCTTTTTGTAGTCTACTCACTTGACATTTTTCACTAAAATTAAAGTTTTCTTATGGCTACGAAAACAGTACAGTGCGTATATACCAATAAGGGCTAAACTTAGAACCCTCACAGCTTAGAAACAAAGTTTTATTTAAAGTAAATATTTACCATAACGTTTGTTAGTATAACCTTAGCCTTGACTAATTTGGACTTAGAACACTTCAGTTGCAGGCACTGTTTGAACAATAGAAGATGTCCCCCAGCAGTGTAGTTTAGATAATGATGTCAAATTGGGAAGAAGAAATCTGTGTTGATATGGGGTGATGTCTTCGGTCAAGGGGGTCTGTCTGGAGAGAGGATTTGCAGAAGGAGTTTGGGATGGTGGTTGTTCTGAGGTCAGTAGCATCTTGGTAGAAGAACTCACATGAGTACATATGTATGTCTGTGTGTCTGCCTGTATGTATTTGAGAGGGTCAATGGAGATTGACACTTGGTTAAAAGTGAATCCAAGCCTGTATCCCAAGAGGAGGGACAAATGTGAGCCCCTCAAAAGAAAAAGAATAGGTCATCCTGCAAATCCTGCTTATCAGCCTATTTTGAGGTCAAAAGCCGGAGCTGAAGCCCAACATGAAGACTAAAGATTACCTCATGAAAGAAGATTCAGGAGCTCATCTTGCATATTTCTGACCTAAGACAATAGAGTAATTCCCAAATTTCAGCTTCTAGACAAGATCTTAGGATAGAATGCCATTTATTTTCTCAATGACTTAGACAATAGTTTGTCATGAACCAATACAGATGGCAATTCCCGAAGCCAGAAAGCGTGAGGTCAGAAAAGGGCTGATAAAATATAATAAGTAAATTGATGTACTCTATTAGCTATGCATTAGATTTGGAGATTTATAGGAAAAAGAAAGCGACAGTTGCATATGCCTTCTCACTAAATCCGTTATTCTCCCATTGTGTGTGATTAATGATAATGCCATGTAGTAACTCATCTAAGCTGGGCACCCGGATGACCTGGTGGACTTGCATTTCCTCTGAGTCTTCAAATCCAGCTGGCCCCTAAATCTTGTGAATCCTACTCCCTTCAGACCTCAAAAGTTTGTCTGCTCTTTTTTCTCCATTTCCTTGCCAAAAACTCAGCCCAAGCTGTCACTGGAGGGTCGCTTGTGCACTTAGGGACATAAGTCTCACCTATATCTGATTTATATAGTTAAGATGAGATTTCGGGCTTCAGAGTTGATGCCAGAATGAATTAAGATGTTTGAGAAGGAATGAATGTATTTTGCATGTGAGAAGGACATGAATTGGGGCANCCCCCCCCCCCCACCAGTTCGTATGTTGAAGTCCAACCCTTTCATGACTATATTTGGACATAGAACCTATCAGGAAGTAATTAAGGTTAAATGAGTTTGTAAGGGAGAAACCTTGATTTTATAGGATTAGTATCCTGTTAAGAAGAAGCACCAAGAGGTTGCTCTCTCTTTCTTGCTCTATGCACAGTAAGATGATGGCCACCTGAAAGCCAATAAGGGAGACCTCAGAGAGAACCCTTGTCTTGGACTCCCAGCCTTCAGAACTATGAGAACATACCAGTCTTTCATTTAAGCTGTCCAGCCTCTGATATTTTCAATCGAGTCCAGCTTGATAATACAGATTTTAGAAGGCATCCATTTCCTCTGTCCTTGTCTTTATCTATTATCATTTTCCTGTATTAATATTGTTCTTCCGCATACTAAATCACTCACAGATCTTCAAATGAAGTGCTCTGTTTTGTTTTGATGACTTTATATTTTTAAACTACAATTTTCCTTCTGGAGTTAGTCCTTTTTACTTTGCTGTCCTAATAAATCTTAATCCATTAAGACTAAACTAGAGTTCCCCCACCTAGAATAAAGCCATTTGGCGCTGAGTAATGTACAGAATAATTGAATGACTATATTGTACACCTAAAACTAATGTAACACTGTATATTAACTGTATCAGAATTAGAATTTAAAAAAAAATACACACTCAGACACACAAAGAATAAAGCCAATGGACCAGTCTCTCCTTCTTCATGTAACTGAACTTACTGAGCACTTAAAAATGTAATTCATGGGGCACCTGGATCGCTCAGTTGGTTAAGTGTCCGACTTCAGCTCAGGTCATGATCTCAAGGTTCATGAGTTAGAGCCCTGTGTCAGGCTCTGTGCTGACAGCTCAGATCCTAGAGCCTACTTTAGATTCTCTTTGCCCCTCTCCCACTCATTTTCTCAAAAATAAATTTTCTTTCTCTCAAAAATAAATAAACTTTAAAAACACGGAATTCGTTTTTTATGGTCCCTAGAATGCAAGCTAGTTGGTACAGTGTATTTTGGAATTGAACAGACCTATATTCAAATCCAAACTCCATAACTGATTATCCCTTTAATGTAAATAAATTCTCCAAGTATATTAAATATGAGAATGACTTATTGTGTTAATGTAAATTTTAATTGAGATCGCATGTTCATGTCAATGTATTTGATGCTAAGAATATAATTTTTCATGTATTGTTAACATGCAGTGTTTGACCTATATAGAGCTGTCAATAATTGTTGTAATAATTGTTTGCTGCAAGAATGAATGAATAAAGCAAGTAAATTAATCAAGAATTGGAAGCCAAAGTAGAAGCAACTAAAAAAATATAACAAGAAAGGAAGCCAATGCAAGCCAGAAACCAGAAGCGACCCTCAAGAGTAACGGGAAACATCTCAGAAGGTGTGGCACCCTCTGAGCTTCAAGGGTGACTTTCATACTGTGCCCTAAAACATTTGGCCCATTTTTTCCCAAAACTCAAATTCAAAAGTGTACAACTTATTATTATAATATTGTATGTCACTTCTTGTTGAGTATCATACTTTCTGAAACCTCATTGTCCTTCACTAATTTAAAAAGACAGTCAATATTTCAAGGAGTGCATGAAATAGATTATGTTTCGTAATTAAAATCAGGTGAACATTTCAAGATAAATGCAGTAGAGTCAAATTTTGACATATAGAACATATATATCAGAAGACAGAGTTTTTATGTTTGTTTTTCTTAAATATGGTGAACACCCTTGAACCAGCAGAATTCTTTACTTACCTGAGAAGAAGCCCACCTAAACTTTTAATGATAGATTAGTTTACAAGTCAAGACGCGATGGAATACTGCACAGTTTTTTTCATTTGAAAAAAAGAGCTTGATTACTTTCCTTCTTACTGAAAGCATTAGCTAACATCTTAAATCTGTCTTACTTCCCTCTTATTTGTAACACAGCATTTATCAGACTGCATTTCAGTTAATGACCGGTGTAGTGGTGTTGGCTCAGTTAAACTCCGTTTTCCACTATTCTTTTCTCTTTATTTTGCTGGATAGCATGGGCCTCAGAGAGATTTTTGAGCCATATTTGAAGAGTGCAAATAAAACAGTATCTCTAATGCATTCATGTTGCTCAGCGTGAGCCTGCTAACAGCTCTATATTTCCTTCCCTGCCTCCTTTCTCAGCCTCTCCTACTTCTGGGACACTTGTATGCATTTAACTATCCGACAAAGGGCCTCAGGATCCACAACACCAATGTCAGAGTTCACAAGACCTCAAACAAGTTTTGGATCATCTTCTTGGAGTCCAGTTCATGCATGTGAGTCCCAGCTAGCTGTTTCTTTCCCCTGCTGTACATCTTTACATCCGTCTTCCATCCCAACCTCCTGTCCTATGGGTTTCATGCTTCACTGTCTGCTGTGACAACAAGGACCTTAGAGATCCTTCTTAACCAGGTACCAAATTGCAGAAGACCAAGTCCATTTAACATATTCCTTTACAAATGTACATGGATCTCCATATATATAATGTGTATACATAAATACATATATATATAATCTATATACACATTCATATACACACATATGCATAAACACATGCATACATATACAATGCATATTCATCAGAAAAGCAGAACCACGATGCATATAGAAGTATACATTTACATATAAGCCTAGATAAACACCTCAGGTATATCTGCACATCTGTATCTATAGTGGTTCTGCTTCTCTGATAGACGTTGGCATTAGCCATCAGCTAATTTAACTATAAGATGCTGAAAGCAGGAATTAGAAGGGTCTGTGGTGATACCATTGCATCACTAGGAACTGACACATTGGTCAAAACATAATAAATGATACATAAAATATAACATAACATTTCATTTCAAAATATAACATAATTAACATTTTGAAATAAAAAATAGTTTGAAATACATTTTGAAATGAAAGACTAGAACCATGTATGGGAAAATCCCGATTGCAAATTTCTCACAAAATGATTTCTAGTTATGCAAGAAGGTTATAGAAATAAGTTATATGGTTGAAGTACCTATAGGATCATTGATTGATTACATAGCCCTTGCATGTGTGAACCTTGAGTCAACAATATGTAGATGTATAAATCATTAGAATCCACATGATCATGGGAACTATGGATAGCAATAAACACCTATACCATGAACATAATTGAGCATTAGGGATTGAAATCGAGGTAATCAATTTTACACTCAGGAAGTTGATTTCAAAAGCAGATTGAGAATCAGAAAGATTGTTGCAGAAATAAATGAAAGATAAATGGTCAGTGAAAGGCATCAAAGGAAAGAGTATTAAGAATACAGAGTGGTTAATAGCTTTAAATGTGGCAGAAATGATGACTGAAATCAGCATGTAAGGGTTTCCATTGGGCACAATTTTATGCTTAGAAAGAAGCATGTCTGTGGGATGGTGATGGTGGAACCCAGATTATACTGGCTTATTGAGTGAATTGCTGGTGAGTCATTGAAGACTTTATATAAATTTGCTTTTCAAGCAATATATTTATTTTGAAAAGGAAGGAAAGAAATAACAAAATGCTCTTGGTGTATAGCCAGGGAAGTTAATTTCTTGTTGGTATTTTTAAGCTTTTATTTAAAAAAGTAGTGTTCATTTATTTTGAGAGAGAGAGAAAGAAAGAGAGAAAGAGAAGATGAGCAGGGGAAGGGCAGACAGAGAGGGAGGAAGAGAGAATTCCAAGCAGGCTCCACGCTATCAGTGCAAAGCCCGATGCAGGACTTGAACTCACAAACTGTGAGATCATGGCCTGAGCCCAAACCAAGAGTTAAATGCTCAACCAACTTAGATACCCAGGTACCCTGGTATTTTTAAGCTTTAAACCATTTCAGAATATGTATGGACTTAGTGAATATAAAGAAATAAGAGGAAGATGTTAAAGATTATATAGAACAGGGGCGCCTGTGTGGCTTAGTCGGTTAAGCGTCCGACTTTCGCTTAGGTCATGATCTCGCGGTTCGAGGGTTCGAGCCCCGCGTCAGGCTCTGTACTGACTGCCAGCTCAGAGCTTGGAGCCTATTTCAGATTCTGTGTGTCTCTCTGACCCTCCCCTGCTCGTGCTGTCTCTCTCTCTTTCTCTCCTAGAAATAAATAAAAAAATATTTAAAAAAAGATTATATAGAACAGAAAGATTCAATAGAAGAAGATAGAGGCAAGGCATGAGTTCTAAATGCTGGGGTTTTATTTATTTATTTTTAATGTTTTATTTATTTATTTTTTTTTGAGAGAGAGAGAGAGAGAGAGAGAGAGAGACAGCATGAGCAGGGGAGTGTCAGAGAGAGAGGGAGACACAGAATCTGAAGCAGGCTCCATGCTCTGAGCTAGGTGCCAGCACAGAGCCCGACATGGGGCTTGAACCCATGAGTTGTGAGATCATGATCTAAGCCAAAGTCACATACTTAACTGAATGAGCCACCCAGGTGCCCCTAAATGTTGGGGTTTTAGAAAGCTAATTAATACAATCTATTCCCTACCTTGATGTCACCATCCTAAGGAAATGATTAAATTCAACTTTGTTATATAATATCTACAGCAGGAAGAACTGACCAATAAGATCCAATGTGATCCAATGTGTTCCAATAAGAAATACTTAAAAACATTGCTATATAATATTCTTGCTTAAATGGTTTAATCTAATCCCAAGTAAATCAGAGCATTCTGTGAGTGAGCTGGTCTGCACTCTTTATGGCAGTTGATGTCATGAAAAACAATATGACTAATTTACTAACAGGTGACAAGATAAATAGATGTGAAGAGTGTTCACAAAAAAAAGCAAGGAAACATAACAACCCTATTCATACGTAAACTTTGATCAAGTTGTAGAATAATTATTATTTAAAAGACTATGATATATATTTTAAAATAATTGAATACGTTTGTATATGGATTGTATACTTATTAGGTGATACAATAGAAGTGTTGCTATTTATAGACACAGTCATGGTGTCTGTCATGGTTTGTAGGAGAATATACATACCCTTAGGGAAAGTGTGTTGAGTTATTTGGGGGTGGAATGTCATGATATAGAGACAGGCAGATGGAGATACAGTGAACAAATGTGGCAAAATGATAATAACGCTAGGTAAATCTTGGTGAAAAGTATCATAGTGTTCACTGTGCTATTTGTTTGATTTTTCTGTAAGTGTTGAAGTTTTCAATGTAGGAAAGTAAAAGCCTTCCTTTCTCTTTCTTCTCTGAGTCTTGATGCTAAGGAAGAAGTTACGTAGAGAATAGACTTCTTGATTTGCAGTTTATCTTTCTTCTTCACATAATATGTATTTGCAAGTTCACCTACTCACTGAAAGTTATTGGTAACCTCAAGATCAACACCTGTGACATTTTCATGTCATCGGCTCACACGTGAGTAGCAGGGAAAATTGTGAATTGCCAAATAGGGCATGTTCCTAGCCGAGGCTGAACAAGACAACATGCTACCTTCTGGTTTCTGCTCTCATGTTGTGAAAAAGAGTTGCCTTTCCATTGTCTAGTTAGTGTCATATTTTTCACTTTTCATTTGTTTGTTTTTTGTTAGTGATTTGGCTGTTGGATCTGCCCCCAACCATCCTGTTGAATGTTGTCTAGTGTCCCTAAGAACAAGGACATGATGGGTTTACAGGAAAAAAAAAAAGTATGTGTTAGTGTCGCTTTGTTTAGGCATGTGTTATCTCGCTGTTTGGTGGTGAGCTCAGTGTTAATGAATCAATGATATATATTAAATCAGGCGTCCTTACACACCAACATACATAAAGAGAGGCTATGTGTTGGTCAGTTCATGCCATGATGTGACTAAAGACTGGCAGAAAGTTAACCTTGAATTTACCCTAGGAGCGATGGTCAGTATTCACTAATGCAATATCTGCATTGACATTATAGAACATAATTATAATTATACTTATCAGCAATAACAAGAATGAGCTATATATGCAGATAAAGTTGTCTGCTCCATTCCAGTCGAATGTGCTTGCTGTTCTCCAGAGTTAGATTTTTTTTTAATCCATGCATTTGCTTTATTTTACCTCCACACCCTACCTCACCTCATCCTCAATTAAAAAACAATGAACAGGAAAAGATGGGGCGGGGGTGGGGAGGGTACAACTTGTTCCAATGAGCTGACCCAGAGCAGAGCAAAGCGAGAAATGGGCTTCTTCAGCAAGTCAGCAGAAGTGAAGCCCAGCGCAGGTGAGGGGTTCTGGGCTACTCCAGTAGATGCCCTTCCAGAAGGGATACAGATCAAGGAGGCACCCCGTTTGTCCTCAACTCCACACCCTGGAGAACAAACATTTTTTTCTGCAAAATGGGGGCCTTGGGTCAGTCCAGGGTTATAGACACAGTTCTACCCTTATATCTTCAAAGTCAAGCAAAAAGAAGGAGTGGGCACAGCCACAGGTGGCAGGTCACAGCTGCTGCTAACTTACGGCACAGATATAACCACCCACAGGTTGCCTTCCAAACCTTAATGATGTGCAGGCCGGACAGAAAGGGACAAAGCAAATGAACTGTCTTAGGCCAGCTTCAACCCTGAGGCCCAGAGACAGCACGTGGCGTCCACGTGGACATCTTTGAGGTCAGACATAAGAAGGCCCCAGCTTCATTTCGAACCCCAGATTTCCCCCTTCAGGGGGGCCACTCACACCTTGTCTTGAAAACAGCAGAAGTCAACCATCGTGTCAATGGTGCTTGTTCATAATCACCATTTCTGGAGAAAAGCTTTTCCCAAGGTTTCTGCTGTGTGTGCGTAGCTGTGTCCTTGAAGAGCTGGTTTCAAGGACATCTTCTGTCCTCTTCCCTGATATGAGGTCCTTTCAAGGACCAAGAATGAGAAAATGGTGGGTTTTATATCTATGATTGTGTGTGTGTGTGTGTGTGTGTGTGTGTTTATGTGTAAGCTTTGGGCAAAAAGACTTGGCTTGGCTTTAAGGCTAAATATTTAATGAAAAAACATTGCATTTGCTTTTAAGGGTGGTAGAAGAGCATTTTATCCATGTAGTTCGCATGGCAGGAAGTAGGTGACATCCGTCTGGGATTGTGTCAGGTAATTAGTGTGTCCGGGGCCTATCATACACTAACGGCCATCTACTGTAGGCATAGGCTGTTCCTAGATCTGTAGGAATTTTTGATAATTAATTCAGATTGTGCTTTCCCTGGCTCTCCCTTCCCCATTTCAATTTGTATCTCCAGGTCCCCTGATATATATTCCTTTATTAAATGAGCAAGTCACTGGTGCACATTCCAGAGTGGAAAGGAGCTAAAGGATGGGATGCAAAACCAGTAAAGCATAAATAATCTCTTCAAACACACAAACAAGCAAGCAAGCAAACAAACAAACAAACTATTTTAGGGCCCTGGGTGGCTCAGTGGCTTAAACTGCTAACTCTTGATTTCCGCCAGGTCATGATCTCATGGTTCCTGATTTCAAGCCCCACATTGGCAGGCTCTGCCCTGATGGCATGGAGCCTGTTTGGGGTTTTCTCTCTCCCTCTCTGTCTCTTGGTCTCTGTCTCTGTCTCTGTCTCTGTCTCTCTCTCTCTCTCTCTCACACACACACACACACAGTCTCTCAAAATAAATAAATAAACATTTTAAAAAACTTTAACATGTATTTGATGTGACAGGTCTAGCTGTGAACACCCTGCGCCCCTCCCCCAACACCATCATCCTTTACCTTATAAGAAACATGGGTGGAAACCAGGATTAATTTAAACCAGCGCCTCTGCCAGAGAGTTCTTTAGGCCTGCAGATCACCGGCCTTGGTCCTCTGCCTGGAGGAGAAGCTGACTGAGAAGGTTCTAGAAGAGATTTTCTTCCTTAATAAAAGATTTGTTCTAAAACATGCTTCTCTCTTTCCTGGAACTGCCACCACTCTGTCCAAGGGGACAACACCCCCAAATCAGGATGGCAGAGCAGATAAATGGGAAGCACTTGGCCCCTAAGGTCATCAGCCCTGGGACACCCCGTTTTCTGGATTTCGGGTTTTACGAGTCATGGAATTCTTATCATTGCGCTACTCGGAACATGGTGTCCTGATGGAGCAGACTCTTCTTCCGGGAGCAATCACAAGAGGAAACTGGGCACGAACACATAACTCCTTTCATCTTTTCACATTTGTCTAATTCCACTGAGAACTCTTAGATTGAGACACAGTCTCTGTTAACAGAGAGAAGGCACTCCCTTATAAACCTCCTGGTCAGAGTCTCAATACTGCTGTTGCCTGACATAGCTTGTAAAAGTGATCACATGCAATGCTTTGATAATCAGTGTTAAAAATAGTAACAGGTTGAGGGGCAGCTGGGTGGTTCAGTTGGTTGAGTGTCTGACTTCAGCCCAGGTCATGATCTCATGGTTGTTGAGTTCGAGCCCCACGTCAGGCTCTGTGTTGACAGCTCTGGGCCTGCAGCCTGCTTTGGATTCTGTGTCTCTCTCTGTCTCTACCCCTTTCCTGCTCATGCTTGGTCTGTCTGTCTGTCTGTCTCTCTCTCTCTCTCAAAATAAATAAAAATTTTTTTTTAAAAAAGCAGTAATAGGTTGAATTATGCATGTGAGAGTGTGTGTGTTATGTACACCAAAGATGGCAGGAATATTTATTTTCATAAAATAGATGGCTATCTATCACTAAAAAGGGGACATTATGCAGAAAAATAATGCTTAGTACACAAGAGAAAATGTCTTTTGACCACAGAGATGAATAGGAGCCATTCACAGAAGACTTTATGCAACAAAGCTCCATTAAAGCTTAAGTTTTTTTTTAATGTTTAATTTATTTTTGAGAGAGACAGACAGACAGAACATGAGCTGGGGGAGGACAGAGAGAGAAGGAGACACAGAATCCGAAGCAGGCTCCAGGCTCCCAGCACAGAGCTGGACGTGGGGCTCAAACTCACAAACTGCAAGATCATGACCTAAGCTGAAGTCGGACACTTAACTGACTGAGCCACTCAGGTGCCCCAAAGCTTAAGATTTTTAAAAGTAGCCTTTGTTGTAAAATGATTTTTAATACCTGAGATATTACTGCATTATCAAGAGGCATCATTTTCTTTTATTTTTTTCAGTTTATAATATTTCTGTTTTATTTTAATTCTTTCTAGTCCCTGAATGATTTAAAATATTTTACCCTTCTTTCCTTTCATCAAATGCAAGGATTTCCTTCATGTTTAGGATCTGTTCTGTTGAAAAGTTTCTCTCTTGTTTGCTTTTTCTTTCTTCCCCCTTCTTCTCTGAGTTGTATATCAGAGACAAATATGTGACCTACCTGCGAAAGAAGAAGAGAGGGTCACATATAAAATATCTTCATTTTAACCATTATTGCTTCCCAAACAGTTGTGTAAGATACATTTCAATTACAATGGAGGATTTGGGGCACTGAAAGAAATTTAAATTATTACAGTGCTTAAGACATTTATTATTCAAAAGAAAAATAGTCTAAATCTATAAAAGATTTAAGATAAAACATCATATGTGAGGTATAGCTATGAAGTCATGTTCATGATCTGTACAATTTGGTCAAGAGACTATTATATGACAATAATGTGACCCACCTGTGCTCTCTTACAGAATCTCTCTTTGAGAAATGGGGGTTAGGTGGGATGAATTTCAATGGCATCCAACAAATAGCTCCATTGTACTTTTTTTTAAAAATTCTGTTTAGAGTCTTCTTTTTTCTTCTTGAAAATAGAATTCAAGAAGCACAAACCTATATAAGAATCCCCTCTTCTCTGTTTCGAAGCTAGTATGTCTTCCTTATAATTCACACTGCCTGTGGATCTATTCTTAGGCAATGATGCTGCTGGACTTTCTTTATTCCTTTTCTTGGAGGAAAAACATTTTCTGATTTTCAGTAGAGGAGATAAGGAGACACTGGGACTAATCTCTAGGCAAAGACGAGGTAACAGTTGAGTGTCCTGTGGCGTGGTGGTAAGAGGTTTTTGGTCTGGAACACTCCATCATTTTTTCTTTGTTAGTTTGTTTGTCCTTTGTTTTCAGAAAGCAGATCTCTCTAGTTTCCCTAAAAAGGTTCCTGGGACACTGAGATGAGACCATGTTCTGGACAACACAACAACATCTCAATAGATGTGAGGCGCAGGGAGTCTAAATGCCACATTTTATAAAGTGAAGGAAGTGAAGTATCTAAAGTGATTTGCTAAAATCTAATCGTTGCCTGCAGATTCTGGAATTTTCCGAGCAAAGCAGCTAGTGTGCGTCTTGAATAGAATATACTTACATCATTTCTGATGCTTTTGAGATAGAACAGTGCAGTTATTTCATTAGCAAGGTTTCTAGGGATTTACTGGGATGTTGTGGAAGGGAAATTATGGGCAAATATTATCAAATATATTGATTTATCAGTTAGCATTTGAATTTCTTCTAATTAAATTTCTTTTTAATCTGTGTGCATTTGTTTCTGATTTATTTTTTGCCTTTTCAACTCTGACAGCTCAGAGAAGTCTGAGGCTTTGTAAAAAGGCTTGAAAAGGGTTTCCAGGTCTCCTGCAGAATTCTGTAGGGTCCTGTAGAGAGATTCTGATAAATGCCACCATTCAGAAATCCACGGATCACTCCCACTTTCCCAGCCTCTGTCTTTTCAATGGATACATTCTCATGCTTATTTGGATTGTGGCTTCATGACTGGGCTTCCATGTGATTGGTTGGTGAGATTTTGAATGTACTTGCCAGTGTTTTTAGGGAAAGTAGAAATCATCAAACTGATTCAGAGGCACTCATTTCTGGACTCGTTGCTTTCTCTTATTTTAGAATACTTGCTCTTTTATGTTGCCTGAGCAGAGTAAGATGAACATCCACTGTCAAGTTAAAATTGGTGCAATCCCAAGCAGACTCTGCACTGTCAGCACAGAACCAAACATGGAGCTCAAACTCACAAACTGTGAGGCCACGCCCTCTGAAATCAAGGATTGGAGGCTTAACTAACTGAGCTACTCAGGTGCCCCTCTATACCCATTAGTTAAGAATTTTTGTCACAGGGGCGCTTGGGTGGCTTAGTCGGTTAAGCGTCCGACTTTCACTTAGGTCATGATCTCNATTTTTTTTGTCACAAATGGATGTGGAATTGTGTGACATGGTTTTTCTCCATTTATTGAGATGATTGTACAATTGTTATCCTTCATTTTGTTAATGCAGTTTATCACATTGATGCTGATTTGTGGATGGCGGGCCATCCTTGCATCCCTTGAAAAAAAAATCCCACTTGATCATGGTGTATGATTCTCTTAATGTATTGAATTTGGTTTGTTTGCTAATACTTTGTTGAGAATGCTTGCATCTATATTCATCAGGGAGAATGACCTATAGTTTTCTTTTCTTGTGTCTAGTTTTGGTATCAGGGTAATGCTGGCATTGTAAAATGAGTTTGAAAGACTTCCCTCCTCTTCTGCTTTTTGGAAAAGTCTGAGGAAGATTGGTATTAGTTCTTGTTCAAGTGTTTGGTAAAATTCACCAGTGAAGGCATCTGGTCCTGGACTTTTGTTTGTTGGGAGATTTGTGGTTACTGATCCAATACACTTACAGTAATTGGTCTTTTCAGATATTCTGTTTCATCATGATTTAATCCTGGTAGAGTGTATGTTTCTATAAGTTTTCCATTTCTTTTAATTTGTCCAATTTCTTAACATATAATTGTTTGTAGTAGTCTCTGTGTTTGTTTTTCTGTGGCATTAGTTATACTTCCTCTTTTGTTTTGAACTTATCGCCCATGCTCTCTTTTATTCAGTGAGTCTGGCTAAATAAATAAGTACTAATTTTATCTTTTCAAAGAAATAGCTCTTAGTTTCATTGATCTTTTCTACTGTCTTTTTAGTCTCTACTTTGTTTATTTCTGCTCTAATCTTTGTTATTTCCTTTCTTCTACTAACTTTGGGCTTTGTTCTTTTTCTAGATAAGGGTTAAGTTTAGCTTGGCAGATAGAATTACCAACCTTGTAAATCATATTTAAGGAGATTTTCTGGTTTCTCAACACACACACGAGCTGCTAGTTGAGAGAGAGAAGAGAGGAAGAGTGGAAAGGAGGAAGGTAAAGAGGGAAGGAAGGAAAGAGTGAGGGAGAGGGAGAGATAGAAAAAGGGAGAAAGAAGACAGAGACAGAAAGAAAGAAGAGAGGGAAGGAAGGAAGGAAGGAAGGAAGGAAGGAAGGAAGGAAGGAAGGAAGGAAAGAAGGAAAGAAGAAAGGAAGGAAGGAAGAAAAGTCTGATCCTCTCAGAAGAAACAGATGGTGTAAGACACTAGGATTTAAAAATCTTTACTACATCCTTTTAAATCAAGGCATCTCAAGGGGTAGCAGGCTGGGAGGGAGAAAGAATGTAGAAGTGCTTGTATAGCAGCTCTGCATCCATTGTCATTAAAAAAAAAAACAACTCTCCTCTGTCCCTACCATATTGGACAGCAAGTTAATATGCATGTCTGTCCCACAGTTTTAATTTTTTTCTGAGATCCTTCTGAGCTTGAGATTCTGAGATTCGACATCACTAAATCCCACATTTGATCTCATGTAACTTATCAAAGTAAAATAACCCACTCATCCATCAGATTATATACAGGATAGACAAATAGGTTTCTCTCTCTCTGAGCATCTGCTTAAGGAAAGAAATCGTAGCAGTTTTTTTTACAACTTTGGGGTTCATATTTTTTTTTATTCCATAGCCAGTCTCTTATCCTTGAAATTTTCCAATTTCTCTTTCAGTAGAAAATGTGATTCTTCAAAACGGGGGGTTATTTGAAATATAAGGTTCACCTAATGCCAAAACTCAGCATGGACTCACTCTACCTTCCAAATGAGATCTTAGTGTGGGATAAGGAGGACAGATGAAGAAGCCAGCTCACTCCAGTAGAATCATGATTATTGCCCCACCTGTCCTTAGAACTTTGGAAGTTTTCAGGAAGCCCTGTGTGCTAGAATTATTGAAAATCAGGATTTTTATATGTACACTTTTGGAAGAAAAACAAAAGGATGCAATTCACTTGTGGTCATGCACCTGGCTTTTTATTTTAATGGAAAATCAAGTCTATTTTATTTTTCCCCTTTATCTGTGGGCAGCAGAGTTTTCTCCAGTGAGACTACCTCAGATTGTGTCAGATTTGAGATATCCATATTAATGGAAACTCCCAAAGCCAGTACATTGCAGGTACGTTATGTACAATAATGAACAGAAGATTGAAAAGGCAACTGTCAGAGGATACTGAAATCAAAGAAGCAAAATAACTGTCTCTTGATACCACAAACATTAGGGAACTTTAAACACACTGCCTCTTTTCCTGGGGCCAGCTGGAGTATGCAGGCCAAATGAGGGTTGTCAAGAGCATTTTCTGTTTCCTTGAACAAAGGATTTCCATTTGAATTAATAAGATTCCTAAACACCTTTTATGCAAAAGCATTACAATGGGGAATGTTCCCAATGATTCATCAGCACTTTGATGTTTTCTGAGAGAATTTCTGCCACAAAAGGATCTGAAGACAAAACTTGCCTATCCAACTTGACGTTGTTAATTTGGTTGGAAAAAAGATGCAATACAATGTTGTCTTGGCCAGCAACAAAGTCCTTTCCACACATTGAAATCGGCTATGTTCTTAGAGCCTAGTTTTCCAAGGTGGGTATTGAATGATTATTGACAGAAGGGATTTTGAACTGGATAATATAAAATCACACCTTTATAATAATATAATAAGACTGAAAGGGTCAAGAGTTGTGTTACTTCCCATTCACACCTCCTTCCGTGGCCCATCATTGTCTGGCATTCACTAGCACAGAGCCTCTGCCTAAGGTAAAGAGATGTGTACCACACAGTTTAAAATGGAGTTTGCCAGAGATTTATCATTTAATTCAAATTTTAAATTAATAAATTCTTATTTAAGAATCTTGGTACATATAACAAAATACAGGAAAATATAAAGCAGTAAGTATAAGTTATCTGTATTTACACAATTAACCCATTGAATTTTTTAAAAAAAATTTTTAATGTTTTATTTATTTCTGAGAGAGAGAGACAGCATGAGCAGGGTAGGGTCAGAGAGAGAGGGTGACACAGAATCGGAAGCAGGCTCCAGGCTCTGAGCTAGCTGTCAGCACAGAGCCCGACGAGGGGCTTGATCCCACGAACCATGAGATCATGACCTGACTGAAGTCGGCCGCTCAACTGAGTGAGCCACCCAGGCGGCCCCCCGCCCCCCCGCACCATTGAATTATTAACTATTGATTTGTTAAGCTGTTTTTTTTCAATAAACATTTATTAGGCACCCATTGTATGCATGGTACATTGGGAAATTGGAAGAGACAATCTGCCTTCAATAAACATAGTTTAGAGGCACCTCGGTGGCTCAGTCAGTTAAGCATCCGGCTTGATTTTGGCTCAGGTCATGATCTCATGGTTCATGAGTTTGAGCCCCACATCTGGAACATGGCTGGCACTCTCTCATTCCCTCTCACTCTGCCTTTCCCCATTCACTTGTGTGTGCTCTCTCTCTATTTTTCTATCCCTGTTTCTCAAATTAATAAATAAACATTTTCATGGTATTAAAAAATAAACATAGTTCAACAAGAAAACATAGATTTTGCTATGTTAAATGATGATACAAATATAAGCGCTATGAGAAAAAAAAGGGTTATACTACTTTTTTTGCTAAGAACATTGAAAATGTTTTTTTGGCTTTTGTGTGTGTGTGTGATTTTTGTGTTTTTTTTTTAATTTTGTTTTGTTTTGTTTTGTTTAGAGAGAAGAGAGTTTTGGAAGTAGAATCTATGGGATTAGAAAGAGAAGAGATCCAGGGGCGCCTGGGTGGCTCAGTCAGTTGAGCTTTTGACTTCCACTCAGGTCATGACCTCACAGTTCGATGGGTTCGAGTCCCACATTGGGTTCCGTGCTGACAGCTAAGAGCCTGGAGCCTGTTTTGGATTCTGTGTCTCCCTCGCTCTCTGCCCCTTCCCCACTCATGTTCTGTCTCTCTCTGTATCAAAAACAAATATAAACAAACTAAAAAAAGGAAGGAGAAGAGATCCAAACAGACTCTCATTCTTGTAATCTCAAAGTACGAAAGCACAGATCTGATAGGCAGCACAGTGGAATCCCTTTGAGCAAATGGCATAGAGAGCAGTGGACCAGTAGGGAGAAACATCAGCTTGGGACCATGGAAGGCTTGGTCATTAACGCTTTCCCAAACAGAAGAAGAAATATATGTCAATATTTAATAAGATTAATGCAATGTGGGAAAGTGATTAAAGCAGCAGGTATAAGGACATTGCAATTGTTCAGACAAGAAGAAATTATCTCCTTACTAGAGAAATGACAGAATTAAGACAGAGGATGAAATGTAGGTTAAAAAAAAAAAAGACAATGTGCTTATAGGTGTCACAGGAATTTCAGGCAATGGAATAGAATGACTAGGGCAAGGTTAAGTTTTGTAGTGTACCCCAACATGTCCTGCTTACTTGTCGGAGAGTTAACTATTAACTGATAGGAACAGAGTGAAGGAACCAAAAATGGCTAAAGGGCAAGATTTTTTTTTAACAAACTTATTAAATTTTAGAATGATTTCAACTTTACCTAAATGTTACAAAGCCAGGGCAGAGGGCATGGCCCCACACTCTGTTGTGTTACTAACATCTTACATGAGGATGATTATTGGTTCATGACTTGTAACTTTGTCACTAGTCATGAGCCAATGTTCACCCTTTACTATTGCATAAAGACCATATTTTATTCAGGTTTCCTTAATTTTTATCACATGTCCTTTCTCTGTCCCAGAATTCTGTCCATGATATCATATCTCCCTCACCCCCCCCCCCGACAGGTTTCTCTGAACAGTAACAGTTTCTCAGATTCTCTTTCTGTTTGAGGACAGTTTTGAGGCACATCACACGTTAGGTCAAATGTCCTCCACTGAGATTCGCCTTTTTTTTTTTTTTTTTTTTTGGTCTCATGAATCCACTGAGGTTAAGGATTTGGGGGAAGAAACCACACAAGGTAGATTGCCATTCTTATCCCATCATATCAGTACTGGTGCTATCAGCATGACTTACTGCAGTTGACACTAAACTTGATCATCTTGCTCTGAGAGTGCTTGTCAGGTTTATTCACTGCCGGACGACTGTTTACCCTTCTCCTTATCCTGCTCTTTGAGAGAAAGAACAGGATAACAGAAAAACAGCAGGCACAGCCCGCATTTAAGTAACAGGGGGGTTTGTTCTAATTCCTCAAGAGGGTAAATTGGGTTTTTAATATTTGTTTCAGGAGGAGGCCATGTCTCACAGGAACTTGCTTGCCAGCCACATCGGTGGCCAGTCCAAATTAGACAGTTACTCATGTCAGCCAGGAGATTACCACAGGAGAAAGCAAGGCTATGTTAAGGATTCTGGGGAGCATCTGGGTGGCTCAGTCAGTTGAGCATCTGACTTCGGCTCATGTTATGATATCGCAGTTCATGAATTTGAGCCCTGCATTGAGCTCTGTGCTAACACCTCAAAGCCTAGAGCATGCTTCAGATTCTGTGTCTCCCTTTCTCTCTGCCTGTCCCATGGGTCACTCATGCTCAGTCTCTCAAAAAGTGAATAAATGTTAAAAAAAAATTTTAAACAGGATTCTGATTAAGCCATACTATGTTCATAAGAGATATAGGTAAGACCTCATTTATTTTTTCACAAATTAGATCACAGATAATCTAAACTATGTAGCAACGACTTTTAAAAATACATCAGTGCTTAATTATAGCACAAAGGAAAACTGACAGGAAAGTAATTTATAATAGAGCATAATTTTACATGCGACTCGCAAAGTATTGCGACCCTAGAAGACATAGTGAGTTAGTCTGATGCTTACGCTTTATATTAATAAGGCTTAGTAATAGTACGTGTGTAAATACTCATTCCTTCAAACACAGTAGCTTACAAGGAAACAAGTTGGTTTCTCTCTGGGGTCAGTGATGCCCCCTGCAGTTAGTTGTAGTCACACAAGCCACTTGGGCCTCCTGGCTTCTGGGTCTCCAGGACTTAGTGATAGCTGCAGTTCTGCCCCTGGCCTTGAGTCAGCAGGGGAGAGCAGATGAGACGGCTCGCGTGCTTTACAGAGCCCAGAGGGAACCCCGCTGGTGAGAAATGTCCATTCAGCCCACCTGACTCTGGGGAGCCTGGGAAATCAGGCTAGCTGTTGACAGTAAAGAGAAATAGACATTTGGTGAACACAGAACCAGATCTAAGGGTGGGGGGTGGCTGGGCTGGGTACAAAAGTAGAGCAGTGTAGACGTTCAGACAGAAAGTCGAAGTGTAGAAGGTATTTCTGCTAGTGGTGTGATTTCATTCTGACATGGGGACCAACAGTCGCTAACGTTTTAAAATAAAACAAGGCACAGAGTTTCCTCGATGAAGGTCATGGTAGTTGCATTCATGGAGGATTCAGTTGATTAAAACTGTATGAGATACTTTGTGTTTGTATGGAAACATGTAGAGCTTGGTTCTGTACACGAATAACTATGTGAAAAATGAAATAAAATGGAGTCACTACGACAAGGGCTTTTACAAGAAAGCCAGGAGTGGGGCGCCTGGGTGACTCAGTCAGTTGAGCATCTGACTTTGGCCCAGGTCATGATCTCGCGGTTTGTGAGTTTGAGCCCCGTGTCGGGTTCTGTGCTGACAGCTCAGAGCCTAGAGCCTGCTTCAGATTCTGTGTTTCCCTCTCTCTGTGCCCCTTCTTCCCCTGCTTGAGCTCTTTCAAAAATAAATAAATAAACTTTACATATATACATATATATATATATATTTATGATGGCCAGATTTTATTCACTAGTGAGACACAATTTGGGTTCCTACATATCTACATATCTGTGCTCCTCGGATTGCAATTCTGAGACCCCAAATGAACACTTGTTTTCCTTCAGTTCTGTCTCTTCTCAGTTGACAAGTATAAGCAGTTTCACCTGCACTATTGCTGGCTGCACAATGATTTTACACGAGGTGGAAGCCATGCCTTGCTCTATATTAAAGCCTGCCTTGCTGGCATTGAGTACCTGGGACCGTCTCACAATTACTGCATCCCAATTACTGCGACAAACTAAATCACCCTCTCTGGTTTCCACTTCCCACCCCAGAAAGTGGAAGTACTTGACTGAGAACCACAGCATTAGCACACGGAGAGAGGAGAGAGAATGTAAACAGACAAACGGGTTGAGCAGAATGAAAACTGTTGGGATGTGGCACAAAGCAAAGAAGAGATCTATCAGAGAAAGGGGAGAAAAATGAGGCAATCCAGGGGATATTTGGAAATGCAAAATCAGAGTAGGGTTTTGATGTTTTTTCTAGAACTTTACCTAAACTCAGAACCGTATCACTTATGTCAAATAGCGTGTTCCTGATGTCGGTAAACAGCATCCAGGTGACGTGTTCCACGATGACGAAAACCCTGATGCTTTATGTCACTTTACAGTCTAATTCTAATGAGGTCCTTCTCACCATTATGACTATCACAGGGACATTATTCTGGATGGCATATATGCCTGATTCCAGTCCCAGACACAGTTGACATCACTGCTACCCTGTTTGTGTCAGCACAGACCTGATTGCCACCAAATGTTGGTCCTAAGTGCGTGCCTGTCTCTTGATCTGCCTTCACCACCATGAGTGTAGACTCTCTATAGGCTTCAAGGGAAGGGGCATGAGTTTTATCACCCCCCACGCTCTTCTCTGAACTTCACGGAAACAAGCCACATCCAGAGAGAAAACAATAGACTTCTCTGGATACATATCATGTCAGAAAAGAGGATGTGTTTTGTTTTAGTGTTTTATAATAAGAATTATGAAGTTGCTAGTGGATTTTAATACAAGTGTGAACGTTCTGTTTATTGTTTTCAAACTTTCCCCAAATGTGTGCAAGGTAAGAGGCGCTTCTTCACTGAAGGGCCTTGTGTTCTTTGCTTCCCCATCAGCCCCTCCAGATGTCCATCCTCAGAAGCTGGTGCTCCTGGAAGTGATGTGCCTCAGGCAAGCAGGTTGTGTTGTGTTGTGTTGTGCTGTGTTGTGTTTTGGAGGCTGTGACAAACAACCAAAGAAGGACCAGGTGCCTGGAGCATAAGGAAAGGGAGAGGGCAGGAGGAGACCCTCCTGATGGAGCAGAAGGGAGCCCACTGGGCAGCCCCTGGACATAGCATGGGAAAGATTTATTCAGAAGTGGAGCCATTCCTAAGCCTCTACCTTCCTGAGGATTCTCTGCTCATGGGACTCAGATCACTTTCTCTTGGGTTCTCTTTGTTTGACTAATGGTTAACAGGAAAGACAAGCATGTAGCTTTCTCATAAAATGCAGGGAGTTACAAGCACAGCAGATGGTAGGGGACGAACCTCAACAATGGGCAGAGTTATTTGATGGAAAGATGAGAAGCCTGGTGCCTGAGTTAGAATTCAATGTCAGTATTAGTGTATTAGAAAAATAAATAAAATTCCAGCCTGCAAGAAGGTGTTTCATTAAGTGGAGCAAAATCTTATTATGTCAGACCCTACTCATTCGCAATAAGTGACCTCCGCTCAGACGGTGTAGATATTATATTCTCCTATGTCGTTTTATATGAAATTCTTACTCTATTTATTCAACAAGCATACATCCAGATGCAAAGTAGCCATTTACTTACAAATGCCATTCCAAGTGCAACAGATGATTATTACCCAGAAGTCTTAAGAATGACAGTAGGAAAAAGACTGTTTCCTAAGAGGAGTTTTTTAATTAAATAGCCTAAATTAATATACAGGGAGATTGACTTTTCTGTGTACAATTCTATGACTTATAAAACATGCGCAGACTCATGGAACTCCCATTAGAAGCAGGATACAGGATGACTCCATCACCATCAGAAGCACTTCCATCCCCAGTGTGATGTGTTGGAAGTCAAGCTGTCCCTGACCTTGGTGACCATGGATCTGTTCTCCACCTAATTGTACAGAAGGATACTTATAACAATGCTTTTGAGATCCACTTAAGTTCCTTAGCATATCAATGATTTATTTCTCTTTATTGTGATAAATGTTTCATTGTATGCATAGGGAAGGAAAAGTCTTCTGTGTTGCAGTGTCTTCCAGCTGGACTAAGAAGTAAATTTACGTAAAGACAGATTAACCAGAGGGGGAAAAAATTTTTATGCCCTACCCATAGAGGTTCCAAAAGTAAACTAAAAACTAAAGGAAGAACCAAGGTGTGTTTTTTTTTTTAATACATGTTAGAGAAACAGACAATCGATTTGTGAGGAATTGATAGAATAAAGAAAACAGGTGTTTGGTGGCTTTATTAGGAATTCTAAGTGGAATTTAGACTGAGGTAGTAGATTAGGGGAAAAAAAAGAAGAAGGCTTCTTTTTACTGCTTTCTTGGCTTTAAGGTCCTTATTTTTGTTGATAAGGATGTCTTTTATATCTTAGTTCAGGGAGGATACTTAGTACAGAGAGGGTTCTTAGTACAGGGAGAGTGTTTTTCATAATGGGAGATGTGACTCCCACTTTCAGGGCATTAGAGGAGGGTCTTGGTGTCCTGGAACTCGGTGCTCCTTAAGCAGCTTCAGTTAAAAATAGTAAAACCTTGGTTCGTGAGCATATTTCATTCCAGAAACATGCTTGTCATGCAAAGCACTCATATATCAAAGCAAATTTCAAGAACCATTGGCTCCATTGTGATCATGTGATGTTCAACATCACGTAGGACTCATATTGCAAGACATCGTTCATTTATCCAGTTAAAATTTATTAGAAATGTTTGCTCGTCTTGCGGAACACCCGCAAAACAAGTTACTCGCAATCCAAGGTTTTGCTGTAATCGGTATGCCATTCTGGTATCTTTTGGGCAGCCTGCCCTTCATGCCTACCCAAGGATTTACCACATTTGTTTACCTATTCACCTGTTGAAGGACATTGGGGTTGTTTCATGTTTGGGGCAGTTGTGAATAGAGTCACTATAAACTTTCATGAACAGAGTTTTGCATGAAGATGTGTTCTTATTTCTTCAGGATACACAACTGGGTGTGAGATGGCTGGGTCACTTGAGACCATACGAAGTACTGCCAAATTGCTTCTCGGTTAAACCACTCCTCATTCTCACCGGTAATGTGTGAGAGTTCTATTGCTCTACATCCTGTCAGTGATATATCTCCAGTATTTATTTTTTTATATTTGCCATTGTAATGGTTCCATAGCCATATCTCATTGTGGTCTTGAATTCACATTGTCAGGGATGTCAAACGTGTTTCCATGTGGTTATCATCTGAATAGCTTCAGGGAAAAGAGTTTACTTTTAAACTCACCTAGTGGGGCACCTGGGTAGCTCGTGGGTTAAGTGTCCGACTTCAGCTCAGGTCATGATCTCAAGGCTCGTGAGTTTGAGCCCCATGTCTGACAGTTAAAGCCTGGAGCTTGCTTCCAATTCTAGGTCTCCCTCTCACTCTGCCCCCCCCCAAAATAGATAAAAACACTTAAATTTTTTTAAAAATAAAAAATAAATTCATCTTAAAATTAGGTTATTGTATACTTTTGAGTTTTGAGAGTTTTAAAATTTTGGTTATTATGAATTTAAAAAACATTATCACTTATGTAATTTCAAAATGTTTCCTCCGGGGACGCCTGGGTGGCTCAGTCGGTTAAGCATCTGACTTTGGCTCAGGTCATGGTTTCACGGTTCCTGGGTGCAAACCCAGCGTCAGGCTCTGTGCTGACTGCCAGCTCAGAGCCCGGAGCCTGTTTCAGATTCAGTGTCTCCCTCTCTCTCTGACCCTCCCCTGCTCTGGCTGTCTCTCTCTCACAGAAATGAATAAAAACATTTTTAAAAAATGGAATGAGTTTGTAGATCTTCATCTGATTCTAGCAAAAGCTATTCTTTGTGATTCTACTATTTAAATTTTATTTTTCCTAAATGGCAAACATTAATATTACTCAGAGCAAGTTCCATATAAACAATATTATGTGACCCACAGTATATTATACATTGTTCCTAAAAGAGCCTCTTCAAAATGCCAAATATTTTTGGGGCGCCTGGGTGGCTTAGTCGGTTAAGCGTCCGACTTTTGCTTAGGTCATGATCTCGTGGTTCGTGGGTTCGAGCCCCGCGTCGGGCTCTGTGCTGACTGCCAGCTCAGAGCCTGGAGCCTGTTTCAGTCTGTGACTCCCTCTCTCTCTGACCCTCCCCTGCTCACCCTGTCTCTCTCTCCTAGAAATAAATAAAACATTTAAAAAAATTACTTTAAAAAAAACAACAAAATGCCAAATATTTTTAAGGCTAAATATTAAATGTACCTTTTTACAATTATCTTTGCTGTAGTTTTTTGGTTTGGCTTTGTTCCCTTTTGTTTTTGAGGGAATCTATACTCACTGATTTTACCATAGTGGATAAAAATGTAAATTCTCCGGTGAAAACACTTTAAAGGCGACAATAACAGTGCACATTTTGTAAAATCTATTTACAAAAAAACCCATTTTTTAGAATCCTACACCAGTTCCATATCAGATGCTGAAATAGTTTTACTCTCTTCTCCAGACTTTCTCTATCCAAGCTTGTTCCTTATCAACACTGAAATTTAGTATGAAGAAAAGTGCCCAACCAAATGCTTACAGATATTCTTTACATTTTGTTATTTGAAAGGCACTGACAGCAATGCCTGTGTGGGAATAGAGAAAACCATTTTATTGTTATGTTGGAAAATCTACCAATGAGCTGTGGGGTAGACAGACTCTAATCCCAGATCTGTCACCTAGTGTGAGTGAAACTTTAGGCACGCTCACTGTATTTCTGTTACTTTTCCTGGATCTATGTGTAGAGATTAAATAAAGTATAATTTAAATTCATATTATCCAGTCTCTTCTCAGATGATAAATAAACTGACCTGGTAAAACAAAATAACTTCTGTTCCCCTTTTGTGTGTGTGTTGGGGGGGGAGGGAGGAACTCCCTGGTGAACTGGGTCTTCATAAATACATTGGGGAGGGTTCTTTAGGGGAAGACCCCTAACCTGTAGGAAGCAGGTTTGGAAGTGGGGTGAAGGATGACAGGGTGGGGCTGGGAAGCCTGGCCTCCAGGAGGCTCAGTTGCCTGGGAGACTGGCCCACTGGAAATGTCCCTGTGAACCTTACTGGGTCCCAGACTGGGCCACACCCTGCTTTTTCCTTGCTCCCTCCCCTCTTCCTATTTTTCTTTCTTCCTTTTTCTTTCTTTCCCTTCCTTCCTTCCTTCCATTCTTCCTTCCTTCCTTCCTTCCTTCCTTCCTTCCTTCCATACATTGTGCTATTTTAACCCCGTTAAGGGAACAATTCAGGGTCGTTAAGTACATTCATATTGTTGTGCAACTATCACAACCATCTGACTCAACAACTGTTTCATCATCCTAAACAGAAACTGTACTCATTTAATACCCTCCTTCCATTTCCTCCTCCACTCAGTCCCTGTTAACTTCTAACCAAGTTCTGTCTCTATGAATAGGTAAGATGTCTTAATAATACTTCAAATATACCTTTGTGAAAAATTAGGAGGCAAGCTCTAGAGAAAAACAATAGGGAAATATATACATATATATTCTGCATTAGAATATATAGCTGGGAGGGCTGAAGAATTAAAAAAATAATAATCCAGAAACTCAAGGAGAGGAGGAAGAGAAAAGGATAGATCAAGCTTGTTATAATTAAAACATCATTATTATGAGGAGTGATAATTTATGTATATGTAATATATATGACTTTAACTTTTGGACTTTCTGGGACATGAGCCCATTAATGTTTTATGTTAATGAATATCCTTTGTTTGATATATGAGCACATATGTGTGGGGCTGAGTGTTCAAGAGTCAAAATGAGTCCAAGTTCTGTGTCTAGCCTGGCATGGATCCAAGAGACAGAAATGGCCAAAGTTATTGAGAGTAAATCAGGAGATTCAAAAACAAACAAACAACCCAGGAGACCCTAAAGTGTTAAGTCAAATACATCCATGAGAAGGCAAATGAAAAATCCTGGGAATGCTGTGGGCTAGCAATGTGTTCTGCCGTTTGGAATACACAAACAGATGAATAATAATGTTGATAAAGTACTAGAAACAAGACCCGGATGAGATGCCTTCGGTGAAACTTCAAAGTAACTGGCATATCCTAACTAATCAGGAAATGTTTTTTTTCTATGCTTCCTTCCTTCTTTTATTTCTTACCTGACTTACTATGAAAATTAACGAGTGAATAATCTAAACACTTTCTGCTTGGCACATCTAAAGATTAGTCACTAACCACAAATATGGGAGCCCACTGAATGGTGGTTCACTGCTCCGTAGAGCATGTGTTGACAGACATTGCTGGTTTGTCTGTCCAGCTCTACTTGGAAATGCTTCACTGCCTTCCGGGGAACTGTTCTTTTCTTTACTGCAATTATTTGTTTCTACTGGAGGCAGAAAATGTTGACCCCTGCCTCGCAGAACATGAATCATGATTTCAGAGCCTGTGCACATGACCCTGTGCACTCCCGTCCAAGTTCTCAGGGGTGGCTTAAACAAGAACTGAGAAGAAATATTCAACCCCTCGTGGAGAAACAGTGCTTTGTGAATGTTCCCCTTCCCTGTGGGTTGCTCTGTATTGAAAGATAATGCGGTGTGTGTTTGGAGTTCTGGAAATCGTGACGTTTCCTGACGGGTGCTTTGGCATTTTCAAACTTTAAGATGGGGGCTCATTATTTTTCTTTTTATTCAAACTGGCGCCATTTGGACTTCGATCTTGGTAATTCATATATCTTGAGCATTTATTATGTTAAGTAAAATCCTGCCCTCCCGTTGCTTGGACTTCTTTGTTTAATTTTAGCTACATGAATTAAACAACTTTATGTCTATTAAAATTGTGTCTTCTAATATTTGTATCAGTGGTATCTTAGTCTTTTTCTATCAAGTTTCTCCACTCGTTCCTCATATGATACAAATTACAAATATTTACCATCCTGAAAAGCTTTCTTTGCCTTTGATGTAGCGATGTCTTGGATCTCTCCTAGTGCCGTAACAGGACTGCTCTGTTCTATCTACCTCTCAACTTTGGGCCGTAGGTCATTATTTATTCTTTACTTACCTTCTGTGATCTTATTTCTGACCCTTAACTTCAATAATCACATGCAATGGTAATTTCCAAATCCGTATCTTTAGTTCACATTTCTTGTTACCTCCTAAACAATACTGCTTGAATTAGCAATTCCAGCAACAAAATAAAATTTGCCATCCTTGTTTACCCAAACTTGCTCTCTTCCTATAGTGTCAGGCTTAGTAAGTCCTCTGTCATCCACTAAGTCACCCAATATCAGACCTTCAAGTGATCATAGCATTTCTCAACCGGGTCCTCATCTGACTTACAGAACATCGAAAATTATTATAGTCATGAGTTGACTATTTTCACCATTTTCTTAAAGACGGTAGAAAACTCTACCATTCTAGATGCATAGGACATAAGGAAGTTAATTATATACTGAGAGTATCTTATGACATTAGGACTTAATCTCTCAATGAAACTCCACCATCAATATTTGTCTTTAAATGCTCTTATTTCATTTGTTTATTTCCATTGTCAATATAACATAAAATTAGTTTCTTATAGTATTGAAACTCTTTCAAAACAATCTCCTGGCCTTAGGTATTTACCAAAGTGTTATTTCTAAAATAGTAATTGCACATTTCACCCCAAATCCTTCAATGGCTTTCTAATAAGATAAAATGATCTCAGGACATACCCTGTGGTGATGCTTTGTAAATTTTCTTGTCCTATGGTGCCAATTTTAAAAATTGTCTGAAATGAAAGCACACACCATTATATTAGGGAAAAAAAACCTGGAACTCCAAACTCACAAGTTGGGAATATTCTTTGGAAAGATTTCTGATTAATGTTTCTGGGCTTGGCCAATCTGAAGTCTAATTTTTAGGTAAATATTTTTAAGACTGAAACATTTCAGTGAAACAAAGAGATTAGCAATGTTTCATATAATGGATCAAGAATTAATGGATTAACAGCTTTGGGACCATAACCCCTCCATGACATGGGAGTCAGAACTCAGTGCCTGCATTCTCCATGCCAATCCAACATGGCAGTACCAGATTGGCAAGAGTCTTAGAATGGTCCCAGAGGCAACCTCTAACACCTCTAACCTCTAACAACCTCTAACACCATCGAATTCTGTCCTTCTAAGGGCAAACCATGTCCTGGTCTCAGGATTTGAGTAGTAATATCAGTCTGAAACACTAAACTTCAACAACTTAAAAAAAAGAAGAATCAGTAGAAATTATGGTTGAACAACAATAATTAACGGGATGGATGAAGAGCCAGATTTGGAAAGTGGTCAGGAATGAAAGGACCCCAACTCCAATAAAGGAAACAAAACAGGAGACCGCTGTAATTGTTGCATACCCAGCTCCTCCATTATAACTTCTGTTGAACCTTCGATACTCACTGCCTCTGATAGCATAAGGGATTCCAAACAACTTGAGCTTCTTTGCATTTGTGTTCCAATGGAAAATTCTGTCCTAGAGCTATTATTTGGCCAGCTTCATGTATGTGCCCCTGACCTTGGTGCCAGTGTTCAAGGAAAGCAAATATCTGGGTTTTTCCTGGATTCTGGAATGCAAAAAATCACTTTCACATCTACTGAGCAGCATACAATTTTGGATTTTTAGTTATGTAAAAGGGTTCGGATGATAAAGAGAAAAAAGCAGATATCTTCTTTAGCTCACCTCTCTTCATGAAAATCCATGTATATAATTCTTTCCATAACTCCCCTCCACATGATTTTGTTTCTAATTAACTTTATGGTAGGGGCCCCTGGATGGTTCAGTCAGTTGAGTACTTGACCTTGGCTCAGGTCATGATCTCACAGGTCATGAGTTCGAGCCCCATATCAGGCTCTCTGCTGTCAGTGCGGAGCTTGCTTCAATCTTCTGTCCCTTTCTCTCTCTTTCTCTCAAAAATAAATAAACATTAAAAAACTATGCTTTATGGTAACTTCCTTCCTTCCTTCATCTCCTCCAAAGGCAGACCTAGCCTGTCATAAGTAATTATTCATAACCAGGTACAGAGTCTCAGAGTGTTGTCCATTTCTTCCTCATTTGCATTATTATCTATCTCAATACCCAAAAAGCACTGGAGGGAGGGGATTTGAAAATACAGTCTTTTCCCCTTTGAGTTTGATATTTTTTTCCTGTTATGCAGTTCACAGGATATTAGGACCCAGCTTTTCTGGCTTTTTTTCCCCCTTCTAGAAACAATGGTAACAGCACTGATCAAGCTCAACTTACTTTAAAAAAATGTTTAATTATAGTTTCCCTATCGATATAGAAATGGATTTGAAGGGTGGATATTCAGCCAGGTTAGGAGAAAACACTCTTTTCTTTTGTGCTGCTTGTCTTCCCTTTTAATGCAAATTTAAAAGGCTAATGTTCTGTGTATCCTTATTAAATCAAGATATTTCCTGTATCCCTCTTCACTAGTTTGAGATAATTTAAATGTGTGTTGTGGTTGATGCTAAGGTAGGATGCTCCTTTAAGTCAGAGGATCTCATCCACCAGCAGCTGACCACTCAGGGCCAAGGGCCTCCCCGGAGTTCTCCCCAGATGAAGGACAGCTGCCTTGCCAGAGGGTATCACTCCTTCCCAGAGATAGCTGCCATCTGATGATAGGTCTACTTGGAAAGTACAAAGGCTTAGCCCCCATATCTAATTTCTAAATATAAGACAGCTCTGACTGTCTTGTCAGGTCCACAAAGAGCCAGCCAAGCTCTCTGTGGCAGCTGTATCTCTGTTCAGTCTTTCCCTCAAACCTGTCTTCTGGCTCCTTCATAAGCATGGTTCCCAGAAGCACTACCAGTAAGCTTACTGTATCCATGCATCCATGTCAAGGTCAGCCACAACCTTGGATCATAGTAGAAAAAGGGATTGCCATTTATATAAATATAAAATATCTATAGAGCTGATGTCTTTATCCACTAAGAAGATTGTTTTTATTATTATCTATGGTATATTATTACTTTTTAATTTTTAAATGTTTATTTATTATTAAGAGACAGAGCATGAGCAGGGAGTGGGCAGAGAGACAGGGAGACACAGAATGTGAAGCAGGCTCCAGGCTCTGAACTGTCAGCACAGAGCCTGACACGGGGCTCGAACTCATGAACCATGAGGTCATGACCTGGTCTGAAGTTGGAAGCTCAACTGACTGAACCACCCAGGCACCCCTATAGTAAATTATTTTAATGACAATGGTGAATCCCACTAAATGTTTAACAAGAAAATTACACCAATCTTACACTAAGTTTTGCAGTAATGGAAAAGAAGAGAGACTTCCCAACTCATTTTATGAAGCCAATGTGAATTTGAGGCTTATCCTTGGTGACTGTGTTTTAAGAAAGGAACATGATAAGCCAGTATTTTTCATAAACACAGATGTAAACATCAAAAACAAAATACAAGAAATGGGACTGCATCTCAATCATTTTGAGGTTATTCCAGGAATTATATATGTTTCGGAATTTACTCTACAGAGAAGAAATGTGTGTGCACCCTATTATTTGAATAATAAATTTCGAGAAGCATTAAATGACATATCCAAAATTTTGAATCAACCAAATGTCAGCCGAAGAAGGGATAAATAAAATAGGGTATATTTACAAAGAAATAGCATGCAGTATTGAAGATAACTACAGCTATATACAACAACATGAATAAATTTTGCAAAATA
Organism: Crocuta crocuta; assembly: GCF_008692635.1. NCBI lineage: Eukaryota > Metazoa > Chordata > Mammalia > Carnivora > Hyaenidae > Crocuta > Crocuta crocuta. The sequence goes on along the minus strand of NW_027532825.1, from coordinate 1,090,165 downwards.
ATTTTGAGTGAAAAAAGCCAGACTCCAAAGTGTATGTATGTTATGAACCCTTAACTTTACAGGGTTGAAAGACAAGCACATTTCCTCTATGGGCATAGCAGTCAGCAAAAGAGCACCTTTGAATAGGAGGGAGGAGGTGATGACAAGAAGGTAGTTACATTGCAAACAAAATGACACTCTTTGCTCATGGGGCTTATCATCCAGTTGGGGGATGGCAGGCAATAAGCTAGCAAAGAAATAAAATATGTACCGCCAGTTAGTGATAAGGACAATGGAAAGGAAAAAAAATCACGTAACTTAGGAAGGTAGAAAGTGTCAAGTTGGAAGGAGGGTGTGAGTGGTGTACACGCTGCTTGTGTTAAATAAGGTTGTCAAGGGAGCCTCATCAGAAAGTACAATTTACACAGAGACCTGAAGGAAGACCTGAGGAAGGTAGTTGTGAATGAGTTTGAGACCACTGAACAATTGTGAGCAGAGGACTTATATTTTCAAAGCATTACTCTGGCTTCTCTGCCATAAGGAAGGTGCCGAAGGTGAGCAACAAACAGGAAGACTCTGGGGAGGGTACAACAGCCATGTGGGCTGGTAGTGGCTTAGGCTTAGATGCTGGTGATAAGGGAAGAGAAGGGAAGATATAGTCAGATTCTAGGTAAATTTGGGAAAAGTAACTGATAGGATTTGCTAATAAGTTGGATGTGGAATATACAAGAGAGTCATCAAGAACCAAAGCAAAGTTTGTTTGGCCTGACCAACAACAACAAAAGTAGAGTTCCCATTTCTTGGTGGAAATATAAGAACTTTGGCTATGAATTTGTAAGGTCTGAGGTGCCTACTAGACATTCTAATGGAGGTGACACGATTTGCAGCTCAGGTGAGTTTTAAGCTGGAATAAACATTTAGCAGTTTTGAGTTAAATATGTGTATCATTTAACAGTGTGGAGGGGATCTCCAAATCAGTGCATATAGATAGACAAAGAATGGAAGTCCAAGAACTGGGCTTGAGGCAATGTGATCTTAAAGTTCAAGGAGATGAAAAGGGCAACAATACAGGACCAAGAGACATCAACAGTAAAAGAAAAACAAAAAAATAAAAATAAAAACAAACAAAGGCCAGATTAGGTGCTTAACGTCTTCCTCGTAATCAGCAATGTGAAATGCCGCTGATAGGTCAGTGAGATGAGGGTTTGAAAATGACCCTTGGATCCACGTGTGTGGAAACAACAGGTGAGCTTGATAGGAACAGATTTTGTTCAGTGGTGGGTAGAGGCCTCGGTGTATGGGATTCAGTATAAATGAGGAGGGGGATGGTGTATATCATTACAGATGGTGAGAATACACAATAATTTCACACAAATTTGCTCTAAAGTAAGCATATTCTTCTAAATATAAGGAATTATAGTATGTTTGCTGATGGAAATTAACATTGAAGGGGAAACTGATGATATAGAAGATAGAGGAAAACATTTCTAGTATAATATTGTTGGGTAGGAGAGAGAATTGGCTTTGAAAGGAATATAAAGAATCCATACCGAGTCACAGCAAAAATAAAAACGTATGGCCACAGAGACAAATGGGATGATGGAATTATAGATTGCTCTCTTTTCATCTTCTGCTTCTCTCCAGGCTGGCTTGACTCTCTTTTTCTTCAATTTAGACACATTTTCTCTAATCTCAGTGCCTTTTTGCTCATTGTTTGCTATTAGATATTTATGAGACTTCCTCGCTGAACTCCTTCACATGTCTACCTATGTCACCCTTCTCTTACAGATGTCCTTTGCCACCATATCAAAACTACCAACTCATCCACTTTGTATTTTTATTCCCTGACTTATTGTTCTCTATATCAGTTAGTAGCCATCGAACATATTACATACTTCGCTTTGTATATTATTCAGTGCCTGCTTCGTTCAAAATAAAAATGAATGAATGAATGATCCAATCATAATTCCATCCTCCATTTCTTCCAAGTGGGAGCAATTGCTATGGGCTGGTCATATTTTGGAATATTTTTGTCCAGTTTACAATAAACAAAAGTTATTAATAATGTATATTATTGACACTAATACATTAGTTAAACTGTTCCAAGGCATAACAGAAAATTGAATTATTCTAAAAATTCCAAAAGAGATTTGCATTAACCTCATATCAAAATCAAATAAAGGGATCACAGAGAAAGGTATTGACTAATCACACGGATCTAAATTCAGAAAACTAAAATAATGTTTATGAGGTGTTTGGACAAGAATAATGCTTTATAATAAGCTTCGTTTTATTTAAAGAATTCAAGTTGAATCTTTTCATTAATAGAGTAAAAGAAAAGGATAGTTATTCTTTTCATCACAGATCTTGAAAACCATCTGATGAAACCCAGTATCCATTCCAGATTTGAGTGTCCATATAATCAAACTCCAAAGAACATTTAATTTATTAAAAGAACCGGCCAGAACCTACCACAAATGTTTAGTTAATGTTGAAACCAAAGGACACTACCACACTGGCATGTTCGATGTCACCACAAAGTTTTCAGCACTCAAGTGGCCATGTAGTCAGTGCAAAAAAGTGAATTCAAACAGTACATTATCAATGGGGGTGGGGGGGGAATAGAATAGACATAATTCATTTAATTAATAAGATTATATATGTGAACAAATCACAGAAAATTACAGGATAGCTAGGAATAAACATGGCCAAATTTCTCTGTAATATGAATTTACAATTTCAGTGCATATTCTTTTTAAAAAGGCTATGGAATGGTATATTATGTTTAAGAACAGAAAGATTTAATATTTCTGTGGTAACAGTTTCTATAAGTTGGGCTTTGAATTCAATTCACTTCCATTCAAAATCCGAACAATGCCTTTATATAGAAGATGGGTCAGCAAACTACGTCTCTCGAGTCAAACACAACCTACTGTATTATTTTGTGAAAGGAATTTTCTTGGAAAACAGCCATGACCATCTGTTTACAGATTGCCCTCAGCTACTTTTGCACTACAATGGCAATGCTGAGTAATTGTAAGTGGCTATATGGTTTGCAAGGTCTAAATATTTAGTATCTGACCCTTTACAGATAATGTTTGTTGGTCCCTGATAGAGAAGAACAAAGCAAACCCTCCTAGAGGCCAAAGTCATTCATATGAAAGAATAACAAAAGTATATTACCTCTACCATGTACCATCTTAATATGAATTTGCAATAAACAATCCATTATATGAAGTGGAATAGAAAAGAATCTACAAATAGATGGATATATACGGAAATTTGCTATGTAATGATGACTGACATTCCACTTAATACATAGTGTTGGGACAACTGATTTCTGCATAGAAAAGGTTAAGTGGGATCCCCATTTCATGGGAAACTCAGAAATTAAAAACTATGAAATGCACTTTAAATTATTTGTGAGAAAATAGTTACAAGAAAATAAAATCTATTTTTAGGATCTTAGGGTGAACACTGTAAAAAAGTTCTCTAAGGCTGTGTGTGTTTTAGTTATTTTAAAAATGCATGAAAACACATACAGTTTGATTCTATTAAAAGAAAAAAAAAAACAGTAGAGCCAGAGCCCAGGACATAAACAAATACACATCTTTAGAAAAAAAAAATGATGTGGAAGCAGTTACCAGATGATAAAAACAGAAAAGAACAGATGAAAATCTTTCTTTTCCCTTTCTTTTCACAACTGGGTAACAGGGTGTAGCCTTCAGTTGCCAATCGCTCTTACTCATTTAGTGGGTCTTCATTCCTTTTGGGGAAAGGGACAAAGTCTCCTTGGTTGGGACCAGAATCCAGAGGAATAGAAGAAGGCAGGGGTCACCTCCAAGGCTTGCTGTTGGAGAACATCTTTAGGCCAAACTATCTTGGGGACCATGATGCTGTCTGTATTGCTTTCCCCAGTGTTCTCATTGTGTACCTTGAAGCCAATGCCTCTTTGAAAACTGTGACAGTTTGCTCTTTTTTTGCCATTGTTTCTTGTGCAGAAATTCCCAAGGGCCTTGTGCATGAAGGTGCCTGGCTCCTGGAGCTAAGTGTCTATTCGATTATCTGATCATTGCCACAGCAGGAAAGATTCCCTGTACACTTAAGTACTGTATCAATAGAAATCATTCTTGACCTCATGAAATTCTTGAAAAACCCCACAGTGGCTTCTAGCTTACCTTTACACACTGCAAGTGTGGAGTATTACCTTAATCTTAGGAGAAAGTCCACTCTATTTTTTAAGTAGCTCTATTTTCAATAAAATTCTTTCCTAACCTGGGGCGCCTGGGTGGCTTAGTCGGTTAAGCGTCCGACTTTCGCTTAGGTCATGATCTCGCGGTTCGTGGGTTCGAGCCCCGCGTCGGGCTCTGTGCTGACTGCCAGCTCAGAGCCTGGAGCTTGTTTCAGTCTGTGACTCCCTCTCTCTCTGACCCTCCCCTGCTTATGCTGTCTCTCTCTCTCTCTCTTAGAAATAAAAAAAAAAAAAAAAAAAATTCTTTCCTAACCTGAGTTTCAACTATTCGGGTATGACATTCACTCCCTGGTTATCACCTGATGGGATCCAAAGCAAGGACGATCTCTCATGTGTAAGACAAATGTCCAAGTTCTGAGGCAGCTGTGCGATGGTCAGGGATTTTTCTTTCCTGAATTCGCCCTCCTTGGTTCTTTTAACCGCTCTTTTCTATCACCTCTACCCCTCCGCTCCTTTAATCTTCATCCATGGTTCCTCTCATTGCATTGATTTAGTTGAGTCTGGGCAGAGCTTTGGTCTGACCTCTGAGAAAAAGCATGTTCCCTAATTATTTACAATCAGAGCATGAACACTAATGATCTAGGTCTGTAAATCTGGAAGATCAGATAACAAAGCAACCACTAGAGGCTCTGAGAGATAACGCATGTGCAGGGGGGCGTAGGTAGGATGTGATCCTCAGAAGTGGACCACTGGCCTGTGACCAGTTGGTTCAAAGGTACGTTGCCCTGGGCAGCTCATGACTTAGTAGAAAGAGAAGGGGTTATTCATCTTTAAAAGAAACATGGTGACCTTCTGTCTTGAACTGGGCATGACAAAATTAATGATGGATTCTGCAGCTTCCACTCACAGGGGCTGCCTGTGCTCTGTGAGCAACAGGGACTGGAGAGTGCGGGTTCTCTAGCTGGTGGGTGCTCCTCTGACTCCGTGGGGGGGCTGTCACCCCAATGCCTGTGTGTCTGAATAGACCTGGCCTACATTTGCTTCTTTTGGATGTGGTTCATTCAGTTTTATTTTCAATACATTTTATTCTTGACTGCCCTAAGAAACAACACATTAGTCCTTTTTTATCTATTTACTTCATGATCAAGGTGAGGTTTTCTTCAGTCAGCCTGCCCTGCTCAAAGTCATAGTCACCAGTGAATACCAATGGCTGAGCCAAAAGAATAGCTATTTCCTATTTTTTGACATGCTTCAAAGTGAGGTAGCAACTGTCTTATGTGACACAATTCTATTATAGTCCTGTGTTCTGTTAAGATGTACTTCTGAGTATGTAAAATCTATATCCGTGTTTTATTGTTTTAAATCATAAAAGTCTCTAATTTTACTTGAGTTCAAAATACTGGGTTTCTATTTTTTTATAATCTTAGATACATTATAACCTTTCTGTTGTTTCATTTGTAATGTAGTTTTCCCTCATTAGGGAAACACCATATGTTTGAGCAATAAAGCTTGTTTTCCAGATGTTTTACTTCTTTAAAAATACAGTAACTAATTCATTTACATTTAAAGGATTTTGAAAAAGTGATCTCACATATTCAGATAGAAAAGACAATTCTCTTTCCTACTTAAAAAATAAAAGGCTGTAAATCTTACCAGTTAAATAGATAAAGGTGAACAATTTGCATTGCCGTCCTAGCAAATGAACTCAGAAGGTGCCAGAGTGAGAAACATTACACCGCGGATCAGCAATGCCGTCCAAGCCAAAGAGAAAACTAGCCATGCATCCTTACATCTGGCTCTGCCAATGAAATTGAATTCTGCTCTTTTCCTGAAAAAAATATTGGCCAGAGTTTGGGACATCAAGAAAAACATGTGTTGACCACCTTGCCAAAGAAATGGCCAGAAGGAAGCAGGGAGATGATGGATCATTGGGTTAGCTTTCTGCCGAGCCTCACTGCTGGAACTGTGCTGTGCGTAGGGTCTATTGGTGGAGAGGAATTAGGTCCCTCTGGAGAGGAACCATGATTGAACATTGGCAGCGTCTTCATGCCTAGGCTCCTGGGGACATTTCTCTTGCCTCAGTGTCTTTCTGCCCTAGAAAATCAACTCCAGCCCGTTTCCAACGCTGCTCCATTAGAAACACCTTCTCTCCATAGATTTTTCCTGTGTGTCAGCGTCTGTGCAGGGACAGCCAGCTCCAAGAGTGCTAACAGAAGTCTAGGAGCTTTATGTAATTCTAAATCACTCCGTTCTAAAGAAAGAGAATGGCAAGATCATTAAAACAAAACAAAGCATGCAAATGAAATCATGAAACTACACGTATACATCTTTTAGAACACAATGAACACAATGGAGTACTACACAGACCTTCTGGAAAGAACTAGTCAAGGTTGTTAGTCCTTTCCAAAAGAGCTGTGGAACTCCAGTAGGGAAATGCATGACGAATCAGACCCATTCGGACATCATGAATATATACTTGGTGACAATGAGAAGGAAGTCTGCAGGTTGGTACTTGGACATATTCTCAGTTAGGTCAAAAGCAGATTACTAAAGGTCCTGAATAGTTTTAGTCCCTAAAATAGATGGGGCAGAACTTGCAATATCTTACCCAGCCTTACTGATTTCAAAGTAAAATGCATCACAATTGCTGTCATCCAGTATTTTATATCTTATTGAGAAATCATGATGTCTACAGAGAGCAATGAAAACAAAGTATTCAGGGATGACACCAGTAAAAACTGATCATTTATAATGACTTAGAGTCATTAACTATTATTATGCTATGCATTCTTCCAAATGCTTTGCTTATATTATCCTATTTATCCTTCATGAGAATCCCATGTAGGAGGATATTATTATTAATCTTGTCTTCCAGGAAAATTAGGCACAGGAAGATTAATTTGACCAAGATCTCAGAAAATTGAGGAAAACAAAATTAAGAGTCTTTAGATCTCATCACAGAGGGGCATTATCTTGGAGGCTAGTAAATAGGTCTTTCAATGAAGGGGAGAAGGGAGGAGCCTGGGACAGGCAAAGTAGAATCAGGAATAATTGGGAATGTTACTTTGAGGGCATAGAGAGTGAAATATGCCTGGAATGGTTCTGGAGACCTGTGTTTTTTCAACGAATGTCTTCTCTTGATGACATCTTCCCATGGCATTACATTTAACTTGACAGTTAACTTAATATCATGTCTATATTAAATTAACAGTGTTTTAGGATGAAATATTTTGGTCAGACTTTAAACATAAGCTATTTGCGTGGTCATTGAGTCAGCTTGATTGTCAAGCTTTTCCATAAATGGTAAGTGTAAAATATATGGAACATGTAAATAACAAAATGTACAAGCTTAATACAATTGACATTATTCCTATACCGAATACTTTCTATAGATTCTCCTCAAGCAACCATGAAGCATTGATAAGACTTGACCCAGGGTTTTCTCATGAAATACATTTTAACATATCTTCAAAATTGTTATAAAATAAGTCACATTCATTAAGGACAATGAAATGACAACAATAAAACCAAGTCTTTGTGAATAAAAAAAATAAATATACATTTTTAAGTAATAGAAAATATTAAAATGTAAAGAACCAAATCCAGCAATGTATAAGAAAGATATTTTTATGATCCATGTTGGTACACCATTAGAAAATCTATAATGTAATTCACCTTATCCATAGTCTAAAAGTTTACATATTGTATAGTGTACCAAGAAACTATATGCATAATAGAATATTTATGAATATACACATATACAATATTACTATATCAAAATATGGAGAAAAAACTGATAAAATTTCATAACAGTGCATGATACTGGAAGAAATTTATGGATAAAGAGTACCTACCCAAAACTAAAGCAAGCATTATATATAAAGTAAGAGCAAGACAGATGTCTGCTTATTTTTCTTCTTTTCACTGTCATCCTAGAAGAGCTGGCCAAATCCAACACAAATTTTTATTCCAAACCAATTTAACATATTTTCACAAGAAAACCCCACATAATTCCCACAAACATTGCAATGAAGCAGAGTGTTACAAGTTTGCTGCAAATAAAATAAATCCTAAAACATTAAAAAGCAATTGCCTATCTATACCAAGGACAAGATAATTAAGAAAAAATACCATTTATAATATCAAACTATAAAATACCTAAGGAAAATTAAACACAAGCTGTGGAGAATATTTTAAAATGTTAAAATGTCTTAGCAAGTTTAATGACAAAATAATTCAATATCTTAGTCTTATTAGCTTTCCTCAAATTATTTCAACCTTCAAATGCAATTTCAATGAACATCCCGATTAGGATCTTAAATGGAAATATAAGACCAAAGTAGTTAAGAGATATTCCTAAAGAAAAATTTAAAAAGAAATATTTCTATAACAGATGTTCAATTAGAGTGATAGTAAATAAAGATATAGGAAATTAATGGATATACAGATAAATAGAACAGAAAAAGACTCATTTTTATGAAACTCGATATTTTGTGGCTAGATCATGGTGATAAATGATGAAAGAGGAACTACCCATTTAATAGTACTCAGGGATTTTTAACCACATGCAATAATAAATAAATTTAGATCCTTTCTTAAATAAAACAGAAAAAAAATCAATAAAGTTCAAAGCAGGAAATTTATAAAGAAATCAAAATAATCATAAGCTGGTTTTTAGAAAAGCTCAACATTGGTAAACCTCTAGCCAGGCTAACCAAGAGAGGAAAAAAAGAGAAAACACAAATCACTAATTCCAAAAATAAACAAGAAGCTATCACAACTGATGCTATTGACATTAAAAGAACAGTGATAGAATGTAAGTACAACTCTATGCCCACAAATTTGAAACCCGAAAAGAAATAAATCAATTCCTTGAAAATACCATCTACTGAAAGTCAAAGAAGAAGAATAGACAATCTAAGGAGGTCTGTATTATTAAAGAAATTACATTAATGTTTACTAATTTTCCAAAATGGAAAACTGTTTACCAATTTGCTGGTGAATTCTACCAGACATTTAGGAAGAAATTATGCCAATTTTCAGTGACCTCTTCCAGAACACAGAAACAGAAGAAATATTTCCTAATGCATTCTATGAAGGCAGCATACAATGACAGAAGTGCCTGGCTGGCTCAGTCAGTTGAGCTTCACACTTCAGGTCAGGTCATGATCTCATAGTTTGCAGGTTAGAGCCCTGCATCAGACTCTGTGCTGACAGCTCAGAGTCTGGAGCTTGTTTAGGATTCTGTGTCTCCCTCTCTCTCTGCCTTTCCCCCACTTGTTCTCTCTGTGTGTGTGTCTCTCTCTCTCTCAAAAATAAACATTAAATTTTTTTTAAAAAAATTACAGTATCTTTCACAATCATAGAAGGAAAATGCTCAACAAAATTTTGGCAAATTGAATTTAACAATACAGAAAAAGAATTGAACATCTGACCAACGGGATTTATTCCAGGGATGCAAAGCCCGGTTCAACATTTGATCAATTAATATAATTAGTAACAGTAACAGAAGAAAGAACATCATCTGTTTATCTTATTTCACAGATGCAGAAAAATAATTTTGCAAAACCCAGCACCATTTATAATGAAAACAAAACAAAACAAAACCCTCAACAGACTAGGATTAAACCTTGTTAAAAATCATCTATGGAAACCTCTAACATTGTACTTAATATTAAAAAACTAGATCTTTTCCTCATAAAATCAGAAATAAGTAAGGGTATCTCCCCTCACCAGTCCTATTCAACAACTGCAGATCTGAGCTAATGCAATATGAAAAGAAAAGGAAATAAATGGTATGTGGATTGAAAAGGAAGAAGTAAAATTGTCTTTGCTTGTAGGTGATATAATTGTCAATATAGAAAATCCCAAAAGTTAATAACAAAAAAATAAAATGGGACTAATATGCAGTTACAGCAAGGCCACAGAATGCAATGTTAATTTACAAAATGCAATTGCTTTTCTATATGCCAGCAATAAACAACTAGACAGAAATTACAACTATTTATATTAATATCAAAAACTGAAATAATCAGGTAGAAACCTATCAAAATGTGTACAAGATTCATATGAGAGAAACTACATAACTTTGATGGAAGAAATCACATAAAATGTAAATAAATGTATGTTTCATCATATTCATTGATAGGAATATTTAACATTGAGATGTCAATTCTTAAAACTTAATCTATAGATTCAAGACAATCCTAATGAAAATCCTAGTAAGTTATTTGGTGAATATTGACAAACTGATTATAAAATTTATATGGAAATAAAAGACCCAGAACAGCCAACACCTTACTTTAGAATAAAGTCAGAAGACTGCCAAGTGAAACAAGTCAATCAGAGAAGACAAATACCATATGATTTCATTCATATGTGGGATTTAAGAAACAAAACATATAAGCAAAGGTGGGGAAAAACAAAGAGAGGCAAACCAGGAAATAGACCCTTAACTATAGAGAACACAGAATGGTCACCAAAGTGGAGGTGGGTGGAGGAATGGCTGAAATAGATGATGGGCACTTGTCATGATGAGCACTGGGTGTTGTATTGAAGTGTTGAATCACTATATTGTACACCGGAAACTAATATAACACTATATGTTAACTACACTAGAATTCAAATTGAAAAAAAAAGTAAAGATTTACTCTAAATATGATGGGCATTAAGGAGCCACTTGTTGGGATAAGCACTGGGTGTTATTTATGCATAAGTGACAAATCACTAAATTCTACTCCTGATGTCATTATCATGCTATATGTTACCTAACTTGGATTTAAATAAAATTTAAAACTTAAAAAAAATAAATAAAAATTGAAAATGTCCATGCAAGCTAAAAATAAATACATAAATAAATAAAGTTACCATGATCGAGAAAGTGTAATAAGTAATAGATAATAGATCAGTGGAACAAAATAGAGAGTCCAGAAATAAACTCCTATAAATATAAAACACTGACCTTTGACAAAGTAGCAAATGCAATGAAATGTAGAATGGAGATGATTATTTAAATAAATGGTGCTGGAAAAACTGGACATCTACATGCAAAAAAAAAAAAAGAATCTAGACACAGACCTTATATTTTTCATAAAAAATGGGTTTTAGGTCTAAATTTAAAATACAAAACAGGTGCAGCCAGGGCTCAGTGGGTTAAGCATCCGACTTAGGCTCACATCATGATCTTGCAGTTTGGGAGTTCAAGCCTCACATCAGGATCTGTGCTGACAGAGCTCTGTCTCTCTGTCTCTCTGTCTCTCTCTCTTAAAAATAAATAACATTCAAAAATGCACACTATACGACATCTAAGAAAAATAATACAGGAGAAAATCTAGATGATCTTGAATTTGATGATTACTTTTTAGATACAACAGCAAAAGCATGATCTGCAAAAAACAAAAAACAAAAAACAAAAAAAACAAAAAAAACCCACTTGATAAATTGGACTTCATTAGGATTAACGGCTTCTCTTCTGCAAACCACACTTTAAAGGCCATGAAAAGAAAAATCACAAACTGGGAGAAAATCTTTGTAAAATACATATCTGATAAAGGATTTGTATCTAAAGTACACAAAGAACCCATAACCCTCAGCAATGTGCAAACAAACAATGCAAAAGATTTGAACAGACTTCTCATCAAAGAAGATAAATAGACGGCAAATAAGCATAAAGAGATGTTCAGTCAAGTGTCATTAAGGAACTGTAAATTAAAATGAGATACCACTTCACACCTATTAGAATGGTTCACATCCAAAATCCTGACAACACCAAATACTGGTGAAGATATAGAACAACACAAACTCTCATTCATTTTTGGTAGAAATGTATGCACTTTTGAAGACAGTGTGGCAGTTTCTTACTTAGAAAACCAGACATATGCATCCTCTATGATACAGCGATAAGACTCTTTGATATTTACCAAATGAGATGAAAACTTCTGTCTTCACAAAAACCTGCACACAAATTTTTACAGCACTTTATTCCTAATTGTTTAAAATTAGAGGAAACAAAATGTCTTTCGGTAGACCAGTTGTACATCTATAAGGTGCAGTGTTATTCGGTGGTAAAGAGAAATGAATTATCAACCTGCAAAGGGACATGAGGCAATCAATGCATTTTGTTAAGTGAAAGAAGCCTATTTGAAAAGGCTATGTGCTGCATAATTCTAACTATATGATTTTAGGAAAAGGCATCTCTCTAAAGGCAGTAAAAAATATCAGTGATCACCAGGGTTTGGGGGATAAGGGAAAGGGATAAGTTGGTAAAGCACAGGAAAGCTTTAGGATAGAAAAACTATTTTGTAGGATACTATCATAGTGACTATATGATATTATGCATTTGCTAAAATCTGTAGAACTCTACAATGCAATGTGAACTATGGATTTTAGTTAATAATAATGTATCACTATTTTAGTCATTTTAGCAAATGCACTACACCAATACAAGTTGTTAATAATAGTAAAAATTGTGTGTGGGAGGAGGAAAGAAATGGAATATGTAGGAAGTCCCTGTAATTTCTGCACATTTTTTTTCTAAACTTGAAGTTGTCCTTTAAGAATAAAGTGTTTTTTAAATAAGATTTTATTAAGATAAATGAGGCAATCAAATAAAGGAACTTATTAGGGAGGCGCCTGGGTGGCTTNTAAAAAAAAAAAGGAACTTCTTAGGATTATTCAGAAATTTTGAAACTCTGTTTTTGTTGGGTAACACTTAATTTGTAGGATTTGTATAATGTCTGTCCCTTGTGTAATTTTTATTTTTTTATTATTTTTTAATGTTTATTTATTTTTGAGAGAGATAGAGAGCCTGAGTGTGAATGGGGAAGGGGAAGAGAGAGAGACACACACAGAACTCAAAGCAGGCTCCAGACTCCTAGCTGTCAGCACAGATCCTGATGTGGGGCTCGAATCCATGGACCATGAGATCATGACCTGAGCCAAAGTTGGATACTTAACCCACTGAGCCACCCAGGTGACCCTCCCGGCCACCTTGTGTATTTTTAAAAGATCTGCTCTTATTTTTAGCAAATCAGAATGGATCGGGTGCACAGGAAAGGATGGACTGCAGTATCTGAGCCAGAAGATGGAGATTGGAAGGAAAATTACAAGATTCAGTGGATTGTAGGGCTCATCCTATTAAGAATGATAGTGGTTGAACTGGTTGAAAAAATGAACTAACAACCTTATAATTCTAATCACAAAAAAAACCAAAGTACATGAGCCTGTAATGACATAAATGCATAAATACATACATATATACATGCATATACACATGCTTGGTAAAGAATACACAGCTCTTTCTTACAGAAAAAATTTAGATAACATAAATAGATATTTCACTCTACCAGAGGAAAAATGTGCTGCTCAGCTCCTTAAGCAGAAGCTGAACTTAGTTACTTGCTTCCAGGGGATACAGTATGGAAAGAGAAAAAATAATTTTAAAGCACAAAACCTAGCAAGCACTACCATATCTGAGATCAGGATTCATGTCACCACAGTTGCCTTGTGGATATCATATCCCTCCTGACTCAGGATGATAAGAAGATGTAACTTCTGTAAATTCCTTGCAGAATTTCACAGTCTTCTAATCATGAGAAAAATGCTAATGAGATCCAAGAGATGTGACCTTCTCCAAAATACATGGCCAATTTTCTTCTAAATTGCTGAAATCTTGAAAAATGAGGAAAGACTGAGAAACTGTCACAGACATGAGGAGACTAAGTAGATGCGATGACGAAGGCACTGTGGAACCTGAAATGGATTTTTGAACATTAACGGAAAAGCTAGGGAAATCTGGACAGAATCTGGAATCTGGTTAAAAATAATATGCCAACGTGGGTCTCCTGGCTTTGACCCATTACCACAGCAACCCAAGATGGTAACATCAGGTAAAAATGAAAGCAACTGAAGTGTATATGGGAACTTTCTGTAATATCTTGATCATATTTCTGCAAATGAAATTATCCCCCAAACAGCCAAAAAAAACCCCACCTTCTTAAACATTTATGTATTTTTTTGTTTGTTTGTTTGTTTGTTTATTTATTTACTTACTTAAAGTGAGCAAATATGGGTAGAAGACAATTGTCTGAGTGAAGGATCTTGATTTTGAAGCCCTGCGTTGTGGTCACATGCATGCTTTGCTTTTGCAGAATGAACCGGCTTGTTAGGCAACAGGAAGTCGAAAGATCTGAGAGGCCAAGAGATTTGGTTTGCCATTTTCACAGACAAATGATAGTAGGGCTTGAGGTGGAGTGAAAGATTGTGCTGCAAATGACAGAAAATGACTTCTTGGTTGGTGACCCATTAGTTGGTGACAAGACCAAATAGCATTGTCCTTTTTATAAGAACGTGGGGGAGGTATTTAGTTGGAAGAAGAAATGGAGAGCACAGAGGACTTTGACCCACTGATCAACTCTGTAATTGGTAGAAGCTTGGGAGTGGGAACTAAAAGTGGGAGCAGGTAACCTGTCATTGTTTGAGGTCTCAATGTTTGTGACACAAATCAGGGAAGACAGGGAGGGAAAAGAAACAACAGGAGGAAAAAACAGTAGAGCTATAGTTGCCAGTTATTCATAATAGCCCCCATGATTCTTGTTTTATTGGTATTTATGTCATTGTATCGCCTCTTCTTACAATGAGTGGGGCTGACTTGTGTCATCAGTAGAATATTACGATTGTGTATGATGTCTGCAGGTAGGCCTAAAAACTGTGGCTAATATCTTGCATTCTCTGGGGTCCCTCACCACCAGGAAGCCAGCTGCTATATTATAAACCCTATAAAGATATCCAGGGGGTAAAGAATGGATACCTCCTTCCAAAGCCAATACCAACATTCCAACCACATGAATGAGGCTCCTAGGGGGCAGAGGTGTCCACAGCCCTGGCCGACATCTTTACTGCAATCTCATGAGAACCACCCAGGTAAGTTATTCTGCAGAAAGTTCTTGAGGTTATATATATATAATTGCCATAAAGCTGTGATGATGTGTTACTGAATAATCGAAGACAAATAGAAAATGTAGGAGAATGTGTTTCTTATAGACTGACAGGGTGCAGCTGAAGGATTCAACTGTCAGCAAAGTTTCAGAGTTAAGTTTTTGTAGCACAGAGTAAGGCAATTGTTTCAGTAACCTGAAATTTTCCTTTCAATTTTAACATTTGGTGACTCATGTTCTTTTGCCAGTATATGAAATGCACTCAACTCTGGTATTTACCGGTCCTGAAAGTTGCCCTTTGATACTGCTGCGTTGCTGCTATGATTGACGATAAAGTAGTCTTTGACTTAAGCTTCTGAAGTCAATATGCCTCATAGAATGTTTTTATTTTCTCCCTTTATTTTGTTCCTTATTGTAATTTAAATCAGCTATCATCCTGCACTGCAGGAACATTGTTATATTGTACTTTTTATGGTGACGAAAGCTTAGTTTCATTGTACCGATCAGTGATATGACCTACAAGTGTTAGGAATATGTACCTTCCAGTCATAATTTGGATGATGTTCAATGACTGTGGAGAGATTAAGCCAGAAAGCCTGTTAAATCTGAGTGGTTAGAAAAACTGTAAAAGAAAGCTTATTTGTGTTCTGACTTATTTTAATGCTAATAGCAAATAGAATCACAAGGTTGTTAAGGTTTTGAGAAAACTTTTGCTTTATTCATCGCTCCTTCCTCCAACAAAGTGGTGAGGAGCTGATCAGTTTGAAAAATGCTTTGAGTGGCAACTTGAATCAAGTTTAAGAACCCACTCTTCTGCAACCTGACAACACAGCTTCAAGTGCAGTTGTCAAGTTCTTTTTAATACATAAGTAAGACAGATTATGAAATAACCACACATTAGTAAGAAACTTTAAAAGTTAGTTGTTTAGGAAACGATTTCATTGGTATTATTATTTCCACTGCACAATAACCTTATGGGCAAACTTGCTGTTTTCACCGATTTGAGGTATGGAGAATGGAAGACGTAGAGATTTTTTTTTTATTTTATTTGGTAGGTATGGAAGTCTATTTCCAAATGCAGGTTTTTTATATCAGTCCATAGGTGTTTCTGCACCCACAATGCCACTGTGCAATCCATTGGAAATACAAAGCTAGATAGGTTATGTCCACTGTGCTCCAAAAATGTCTAAGGGTTGTTCAATAATGAAATGACTGAATTGTACATCTGATGAGAAACATTTGTGAAAGAAGCACACAAAAGCACATAAGCAGTCTCTAAATCAAAAGGCTCCAATAGTGGATAGGGGTAGAGCTGAGGTTTGGAGCCTGTGTAGGAGTTCAGCTTACTCAAAGCAAGAGGATGGCCATAGGCATCATGGATGGGGACCCATGTGCAAAGACCCAGGTACCTAAATAGCATGTCATGCTCAAAAATTTACAAACAGCTCCAGAGAGTGGAAGAATGTATTGTGATCGGCAGAGGGTAAGATTGAAACCATGCAAGAGGCAGGTGCCAGTTCATAAAAAAGGTTTATGAGCTCAGCTGTGGACTTAAGATTTAACCCCAGAAGCTATAGGCAACCAGGGAAGTATTTAAGAATAGTGAATTACCTCATTGGTTTTATAATCAAGACTTTGGGAACAACATAGAGTGGATTTAATGTTGGTCATACTGCAAGGTTTTAGAAAATAATTCAAGTGTAGGGATAAGAATTTGGGCTTGAGCAGACTGAGGACGGAGATGTCAGGAGCATGAGTGTCAAAAAGCACATTCTGCAATGGTGCGTTATGACATCAGCTCTATTTGGGCAACTGTCTTTGCTCTCTGTCCCTTGCAGACCCTACAGAGTCCAACTTGGTACAATGATAGATTGAGGCTTTTACTCTAAATCTATAAAAAAACATTCCTTGGATGGGTAGTTGAGTATCATTAGTGAATGAAATCCAAGGATGGGGTCATGAACTTCTAGTCAATGAGAGACGTTTAACAACCTGAGTAACAAATGTTTTTACCAGGGCTTACATCAGATGAGATGGTGAACTTACTGCCATCCTCTGAGAACTACAGTGTGGTTGCCCTCACCCAAAGATTCTTGTGAATGGAGAATTTTCCAAGATACCCCAGGGTCAGTTCCTGCTCATTAAACACCAGCAACCTTTTCTAAGTTGAATGTAAAAAGATAAATTCAAATTAAGCTTTATCTTTCTTGTTTTCCACCTCATGAGTTTTTCTGAGTATTTAATGAGATTGTGGAAAGAGCTGGTGTCCTGTGAAGTGATTTTCCTGCCTACAATCTCAGAATCCCTCACTATGTCTGCTTCCAGAATGTAGGCTACATGAGATTTGTAAGGGGAAAATGGGTACTGTCCCAATCAGGCATCAGGGTTCTGAGATTTGCTGTTGAACTAGAAAAGAATGTGTGGGTGTGTCTTCTAAAAATGATAATAGAGCAGATTTCAAGAATAAGAGCAGAAAGGGCCAAATCTTTTAATCAAACAAACAAATAAACAAAAAACAAAAACAAAAGCAAAGTGAACCAAACAAAAAACCCCCACAAAAATACAAAACAAAAACAAAATCAACCCACCAGCCAACTCTCCCCACCCCTAAATAAGAACAAGACCAGTCAAGGATATTGTGGTAAGTAGAATAATGCTACCCAAAGATGTCAGTGTTCTAATTTCCAGAGACTCTGAACATGTTCTGTCACATGTCATGTAAGAATTAAGGTTAGTAGTTTATCATCAGCTGATCTCAAGGACCCAAAGATTTTATCCTGGATTATCTCTGTAGGCCAGTGAAAATCACAAGGACCCCTCAAATGAGGGAGAAGAAGGCAGAAGAGTCAGAAACAGAGATGGCAGCCTGAGAAAAATTCAGTAGCTTTTTTTGGCTTCAAAGATGGCAGCAGGCAGCAAGGCAACAAATGCAGCCAACCTAGGAGCTAGTAGAGGCACCACAATGGGTTCTGGCCACAGCCACTATAGGAAGAAAGAGAGGAAATACAGTCTCCCAGTGAAAGTATGTGCACAGTTTATAGTCATCTGGACACCAAGGGTGAGACACAGTTCTGCATAAAGTACAAGCTTAGGTTATGATCTCCCTTAGGTGTTGGGCACCGACAGATTCTTGAAGATAATGTATCGATTTATTGTCTGTTTTAATGTGACCCTTGTCTTCATTTCCCGGGGACTAGAGAATAAGAAGGAAAAATAATCACAAAGAATTCACCTCTAATATTCTTCCAATATTATCGGTAGATGCCAAAACAATATGGGCAAAAGAAATCCACATTTCAATCTGTTCCTCAACCCTAGCATGAACTTGAGAAGAACCAGTAGAACAGACAAAGAAGTCTGCTCCTAAGGCAATGGGAAATAGTAACCAACGAACCAAACAAAGTTAAATAAGCATCCTTTAAAGTCCTGTTATTCCTTAGGGAAAATAAATAATGGGCATACCTTGTTCAATGGATTTGAATTTGTCCTTAAGGAGGACACTGGTGGGAATAAGCACTGGGATGTTATATATAAGCACTGAATCACTAAATTCTATTCCTGAAAAAAATGTGTTTAATAAAATAAAATGAACATTAAAAAAAGAAACCATAGTATTATATCAAATTCACCCCTTCAGCCCTTCCCCCCACCTAACACCCCACCAGCAACCCTCAGTGTGGTCTCTGTGTTTAGGAGTCTCTTATGGTTTGTCTCCCCCTCTGTTTTTATATTATTTTTGCTTCCCTTCCCTTATATTCATCTGTTTCATATCTTCCATATATGAGTGAAATCTGTCCCAACATTTCTGATTATGATGGTCTATGAGAAGAAACATATAGCGATGCACGGGCTTTGAATGAGAGTACCTTGTGCTCGCCTTTATCACATATACACTCTATACCCTTCATGCTCAGTATTTCCTCGGTTAGGAAGGGATTACAATGGAATATTGTAACCCATTCCCTCTAAATGGTATAAATCATCACCATTGTCCTTCTTATCCTGGTTGAGGATCCCTGCCAGACCCTGGTCTCCTCCAGCAAGACATCGTGGTACCTACATCCTGACATTCTGCTCATATTAACTGTGGATAAACACCTAGACTTAGTACATGTTCAAGAATTTCCTGTCTTCTTGCCAGAAGGGACTGCACGGCTCTGTGTTTGCTCCATCTAGAACCCAGAGGTAGATTCATTTTTTTTCCTGGGCTTCCTAAATGAATGTGACTTCAGATGGGGGGCTGTACACTAGCTGCAGTGGAGAGGAGGGGCAGGAGAAGATTCACAGTGAAGCCAGAACCTGCCTAGGCTGATTCCAGTAGTACTGAAAGACCCAACCAGGTTGAAGGGTGCATTGCAACTTGCAAAGTGCTGCCATTAGCAAAACCCAGTTGTTTGGGGCTCAGTGGAGAGCTACAATAGATTCAGAATTCCAGTGGCCTGGAGTATAAGGGAGGGTGGGCCAGAGTGGCCAAGATTGAAGAGGGAGTCAGCGGTCAGATGACTGAAGTCTGTACACAATATAGAGTTGCTTTGGGTTTGCTCTACAGTCCTATTTGTTTTCTTTCCTTGTATGATCCTCAAGCTATGCGTGAGCCAAGGAAAGGCTTCCCACATAAGACAGCATGTTTTCCCAAAGATCGACATAGTTACCGTTTTTGGTTTTGAAACATCAAGACACAGATAATGAGAAGTATTAGGAGAAGTTAAAGCACGGGTTGCATTTTCAGTTGAGAAGAGGCATATTATTAATTTTAAAATATTTAAGATGTGTATCTCATTTGCATCTGTGTGATCAGCAGTAGATCTCAGGTGCACCGCTGAGCTGGGCAAAGACCCTGCAGAGTTTTACAAGCTGCCGAGTGTTTTCTGTGAGGAGTCCATTGTCCCTTGAGAATCAGGCTGATTGCCTAGAATACAGTATTTCCCCCCACATCTGGATGGTCAGTCAGCTATTGATCAGAGTTGTAAGGAAAGCATAAAAGTAGCTAAAACAATGCTCTGTTAGTTCTCTTGGCATTGCGTTTTGTGGGCTGTGATTGTCCATGACCTCTTGTCCAACATTGTGCAAATATAAATGTGATCTTGAGGTATCAACAGCAAAAGTCAAAGTTTATTTCTTGCTGGCTGAGTTCAGCTAGCATCATTATTCTCGGTGGTTCTCGTTGAAGGAGCAAGAACTGCAGGATAAAATGTCAGCATAGATGCTGCTGCAGTGAGAGCTCCTAATTGGCTGCATCACAAAAAAGAGAAAAGTCAGTCACTGGGGCCATTTGCATCATTTCTGTGGTTGCTAGTTGTGTTCAATTTCAATTGCAAACTAAAAACTTCTAATTAACATGAAAGCTCTTGACTTCTTAAGTTATCACTTTTTCAATGTCATTTATAAAATATGAGTATTTCAAATGGAACCAGTGGGGGTGCCTGGGTGGCTCAGGAGGTTAGGTGCCCAACTTTGGCTTAGGTTATGATCTCACGGTTTGTGAGTTAGAACCCCATGTCAGGCTCTGTGCTGACAGCTCAGAGCCTGGAGCCTGCTTCAGATTCTGTGTCTCCCTCTCTGCCCCTCTCCCCCTCATGCTCTGTCTCTTTCTGTCAAAAGTAAACATTAAACATCTAAAAAAGAAACAAATGGAACCAATGATACTTTCTTATTTGTCACTAATACAGTCACAAAATGTATTGAAATATTGAGGATAATATTGTTTGCTGCTTAGTATATTTTTTAAAATGGCCTAATAATGGAATGTAAGTAGAAATATCAGTTCATTAAATAAGAAATCAGAGTAATTCACTTGATATCATCAGGTTTTGAAGTACTAATTACATATTTTACTCTTTAGTATAATATGCTACTTTTCATATGTAGATGGATAATATTTCCCCTTAATGCTAGTTTCATTAATAATTATTAATTGCTATAGTTTAGAATAGCAAAAGATCTTTGGCTACAAAAAATACTGTCATTGTCAGTATGATTATTTTATTTTCAATGATTAATGATGTTGGCATTTGGTTTCTAATAAGATCTTATTGCTTGATATTGTGCAACATTCTCTTTCTAGAAACGTCAAAATACTTCTCTTTTCTTAGACCATACAATAGTGTATAAAAATAATCATCTCAGTTTTTGAATATTAAAGTCATTAGCAATTTCTTTAGAAAATTATTCATTTATTTAAATAATTGAATGTAGAAAAGTAGTACCTTTTACATTTTTGTAGTTGTTTATTTTGAGAGAGAGAGCGAGAGTGTGAGGGAGAGATGGGGGAAGGGCGAAGAGAGAGAGAGAGAAAATTCAAAGTAGGCTTCACCAGTGCCAGGGTTTGAACCCAGAAACCATGAGATCATGATCTGAGCCAAAACCAAGAATTCAACTATCAACCAACTGAGCCACCCGAGTGCCCTGCACTTTTTATATTTTTAAACCAAATCAAGTTGCTTAGAACGTTTCGTGTGTTGACAGTTGATTCTGTAATGTCCCCACTGATACGTAAGTAATTGTGTCTGTCCCCTTCGCTTCTTCATGTGTGAACTTTATTAAACTATAACCTGAAAATATTCCTTAAGTGAAAGATGCTCATATTTCTTCCAGAAAGCTTAAAACTAAAATGTATTTTGTTTCAGGGCGCTAGGTGGCTCAGTCGGTTGAGCATCCGACTCCGGCTCAAGTCATAATCTCACGGTGCATGGGTTCAAGCCCCGCATCCAGCTCTGTGCTGACAGCTCAGAGCCTGGAGCCTGCTTCAGATTCTGTGTCTCCCTCTCTCTCTGACCCTCCCCTGCTCACGCTGTCTCTCTCTCTCTCTCTCAATCTGTCAGAAAGAAATAAAACATTAAAAAATTTTAGAATAAATAAAAAAATATATTTTGTTTCAGATATTTGGGTCTTTCTTATGTAATACATTTCTGCATTAGATACACTCCTGACAAAATATTATAGCCATACTTAACAACTATTTCTTTACTAGTGCTGCTACTCTATATTTATATATCTATTAGAGAGCTCAAATAATTTTTTAAACAAATATTAAAGAGTAAATATATTTCTTAAAGATAAATGAATTTTCCAGATTCATGTACAGAGATATTGGCAGCAGAATAAAAGGGCTGTATCGTTGCTAACAATGGATAAGACTCTTGGGGTGAGAGAAGAATCATGATGTAAAAGTAGCAATTGGAATTAAATAGCAGATGTCCAGTAATACATAATCCTTGTAAAAAGGTTATGAGAGAAGATCTTATTAGTTAAGTCAAGAGTATGGTTGGAGATTTCTGGATACTGACATAATAAGCAGAGGATAATTTATCAACTGATTCATTAACTGAAGAGGGTTGTAGGTCAGAGACACCTTATGGGAAGCAACAGGTAAGATGCATTTGGGGCAGTAGCTGAGAGAGGCCTACGTGGGAGCAGCGATCGAATACTTTAAATGACATCCTTGGCCAAACATTTAAATGATCTCAGTTCTTCCCAGAACCAGGCAGTAAAAGGGAAAGGATTTGTTTTGCTTTGTTTTGGGGAAAAAAGTGTAAAAATTATAAATAGTATTGATATTTTCTCACCTCATTTATCACTCCAATTCCATATTAAAATCTGGGCATTTCTTTTGACAATGAACATTAGTCATGGGGTGCCTGGGTGGCTCAGCGGTTGAGCTTCCTACTTTGGCTCAGGTCATGATCTCATGGCTGATGAGTTCGAGCCCCGCATCGGGCTCTGTGCTGACAGCTCAGAGCCTGGAGTCTGCTTCTGATTCTGTGTCCCCCTCTCTCTCTGTCCCTCTCCCACTCATGCTCTGTCTCTCTCTGTCTCAAACATAAATATAATCATTAAAACCTTTCAAATAAAAGAATATCAGTAGTGAAATTATGTGCTGTTAGTGCTCATCCTGAGATATAATTTGGCTGCTTCTGTATCCAAAGTCTTATTGCCTGGTTTATTCTTAATAAAATGATTAAAAGACAGTTGACTATTACATAAAATCATTTTATTTATTTATTTTTTATTATTATTATAATTTTTATTTATTGATTTTTAAATAGTTTATTGTCAAGTTGGTTTCCATATAACACCCAGTGCTCATCCCCACAGGTGTCCTCCTCTATGCCCATCACCCCCCTTCCCTTCCCTCCCACCCCCATCAGTAAAAGAGTTGGTATTTATAGGGGCAGACATATCCTCTATCTAACTTCCACACTAACATTCAGATTGTGATCATGGGAATAAGTTCGTTCCTCATGAATATTTTTACTCCACAGATATTCACCTGAAATGACTTTGGGATAAGTTGTATAGTTGATGTGGTGAAGGATTGAGAAGTAGATGTCATATAGTTTTCATACTTAGTTGACACAACCATATTGCTATTTTCTTGGAAAAATTACAATAAAGAGTATAAAATTACCTCTGAGATATTGTACAACTTTACATTTATTTGCTTGGGGCTCCTGGGTGGCTCAGTGGGTTAAAGGTAGCTGGAGTCTTGATTTTGAGGCAGGTCATGATCCCATGGTTCCTGAGATCGAGCTCTGAGCTGGATGTGGAGTCTGCTTAAGATTTTTCTCTCACTCCATCTCTGCACCTCCCTTTCTTGTGTGTATATGTACTTTCCCACTCTCCCCTCAACAATTACATTTGCTTAGTTTTGAAAAATAATTATTAGTTTTTTAAATAATTATTAGTAGCTTTTGCATATTATTTCCCCAAAGTCAAAGAAAACATAATACTATTCTTTCAGAAAAAAAAACAAAAAACAAAAAAAAACCCAAAAAACCAAAACCAAAACCAAAAAAAAAAAAACAAAAAAACAAACAAACCCAAAAACAAAAACACATCACAACCGTGACAATTCATTTATCTTTCTTATGTAAACCAAAGGTAGAAAATCACATTAGTATCTTTTTCAAAAACTTGATTGGCTTCCAGATTCTGTAAAGATATGAAACTTAAGCTAATATCAGACTTTTCATTATGCTGAGAGTATTTCCTTTGCCAGCTGCTTTTGTTAGAACAGCATGTAGACAGTTTGAATAATCTTGCTGGCTTTCTGGATAAAAATAATGTAGGATCCCTCTTTTAGTGAGTCCTTTTTGAAGGTTCTGACTGAATACTTTCTGAAAACTTCCAAAAATTCTGACTTCAGCATATGTTTCTAATTAATTCTCTGTTAACAGTCTGATTATTTTCCAGTAGAGGAAAAAAACAAAAGATTAAAACCTATGAGGGAAAAATGATGGAATTTAGGAAAGGCAGTAATGACATTGTGTAAGGTAAATGGATAATAGTGCATAGGAAATGTTAGAAACAGAAGTGAAACAATATTTATATACAAAATGAAAATTCATTTCCATGAAACAAAAATGAAATTACTTATCAAATGATGCAAAGATAACTAATTATTTATACATAGAGAAAGAAATTGTCATTCTCTTACAAGGGAAAAATTAGACTAGTCTCAAATAAAGCAAAACTGGGGATGAATGATTAATAAAATACTGAATGGCAATAAAATTTGTTTTTGTACAAATTTTATAGTTAATAAGTTATAAATAAAATTATAAAATTATTNTTTAAAAAAATTTTTAATGTTTATTTTGGGGAGAGGGTGTGAACAGGAGAGAGGCAGAGAGAGCAGGAGACTCTGTGCTATCAGTACAAAGGCCAATGCAAGAATTCAACCCATGAACTGTGAGATCATGACCTGAGCCGAAGTTGGATGCTCTACAGACTGAGCCACCCAGACCCACACAAGTTTTTTATTTTGTTTTATTTTGTTTTTAAATGCAAGCAAGATCAAACGTTTAAGGTATCAGCAAATATACCATGGAATATACTTCTGGTATTTTAATTTTTTAAAAAATTCCAACCACCTAAGAGATGAATCAAAAAGGGGGAGAGCTGAAGAGGATTATGCTAAGCAAAACAGGTCAGTCAGAGAAAGGCATATACCATACGATTTCACTCATGTGGAATTTAAGAAGCTAAACAGCAAAAGGGGGGGGCATAGACAGAGAAAGAGAGAGAGAGAGAGAGAGAAAGCATGAGTGGGGGAGGGACAGAGAGAGGAAGACAGAATCTTAAGCGCGAAAAGTGTTGAATAAATTTTTATTTCTCTCTTTTGTTCAACATCATTGTTTTCCATTATTTTGTCTTCTATGTCACTGATTTGGTGCCTCATTTCTTCCAGCCTGCTGTTCATTGCATCGAGCCTATTTCCAATCTCACTTATTGCATTTTTTGTCGCTGATTGGTTCTGCTGTAACTCTTTTATCTCTGTGGTAAGGAGATGTGATCTCTGTGATGTCCTCTATTCTTTTCTGAAGCCCAAGGAGTATCTTGTGATTGTTGCTTTAATTTCTCCACCAGGTGTGTTACTTGTATCTGTTTCATTTAGATCTCTGGCTATGGCCTTATCTTGTTCTTTCATTTGGGATAAATTCCTCTATCTTGGCATTTTTATGTAAGTCTCCTCCTTCTTCTGTGTATAATAAAGCAAGTTATGTCTCCTGTTTCTGAAAGAAATGGCCTTTTGAAAAATAGGTCACTTAGAACCCAGCGCCTCGTGCTTCAGGGAGTATTTCTGTTATGTTTTGGCCACTCTTTCCTTTAAGCCAGTCATTCTCAAAGGCTCACATTGGCTCATATGGGCCATGTTTGGTCCTTGGCCTGAATGGAAAAGTTTTTAACTAGGTGTGCTTCTTAACTACATGGTCTGCTTGTGATATAAGACCTGACACCTACTTCACCAGAGCTCAGGCCTTGCAGAAGTCTGCTAGATGTGGTGTAGGCAGAGGTTTGGGCTGGTCTTCTGGTTGAAGGCCTGCCAACTGGGATTAAGGCAAGGTTGATTGAGTCAGGTAGTTTTGTAAGAATGCTAGGGGGGTGAGGGACTTGGTGTAAGCAAGTTAGGCAGCCAGTGTCTCCCACTTTAGGTGGCTCTGTGTTACAGAGCATGGGAATAGGCTTAAGGAACTGAGTGATTTGATCAAACATAGTAACATTTGTATTATAGGAGTCACAGAGAGAGAAAAAAGGGCAGGAAATTTATTTGAGGAAATCATAGCTGAAAATTTCCCTAATCTGGGTAAGGAGACAAACATCCACACCTAGGAGGCACAGAGAACTCTTATCACAATCAACAAAAGCAGGCCAACACCAACACATATTGCAATTACATTTGCAAAATATAGTGACAAAGAAACAAATCATAAAAGTAGGAAGACAAAAGAAGTCCTTAACTTATAAGGGAAAACCCATAAAGCTAGTTGAATGATCTCTCAACAGAAACTTGGAAGGTCAGAATGTACTTGAATGATAAATTCAAAGTGCTGAGTGGGAAAAATCTGCAGCCATCAAGAAAATCATTCAGAATAGAGGGAGAGATAAATAGTTCCCCAGACAAAACAAAACAAAACAAAACAAAAAAAAACTACAAGAGTTTGTGACCACTAAACCAGCCCTGCAAGAAAAATGAAAGTGGACTCATTGAGTGCAAAGGAGAGACCAAAAGTGATGAAGAAAGGAAAGGATATCCAGAAACTCCAAAAATGCAGTAATAAAATGGCAATAGATACATACCTATGAATGATTACTTTGAATGTAAAAAGGCTAAATACTTAAATCAAAAGACGTAGCATGACAGAATGGATAAAAAGAAAAAAAAAAAGACTTATCCAGACGATGCCTATGAGAGACCCATTTTAGACTTAAAGACACTTGCAGTTTGAAAGTGAGGCAGTGGAGAAACATTTATCATACATATAGGTGTCAAAATAAAACCAGAGTAGCAATAGTTACATCAGATAAACTAAACTTTAAAACAAAAACTGTAAGGGATGCCTTGGAGGCTTGGTGAGTTAAGCTTCTGATTCTTGATCTTCACTCAGGTCACGATCTCAGGTTACATTGGATTCGGCCCTGCACCCAGCTCTGTGCTGACAGCATGGAGCTTGCTTGGGTTTCTCTTTCTCCCTCTGTCTGCCCCTATCCCCTGCTTGTGCTCTCTCTCTGTCTCTCAAAATAAATAAATAAAATATAAAAAATAAAACAGACTATAAAAGAGAAAAGTAAGGGCACTATATCATGATGAAATGAACAATCCAACAAGAAGATATAACAATATAAATATTTATGCACCACCAACATTGGAGTACTTAAAAATATAAAGCAATTAATAAGAAACATAAGGGAACTAATTGATAATAGCAAAATAATAGTGGGGACGTTAATAACCCACTTACATGAGAGAACAGATCATCTAAACAGAAAATCAGCAAGGAAACAAAGACTTTGAGTGACACACTGGACCCGATGACTTTAGCAGGTATATTCAAGACATTCCATCCTAAAACAGCAGAATACACATTCTTTTCAAGTACCCATAGGACATTTTCAAGTACCCATAGGACCCATAGAAGAGATCACATATTAGGTCACAAAATAGGCCTCACCAAATACATAAATGCTGAAGTCATCCCATGCACCTTTTCTGCTCACGAACACATTTATAAGACTATGAAACTAGAATTCAACCATAAGAAAAAAAAAGATAAGACCATAAATACATGGAGGTTAAACAACATGCTAATAAATAATGAATCAGTCAACCATGAAATCAAAGAAGAGATAAAAACATACATGGAAACAAATGAAAAGGAAAACACAATGATCCAATACTTTTGGGATGTATCCCAAAAAATCTCAAATAAACCTAACCTTGAACCTAAAAGAGCTAGAAAAAGAACAACCCAAAAGGCCGAAAGCCAGCAGAAGGAAGGCAATAATAAAGATTAGAGTGGGAATAAATAATATTAAAAAATTAAACAAAATATTGAAAAGATCAACGAAATGGGAGCTGGCACTTTGAAAAAATAAATAAAATTGATAAACCTCTAGTTAGACTTACAAAAAGAAAAGATAAAGGACCTAAAAAATAAAATCAAAAATGAGAGGAGAAATAACAACTAACAGTACAGAAATACAATAAAAAGAGTATATTATGGAAACCTATATGCCAACAAATTGGACAATTTGGAAGAAAAGGATACATTCCTGGAAATGTATAAAGTACCAAAACTAAAACAGGAAGAAATAGAAAACTTGAATATACTGATAATCAGCAAAGAAATACCATCAGTAATTAAAAACGCCCAACAAACAAAAGTCCATGGCCAGATTGCTTCAAAGGCAAATCCTACCAATCATTTAAAAAAAGAGGTATTACTCATTATTATCAAACTATTCCAAAAAAATAGAAAAGGAAAATTTTCAAGTTCATTCCATGACACTAGCATTACCTTGATACTAAAACCAGATAAAGAAATCACCAAAATAAAATAAAATAAGATAAAATAAACAGAGAGAGACAGAGAGAGAGACAGAGACAGAGAGAGATGTAGATAGAGACAGAGAACTACAGGCCAATATCCCTGATGAACATGGATGCAAAAATATCCTCAATAAAATGCTAGCAAATTGAATCCAACAATACATTAAAGAAATCATTCATCATGACCAAGTGATATGTGTTCTTGGGTTGTTAAGAGTGGTTCAATATTCACAATCAATCAGTGTGATGCATCCCATTAATACAAGAAAGGATACAATCATACAATCCTTTTAATAGATACAGAATTTTTTTTTTTGCGAAGTACAGCATTGATTCATGATAAGAGCCCTCAACCAAAGTAGGTTTAGAGAGAACATACCTCAACACGATAAAAGCCACATATGAAAAACTCACAGCTAATATCATCTTGAATGGGGAAACATGGAGATCTTTACCTTTAGTCAGGAAAAAGACAGGGACGTCCACTCCCACCAATGTTATTTAACATAGTACTGGAAGTCCTAGTCACAGCAATCAGACAACAAAAATAAATAAAGGCATCCAAAATGCCAAGGAAGAAGTAAAACTTTGACAAGTTGCAGATGACATGATACTATATGTAGAAAACCCAAAAGATGCCACCAGAACACTGCTAGAACTGATAAACAAATTCAGTAAAGTCACAGGATACAAAAATCAATGTACAGAAACCTGTTGCATTTCTATAATAATAATGAAGCAGCAGAAAGAGAAATTAAGGAATCAATTCCATTTACAATTGCACCAAAAAGAATAAGAGACCCAGGAATAAACCTACCTAAAGAGGTAAAAGACGTCTACTCTGAAAACTGTAAAACACTGATGAAAGAAATTGAAGATGACATAAAGAAATGGAAAAATACTCCATGTTCATCAATTGGAAGACAAGTATATTGTTAAAATGCCTATATGCCCCCAAAAGAATCTACACATTTAATGTAGTCCCTAATAAAATACCACCAGCATTTTTCACGGATCTAGAACAAACAACCCTAAAATTTGTATGGAACCACAAAAACCCCTGAATAGCCAAAGCAATCTTGAAAAAAAGAAGTAAAGCTGAAAGCATCACAATTCCGACTTCAAGTTATATTATAAAACTATAGTGATCAAGACAGGATGGATGGTACGGGCACAAAAACAGACGCAGAAATCAATAGAACAGAATAGAAAACCTAGAAATGAAGCCACAACTGGATGGTCAATTCATCTTTGACAAAGCAGGAAAGAATATCCAATGGGAAAAAGAGAGTCTCTGCAATAAATGCTATTTAGAGAACATGATAGAAACATGCCAAAAAAAAGTAACAGGACCACTTTCTTACACTAAATACAAAATAAATTAAAAATGGATTAAAGACCTAATGTGATATCTGAAGCCATAAAAATCCTAGAGGATGATACAGCCGGTAATCTCTTTGATATTGACTGTAGGAACATCTTTCGAGATATGTCTCCAGAAGCAAGGGGAACAAAAGCAAAAATAAACCATTGGGACTTCATCAAAATAAAGCTGCCCAACAAAGGAAACAATCCACGAAACTAAAAAGCACCCTACAGAAATGGAGAAGATATTTACAAATGACATATCTGATAAAGGGTTTGTATCCAAAATATATAAAGAACTCATAACTCAACACCCCAAAAGCAAATAATCCAATTAAAAGATGGATAGAAGACATGAATAGACATTTTCCCAAAGACATACAGAAGGCCAACAGATACAGAAAAGAATGTTCAACATCACTGATCATCAGGGAAATACAAATCAAAACTACAATGAAATATCACCTCATACCTGTCAGAGTGGCTAAACACAACAACACAAGAAACAACAGCTGTTGGTATGGATGTGGGGAAAGGGAAGTCCTCTGGCACTCTTGATGGGGATGCAAACTGATGCAGCTACTGTGGAGAACAGTATGGAAATTCCTCAAAAACTTTAAAAATAGAAGTACTCTATTATCTAGTAATAGCACTAGTGAGTATTTACTCAAAGGGTATAGAAACACTAATTCAAAGGGATACATGCGCCTGAATGTTTTTAGCAGCATTATCTGCAATACCCAAATTATGGAAGCAGCCTGTGTTCATGAACTGAGGAATGGATAAAGAAGAGATGGTATGTGCATACAATGGAATATTACTCAGCCATAAAAAAATAATGAAACCTTGTCATTTACAATGACGTGGATGGAGCTAAAGAGTATTATGCTAAATGAAATAGACCAATCAGAGAAAGACAAATACCATATGATTTCACTCATATGTGGGATTTAAACAAAACATATGAACAAAGGGAGATAAAAGAGGAAGAGAGGCAAACCAAGAAACAGACTCTAAACTACAGAGAACACACAGATGCTTGCCAGAGGGGAGAGACTGGGAGGATGAATTAAAGAGATGGTGGGGATTAAGGGGTGCACTCGTTCTGATGAGCACCAAGTATGTATGGAAGTGTTGAGTCACTCTACTGTACACCTGAAACTAATGTAGCACCTAATGTCACCTATATGAAATTAAAATTAAAACTTGAAAATAAACACATGACAAATGAATACCAAATAAAACATTGATGAAGTTGAAATTATCAGTAATTAGATAAATGGGCATGGGGTTGCATTTAATGTGGATTATCTATTTTTTAAATGTTTATTTTTGAGAGAGAGAGAAAGTGCAAGTGGGGGAGGGGCAGAGAACAAGGGAGACACAGAATCCGAGGTGGGCTGCAGGCTCTGAGCTGTCCACACAGAGCCTGATGTGGGGCTTGAACCCACAAACCATGAGATCATGATCTGAGCTGAAGTCAGATGCTTAACTGACTGAGCCACCCAGGCACTCCTGGATTATCTTTAAGAAGAGAGAGAGGAAGAGGGAGATTTTCATGAAAAAGTCAGTAAATCAAGTAGTAGTGTCAAATGCTAATTTTTTATATCCAACTTTAATAAGTGTAAAGACAATGAGAAGGAAGCGAATTTGGAAGGGATTAAGAATAACAATAGATGATTTTTCACAATTTGGCCTAATATTTGAGCAGTAATCTGTTTTACATTCCATTTGATAGAGAACTAAAGCACACAAGAGAGTTTTCCCATAAATTCTCCTATCTGCCTGTGGATTTACCTCCTATGACCTATGGTGATGAATACAATTTTGGAGTCCTGCATTCTTCATGAATGAGTTCCTATGAACATTTAGGGAAAAATTATCTATATCTATCTATATATTATCACCTATATCTATATCATCTATATCTATATCTATATTCAATCTATATTCACAGCTATATCTATGTCTATATCTGCCCATCTGTGTAATAGTAAGCCAGATACAGTAGTTATTCAAAGGTAATCAGTTTGCAAACTAATTTCTCTTCACAAATCTCTCAGTTTTAAACACCATAATATATGTCTAAAAATTGCCAGCTACTAGAAAAATTAAATGTAATAAAAACAAATCAGGGAGAGCAACACTCCAACAGCAAAAAAAAAAAAAAAGAGAGAGAGAGAGATCAAATTAAAAAGATTAAAACGACAAGAGAATATTAACACATATCTGTAGATAAACTATCTGCAAATCTCAGTTATGCACAAAATATTCCAATGACATAATGATGTGAAACACATTTTTCATAA
The DNA here is from genome assembly GCF_008692635.1 of Crocuta crocuta. Taxonomy (NCBI): domain Eukaryota; kingdom Metazoa; phylum Chordata; class Mammalia; order Carnivora; family Hyaenidae; genus Crocuta; species Crocuta crocuta. The sequence continues at coordinate 1,058,056 of NW_027532825.1, read as the reverse complement.
GCTTACTTGCTATCTTTGTATCTTCTTTGGCAAGGTGTCTGTTTAGGTCTTTGGCACATTTTTAAATCAGATGTTGACTATTTATGAGGGTCTAATGCTGGACTCTATTCTGTTCTGTGATCTATTTGTCCATTTTTTTCAACAATATCATACTGTCTTGATTACTGTAGCTTCACAGTAAGTCTTGAAGTTGAGTAGGGTCAATCCTCCACCTTTGTTTTTTTTTTTCCAGTTTTTTGATATTTATTTATTTTTGGGAGAACACAAATAGGGGAGAGGCAGAAAGAGAGAGAGAGACAGAGGACCTGAAGCTGACTCCACACTGAGAGGTTGACAGCAGAGAGCCTGATGTGGGGCTTGAACTCACAAACTGCAAGATCATGACCTGAAATGAAGTCGACCCTCAACTGACTGAGCCACCCAGGTGCCCCCTACATTTTTGTTCTTCTGCTTCAACACTGTGTTGGTGATCCTGGGTCTTTTGACCCTCCATATAAAGTTTAGAATCATTTGTCAATAGTTACAAAATAATTTACTGGGATTTTAATTGGGATTGCATTAGATCTATAGATTAAATTGGGAAGAACTGACATTTTGACAATATTGAGCCTTCCTATGCATGAACATGAAATCCATCTCCATTTATTTAGTTCTTCTTGGATGTGAATCCACTTTAAACAGTAATTAATGTATATAGTTCTTAAATACTTTAAATATTGTATAGGTTATATAAAGACCTACTACTTTTTAAGTAGTAAAAAAAAAGAGATTGCATGAAGTTTTATTAAAATAAAAATAAAGCAATGCTTCAATACCTCTTAATTTTCTACAAGTTTGGGATTTTGAATAGTATATCATAAGCTTGAGGGTAATAGTAAGCAGTATATTAAAAATATGCAATGCTACAAGTTTAAAAAAGCTAATATTCCTTAAGCTAGTAAAATAAGTTAGCTATGTCGCTGTATATTATAGAAAGAATGCCTTAGAGTACTTTTTGGTTAATACATCATGTTGGCAGCAGTCATTTCAACATTTGAGCACAATGGCACACATCTATCTGTACAAAGCAAGACAAGGTTAGATATTTACAATTTTGTTTTTCTATTTTTATGCAACTTTATCAAGAAGATCAAAGTCATGGGTGGGTTGAAAATTTGCTGACAATATCTAGCCCTGTTGAGAGAGGTCACTATTATCTACAAAAGTGTATTTACCTGTTTTGTTTTGTGACAGATATATTATTTAAAAGACATGAAATAATTTATCAATATTAATGTTTATTAACATATATGTCAGTTAGCATCACTTATTACATTTTATTCATATAAATATTCATTGTTATTACTTATTCACTACTTACTAAAGTTTATCTTTTAGTTCACAATTCAATGTTCACCCAAATCCTTGGTGTGTCTGCATGACTAATTCGGTGAATGCACTTTGAGTAAAATGATGTATGCCAGTTCTTGGCTGAGGTAGTTGAAAGCTCTTAGTTAACCCGTTATGTCTCTCCTTTTCCCTTGCCTCAACCAAGCAGATCATGTGTTGCTCTCTTGAAACCGGGTAGAAGCAGATGGCTCTGAATCACACAAGAAGAAAGCTGTTATGGAGAACACAAAATGAACTTTGTGTGAGCAAGGAATAAATGTTGATCTCTAAGCCAGTGAGATTTCTGGTTTCATTTGTCACTGCAGCATAACCTAGCCGAGTCTAGCTAATACATCCTTCACCAACATCTCTCTGATGAAGAATAAAAGCTGCACAAGTGAAGGTATTAAGTGAAATATGCAGTTATGGAGATCACAGCTCCAGATCATCAAATCTGGGGGAGTTGGGGAAGGAACACTGGGGAGAAGGCCATGAAATGAAGGTGGCACCATTCCAATAGTTCCTATATATGGAAAAGAGAAATATGCAAATCTTTTAACATCTACTATTTAAAGTATTACTGAGAAATCGTTGACAGGTACATTGGTAACAATGTTTTTGGAAGACAATTCGGCAGTATATATGAATAACTAAATTGTGCAGTTTCTAGCAATTTCACTTCTAGAAATGGATCCTCCAGAAATAATTGGATATATGTGAAAATGTATGTGCTCAAGAATTTTTATTAGAAAATTAGTGGAAGATTATAAATATCTTAAAATACAATAATAGGAAATTGTTCAAAGAGTAGATTATTTCATTTCTAGATTAGAATGCTATACAGTTTGGGGGCACCTGGGTGGCTCAGGCACTTAAGCACCTGACTCTTGATTTTGGGTCGGGTCATGATCTCACAGTTTCATGAGTTCGAGTTCCACATCGGGCTCTGCACTGGCAGCACAGAGCTTGCTTGGGAATCTCTCTCTCTCCCTCTCTCAGCCCCACCCCCACTCGTGCTGTCTCTGTCTTTCTCAAATAAATAAATAAACTTAAAAAATAATGCTATATAATTTTAACAATAAAGAGATAGATTTATATTATGTTGACATGGTGTGAGAGGCTCCCTGGTAAGGCAGCCTCTGATGTGCTCTGAGGACCTCAGCCTCCTAGTCTTCATTCTCTGGTTTCATCCTTGCCTGTTGATTGCATCTAGTAACTTGATTCTAATGAACAGATGTGGAAAAAGAAATAGGATGACACTTCTGAGGTTAGGTACCAAAAAAACTTGCTTTTGTCTTGCTTTCTACAGCTCTCTTACTGACTTGCTTTTAGGGAAGTCAGTTAACATATTGCAACCTATGGAGAGGTCTGTATATCTATCACCATAGATCTTTAAAAGATATGTGTTGAATATTTTTATTCTGTATTCAGGAAACATTTATTAAATATCTCTCTGAGATGTTAGGCAGCTCTGCGGATTCATTGCTGAGCTAGGGGACACAGACCTTCCTCTCATCAAGTGTAACAGCCTAGGAAGGAAGGCCAATGTTAAGAAAGCAAAGAGAGCAGCCTGTGAGAGACTTGGGAAGTGGGGATAATCTAAGACTATTAGGGGAGATGAGTTTGATAAAATGTGAGGCCAAAGAGGTGGGCAGAGGCCACATGAAGTTCCTTGATTTTATCCGAAATGCCATGTGAATTCACAGGAAGACTTTTGAGTGGCAAGGGTCCATTGTTTTGCTTATTTTTTATTATTTAGACATAATTGTCATATAACATCATATTAGTTTCAGGTATAAAATATAACGATTCCATATTTGTGTTACTGTAAAATAATCACCACAGTATACATCTAGTTAACATCCATCACTATGCATCATTACCAATTTTTATCTTCTAATAGATCTTAAAAGCTTTTAAGATCTTAGCAACTTTCAAATATGCAATACAGTATTATCTATAGGCCCCATGCTGTACACACACCACCATACTTATTTTACAGTTGGGAATGTATACTTTTTACCCTTCTTCCCATTTCCTCTCATCTCTGCTTCTGATAACCACAAATCAGTTCTCTGCATCCATCAGATCAGTTTGTTTGTTTTTTATTTGGTTGGTTGGGTATGTTTTTAGATTCCACATATAAGTGAGATCAAATGGTATTTGTCTTTGTCTGTGTGACTTATTTCACTTAGCATAACACCATTAAGGTTTATCCATGTTGTTCATGTTGTTGCAAATGACAAGATTTTATTCTTTTTCATAGGTAAATAATATTCTTGTGTGCGTGTGTGTGCATACACCAAATTTTCTTTATCCATCCATCCATTTATGGATACCCAGGTTCCTTCCAGAACTTGGTTTTTAAATTTTTTTAATGTTTTATTTATTTCTGAGACAGAGAGAGAGAGAGAGACAGCATGAGCAGGGGAGGGTCAGAGAGAGATGGAGATACAGAATCTGAAACAGGCTCCAGGCTCTGAGGTAGCTGTCAGCACAGAGCCCGACGCGGGGCTCAAACCCATGAACCATGAGATCATGACCTGAGTCGAAGTAGAACGCTTAACCAACTGAGCCACCCAGGCGCCCCTAGATATTGGTTTTTATAAACCAAAACATGAAGGTGCATATATTTTTTTGTTAGTGTTTCCTTTTTTGCAGATAAATACCCAAAAGTGGAATTCTAAGACTGCATGTAAGCTCTATTTTCAATTTTTTTGAGGAAGCTTGAAACTGTTTTCCACAGTTGCTGCACCAGTTTACATCACCACCAATAGTGTGTGAGGGTTCTCCTTTCTGCACATACTCACTAATGCTTGTTATTTCTAGTGTTTTTTGATACTAGCCATTCTGACAGGTGTAAGGTGATAACACAATCAAAAGCCCCACATTGGGCTCTGTGCTGACAGCTTAGATTCAGCCTGCTTCAGATTCTGTGTCTCCCTCTCTCCCTGCCCCTCCCCTGCTCACACTCTGTCTCTCTTCTTCAAAAATAAATAAACATTTAAAAAATGCTGAGGATACAGGACTCAGTCAGTTGAGCATCCAACTTTGGCTCAGATCATGAGCGAATAATTCACGAGTTTGATCCCTGCATCAGGCTCTCTGCTGTCAGTGCAAAGCCCACTTCAAATCCTTTTCCTCACCTCTCTCTCTGCCTCTCCCCTGCTCATGCCTTTTCTCTCAAAAACAAATAAACATTTAAAAACATGTTGAGGATACAAAACAAATATTGGTGACATCCAATATTTGGGTCCTTGATGATTTGGGTTTGTCAGTTAATTTATCCTGGAATCATATTTCACAGAACTTTTTGCTACCAGTGATATTAAACTCCTCACTGTTTAAGATATTGACCCCTCTCTAGGAAATCTATTACTTGAACCAAAAGCACTTCAACTGATGATACAATGACCACCATCACCACCACCACAACAAAAACAATCAAAATTTGGGCAGTGAGATAGGATGAGATATACAGAAAATGTTTCCATTTAAGCTGAGTTTTTATGTTTTAATATTATGTAATAAAAAGAAAGATAAGACTATATGGTCCAAGAAGACAAAATACTACCAATATCCATTGCCTGTTGAAAAGGAGGTCTTTTAGATTCATTCTATCATATGCAGGTTAAGAAATCACAATTTCAAGAGGCTTCCTTACTTATCTAAGACCTCAAACCAGCTAGTGGTAAAGCAAAATTATCTGTGTCAAAATCAAGTAGGTTAAACACACCACCACAGCTCTGAAATAACGTAAAGGAAAGCTTTAGATGAACTAGCAGTTTGATAGAGTGGGAAACCTGGGGTAATTCTAGACTAAATGGGTAAAAATGTTAGGGTACAGTGGTGGTGAGGGTCCCTGAGACCAACTTCAATCTCAATGATTCCCCAGAGGACCCACAACCCTCAGTATGGGCTTAGCCGTGGCTACGATGTATTGTAGCAAAAGGATACAGGGCAGAACCAGAAAAGCAAAAGGTACACGAGGTGAAGCCAGGTGGAAAACCAGGCTCAGGCTTGACTGAGTCCTGTCTCAGTGGACGCACAGACTCTGTGACAGACACATCTTAGAGACCCAGTGCCCAGAGTTTTTACTGGGGGCTGGTATCTTCTCCACAGCACATACCGAACATTCAGACACCTGGAAACAAAGCATGTTTGGCATGATAAAGATTCTTTACACATCTGAGTGAGACTGTTCCCTTCCTCGTGAAATCTAGTTTTAGGCAGAATCTTGCTAAGTCAGTTTTGCAAGCATGCCCCCACCCCTCTAATCTGATAACATTCCTTCTCGAACTAGGTTCTTCGTCTCCTGTCATGCCCCAGCTGATGTCTGATCACCCTGGCCTGCCTTCAGCAAGAATTCTCATGGGTGGGTTTGGAAAGAACCTCCTCTTCCACCTGATAATTCCTCTTGGTAATTCTCTACCCACTGACTCCCACCCTGCTCCTTGGCTATAAATCCCCACTGCCCACCCATGCTGCCCTCAGACGTTAAAACCCAATCTCTCTCCCCTACTGCAAAATTCTATTATAATGCTGCTTTATCTGTTGTGATGGTCCTCTCCTTGAATAAAGTCTGCTTTACTATGCCTTAACCAATTTCATTAAATCTTTCTTTCTTTGATAAGTGTAAACCACAATGTGTGTCCAAACCATGTAGGCCTAGTGAACTACTCTTCTCAGTTCTGGGAAGGGTAGGAACCCAAGTTCACAAACACCAGCAAATAGCCAATCTTGTAAACAGGCTTGTAGAATAGTCACTGAGGCCGCCGTGTCAATGCTCTTGTGTATGATGGCAAGGAAGGAACAGAAGCTCAGTGATATGCAGGAACCCGAGTCTCCACATGATCTTCTTTATTTTGGGTTTCCCATCGTTAAATAAATAGTGATATTGTGGAGATATTTCAGTGCTGAGTTTCCAAGACATAAAGGGCCCTGGAAACATGATAAAAGTAAAGAATCCATAACAAGGTTCACAGTTAATGTTCTTTAAACCAGACAGGAAGAGGGTACACAAGGAAAAATATGTATTAGCTGTTGGCAAAGACCAGATAAGGGGGGATCTAAATGAGGCAATCAAAGATCCATGAGCCACTGAAATGTCCTATTGTAATTATTGACCAATTTTCTAGTTAATCAATTAATCTAGAGTGAAGCACACCAGTATGTGCTAGCCTGTAAATGAAAGCCCTTAGGCCCTGCAAACGCAGTATTTTCATTTCCATTGGTATCCCACATTTCCAAGTTCTTTATGGCCGTCATCGCCATGACATCTTCTTAAGGTTAACCTTAACACTGTGAGTTTGAGAATTACAAGGGAGGGAAAGAACCCAAAAAGAAAGAAAACGGGGGTGGGAGGGGAGTGTGTGGCGCCTGGGTGGCTCAGTCAGTTGAGCACCTGGCTTCAGCTCAGGTAATGATCTCACTGTTCGTGGGTTCCTGCCCCATGTCAGGCTCTGTCCTGACAGCTCAGAGCCTAGAGCCCATCTTTGGATTCTGTCTCCCTCTCTCTCTGACTCTCCCTTGCTCAGGCTGTCTCTCTTTCTCTCAAAAATAAAGAAAACATTTTAAAAATTTTTTAAAAAAAGAAAGAAAATGGAAATGGTCTTGAGTCATTTTGTTTTTAATCTTGAGTCGCTTTGAACTCCCACATGCATACGCAAACATATGAGCTTAGAAATATGCTGGTGAAGATAGGCCATGCCAGGGGCACTTCACCAATGTAAAATCTTTGCATAGATATTATATAGTTAGTGTCGACCTTTTTAAATTCAGTAGAGGCAACAGATTATTGCCAAACAATTATGGCTAAATTCTACATTGACTGATGACTTTTCAAGTTTAATAAAAATAGTGCTTTTATTTTTGGTGCTAATTAATCCATAAACAAGAAAGCGAAGCTAATATCATTACGTTTTGGAGAATGATGTTTATTTTACTTTGCCTCACACTTAGCAGTCTTTTTACTTTTGTGTCTCTGAGGACAACGTGCAGAAAATGATAATGCATTAAACAAATTATTTGGCAGCTGGTGGTGGTATATGGAAGTCCATTAAATTAAGAAACAACTCGCCAAGCTGCCCTCCCCCAAATTACACTATAAAGTTAGGAGTAGCAGTTCATAAAGCAGAATTTTTGCATGCAAACAATTAGATTCAGAGTTTGAGACCTTAACTGCACACAGACAAATTCTTCTTTTTAGTTCTGCTTCACGATAGGACATCCTTGCTGTGGGGAAAATGTGCCCACATTAAAGCTGCAAATTGATATTTGATGAAATAAAGCTACGTATATCCTAGTGAAAATGTGATAGCTTACTGAACACAGGATTAAGCAGAGAAGTGTGACACCAGTGAAAATGCAACTAGAAAGGACTCCATTAAGGATGTAAGTTTATTCTTGTGACACTTGTGAATCTTGTTATTTTAAGATATATTTTTTAAAAAATATTGAGGTAAGGGGGCACCTGGGTGGCTCAGTCACTTAAGCATAAGGCTTTAGGTCATGATCTCACAGTCTTTGAGTTCAAGCCCTGCATCAGGCTCTGTGCTGATAGCTCAGAGCCTGGAGCCTGCTTTGGATTCTGTGTCTCCCTCTCTCTCTCTGCTCCTCCCCTGCTCACACTCTGTCTCTCTCTGTCTCTCAAAAACAAACAAACATTAAAAAAATTTTTTTAATCATGAAGTAAGGATAAAAATAAAGGGAATTAACAAAAGGCAATGTTCCTATTATGGTATTACAATAATACAAATAAATCTCTGAAACTCTTTTTTGTTTAATTGAAAATGATAAGGGCACCTGGGTGGCTCAGTTCGTTGGGTGTCTGATTCTTGTTTTCGCCTCAGGTCATAGTCTAGCAGTTCGTGGGTTCAAGCCCCACATCGGGCTCCAAGCTGTCAGTGCAGAGTTTCTTGGGATTCTTTCTCCGTCTCTGTCTGCTCCTTTCCCTGACTTGCATGCATTTGCTCTCTCTGTCAAAAATAAATAAATATTTTAAAAAAAGAAAGTAATAAACCCCTGGTGTCAGCTCTGACATCTAAAGAGATTAGAAGGTGTCACCTTTGTCCTCACAATGACATTAAAAAAAAACCAGTGACTTTCCTTTGCTGTCAGGGAACTGAGATTACATGGCAAACCATCACCCCCAAATCTGGGGACGGAGGTGACACCAGAGGGTCACTGCTGAGATCTGTGCTCCTGGAACTGCTGACATTATACACCCCCAGGAATATATAGGATAACTCTGAACAACACGGGAGGCTGAACAAGAACGAGTGTGAGAAAGATAAAGGAGTGTTGTTGGAAGTCTTAAGGAAGTCTCTATATTTTTGAGGCTTTGCACATCAGCATTACATCAGATTTCAAAGTAAGGATTCGAGGAGGGTTCCTTCTGACGGTGGCAGGCCGTGGGAAAGAGCGACCTCTGTGAAATGTGCCCAGTGCTCCTTTGTAGGGGCCACTCCCTTTAGGGGAAAGTCCTTTGCAAGACCTTGAGCCTACTTGCAGGGTGGGCCTTTCTCCAGCTGCAGCCTCGTTAGCCTTAGGATCTATCCGAAGGAGAGGGAGGCAAGCTATACCAGCGCACCGTCAGGTGGGAAGGTCATAGTCAGGAGACATAGGCCACTAAATGACAGATTTAATCATAATTATAGAACGATATGCCTGGCCTTTCCCTTGCAGAAACACCAGTAGGATTCTTGAACAATAATAATGGATTACAAATAAAAATGCTGTGACCTTCAGATGCTCTTGACCAAGAACTAATTGAGAAAGCCCCACCACCAAGAAAACTAGAAGAATCTGAACCCACTGTTTCCTGCAGTTACAGCAAATGTCAAATGCAGCACATCCCCAAGACAGATGACATAAAAACTGACATTAAAGACTGTATTACTCAGCTCTTGTTAACCACCTCGCCCCAGTCATACCCATTTTAACATTATAAAGTATTCAAGAAAGGCAAAAAAAAAATTTGGAGAGGCAAGGCAATCAGTAGAACCAGATTCAGATGGGCATCTGGGTGGCTCAGTCGGTTAAGTGTCTGACTCTTGGTTTTGGCTCAGTCATGATCTCACAGTTTGTGAGTTTGAGCCCTGGGTCAGGTTCTGCACTGAGAGTAGAGAGCCTGCATGGGATTCTCTCTCCCTCTCTCTTTGCCCTTCCCCTGTTCATGCTCTCTATCTCTCTCAAAATCAATAAATAAGTACACTTGAAAAAAAAGAAGAAGCAGACGATATGACCATGCATTTTAGAATTAGCAGACAGGGAATTTAAATAAACTATGATTAATATATTAGGAGCTATAAGGGATCATAAAGTAGAAAACCCTCAAGAATGACTGGAGAAAAAGGAAGTTAGAATGAAAACAAAAGAAAACACTAGAAATCAAGGGCATTGTGACAGAATTGAAGAATGCTTTTGATGGGCTCCTCAGGAGACTGGGCATGGCAGTGAAGGAAATTAGAAAGCTTAACAATGGGTCAATGGAACTTTTCTGGAACTTTTCAAACAGAAGTGCAAAGAGAAATAGTTAATAATAATAATAATAGAACAGCCAAGAACTATGGAGGCATATTTCAAAAATGTATCTTACATGAGATAGGAAAACCAGGACAAGAAAGAGAGAACAGAGTAGAAAAAAATATTTAAAGTGATATTGGTCAAGAATTTTCCAAAATTAAAACAGGTACCACACTATACATCTATGAAGGTCTGAATATACCAATCAAGATAAAAATAAAAAATAATGACACNTTGCACGTATAGGCGGATTAGGAGGAACTTAACTGAGGACCAAGGGGGAGAAGAAGGCGGGTAATGGTGGGGGAAAGGGGGAGAGGCAAACCATGAGAGACTCTTGAATGCTGACAAAAACTGAGTACTGTTGGATGTGGGAGGGGCAGGGGGGATGGGCATGGAGGGGGGCACTTGTGGGGATGAGCACTGGGTGTTATGTGGAAACCAACTTGACAATAAACTATTTGTAAAAAAAAAAAAGTCAAAAAACTCAACTACTCTATGATTTAGCAATTGCACAACTGGGTATTTACCCAAAGTAAACAAAAACACAAATTAAATAGGGATATATGCCCCTTTATGCTTATAGCACAATTATCAACAATAACCAGTTCTGGAGGTAGCCCAAATATCTGTTAGCTAATAAATGGATAAACAAGATGGTGTATATATACAATGGAATATTACTCAGCAATAAAAAGAATGAAATCTTGCTATTTTCAACAACATGGATGGATCTAGAAAGTATAATGCTAAACAAAATAATTCAGAGAGACAAATAGCATATGACTTCACTTACGTGTTGAATTTAAGAAACAAAACAAAGGGAAGAAAGAGAGAAAGAGACACAAATCAAGAAACAGACCCTTAACCACAGAGAACAATGGTTACCAGAGAGTTGTCGGGGGTGGATGAAATAAATGATGGGGACTAAGGAACACAGTTATCATGATGAGCCCTGGGTGCTTTATGGAATTTCTGAATCACTAAATTGTACACCTGAAACTAATATAACACTGTGTTAACTAACTGGAATTAAAATAAAAACTTGATTTTTTAAATTGAAAAACAAATAAAATCTAAGAAAGTTAATACCTATCTGAGGAGCACATGGGCAACAGGAATTCTAATTCTTTTCTTGTGGGAATGCAAAATAATATAGTCACTTTGGAAGACAGTTTGGCAGTTTCCAACCTAGTGATATGTAATCTCACTATATGATCCAGCAGACTACTGGATATTTACCCAACTGATTTGATAACATATTTCCACACAAAAGCCTGTGCATGAATATTTAAAGTAGCTTTATTCATTATTGTCAAAACCTGAAAGCAATCAAGATATCCTTCAAAAAATGAATGGTTAAACAACTATGTTATATTTATATAATGAAATATTATTCAGCAATGAAAAGAAATGAGCTATCAGATCATGAAAATTAGTCATTCAACCTTAAATGCATTTTGCTAGTGTGAAAGAAGCCAATATGAAAAGGCTCTGCACACTATGATACCAATTATATGGCATTCTGAAAAAGGCACAATTATAGACAATACAAAAATCAGTAGTTGTCAGAGATTGAGGGAGAAAACGGAGTGAGCAAATCACAGGGCATTTTTTATAGAGGTAAAACTAGATACCATAATGGTGGACACATGATACAGTGTGCCTGTCAAATCTCAGAGTACAAATTCACATCTCAATCATACAATTAAAAAATATACATTTTAGGGGCACCTGAATGGCTTAGTTGGTTAAGCGTCCAACTTCAGCTCAGGTCATGATCTCATGGTTTGTGAATTTGAGTCCCACATTGGGCTCTGTGCTGACAGCTCAGAGCCTGTAACCTGCTTCAGATTCTGTGTCCCCTTCTCTCTCTGCCCCTTCTCCTGCTCACAATCTCTCTCTCTCTCTCTTTCGAAAATAAAGAAACATAAAAATTATATATGTATATATATATTTTAAATATACCTCCTAAATTTGGATTCTACGATGAACTGTAAGTTATTACAAAACAATCTGTTACAGAAGTGAGAAAACGCCACCTCACTGAAGGCAGTGGAAGAAAAAATGTTGACCCAACTAACTTTGGAAGAGAGTAGTAGCACCTGTAGAAAATGTGTAAACGTTGGNGGGTAAACATTTCTAATGCTGCTCTTCATCTATACTGGAATTAAATATTTAAATAACTGGATGGGTACTTACAGGAGCCAGGTTCTCCCTGGCTTTGGTTGGCAACATACACATAATCAATGGGGAGGGCATAATGATTTTTGTGATAATGGATCAAAGTTACAGACATCAGTGTAAACTCATGGTCACGTGTAAAAATATTTCTATCTATACAGAAAAAAATATTTCTATCTATATATGTGGAAAGTGGTCTCTATAGTCAATATCTTGTCCACCCCAGAGTGATCAATAGTATCAGTGAATTCATAAAAGAGTCAGGATGACATGATCACAATAAGTCCTTGATTTTTTGCAACTTTCCAATCCACCATTGAATTTTTCTTTTTAATAAAAGAATTCACATACAGTGTCGCCTTAGTTTCAGGAATATATCATAGTGAATCAATATTTTCATGCATTATGAAATTATCCCTATGATAAATCTACTTACTGGGCACCTGTGTGGCTCAGTTGGTTAAGCATCTGACTCTTGATATCAGCTCAGGTCATGATATCACCATTTGNAAAGAAAGTTCTCTGGTAAAAGAATTTATCAATGAAATCCTCTTCAATTTGTAGATGGTTTCTGGCAAATATAAATTGTATACAAGGAACATGATAGCTAATTTTCAATTAAAGAAATGCACTTTCCAGATGCCTTAGTGACTCAGGTAGTCAAGTGTCCAACTCTTGATTTCTTCTCAGGCCATGATCTTACAGTTCATGAGACTTAGCCCCGCCTCAGGCTTTGTGTGCTGACAACATGGAGCCTGCTTGGGATTCTCTTTCTCCCTCTCTCTCTGCCCCACCCTGCTCATGCTTCTCTCTCTCTTTCTCTCTCTGTCTCCCTCAAAATAAATGAAGAAACTTAAAAAAAAGAAATGTACTCCTGTAAAGGCTTAAATCAAAGAGATATAACAGACAATAAGAAGCAATCATTTTACAATCTGTATATAATAATTAACAAACACAAAGGTAAAATATCTTTGGATGATTAATTTAGGAAAATAAAAAATGGAGATGATAGATAAACAAAAATGAATTAAAATTAAGAATCCATAGTGGGAAACTGGCTGGCTCAATTGGTTAAGTGTCCAATTCTTGATTTCAACTCAGGTGAATGTCTCAGGATTTGTGAGTCTAAGCCCTTCATCTTCCTTTATGCTGATAGTGCGGAGCCTGCTTGGGAGAATCTCTTCTGTCCCTCCCCCATTTGTGCTCTCTCTTTCTCAAAAATAAATAAACTTTAAAAAATAATTAAAAAATAAAATTATATTAAGAAGCCATAGTAACAGCAGAAGTGTGTAGCACTGAATGAGACAACAGGTAAGTAGAGGATATTCACATTGAGATATAAAGAAAATAAAAGATTGTCATGGACTGAAAGAATATTAAAAATATAATGTATGTATTAGTAGCTATGAAGAGAGAATTAGGAGGAGGAAGATTTAAAACTGTCAAGCTATAATGACTGGGAGCTTTACAAAATTGATGGATAATACAAGCTAAGGCAATAAAGAACTCTATAAAACTCCAACAAAATAATTAAAACCTACATGAACACACACACACATGCACACACACACAGGCATACACACACCTCTATGAATACCTTGGTACAATCCAAAGTTTTTAGTAAATTGTAAAAATATAAAATATAAAAAGCAACCAGAGGTAAGACATAAACTTTGTTTCAGAAAAATGGTAAAAAGATGTTAAAAAGTGTAAGGCAGAAAAACATGGAATAATATCTTCCAAGTATTCCCATAAACAAAACTTCAGGCATAGATGGCCCTTCAAAGAAATTCTCTACATACACATAGAAGACATATCACAAAAAAACATTCCAGAGAGTAGGATGTAAGGAATAGATCCTAGTTAGTTCCATGAGGAGAGGATAAACATATAAAGAATATGACATAGATAGTAAATGAAAATTGCAGACACAGAATTCACAAAATTTTACAGGCTTAATTACACATATAATTACATGTTGAAATATCCTCACCAAATGAGGAAAATGAGAAAACCAGCTAAGATTGTAAAGCAAAACTAGCAGTAGTGTATTGTATATTCTAGAAAATGCAAAGCTTAAACGTTTGACCACAATATCACAAAAATGGGAAAGATGAATTTAGACTATACTCTCTTAATGGGTGGTGGAAATGCAAAACAGTACAGATTTTTTTTGAAACAGGGTTTTGCATTTCTATACACTTAAACACAGATTTACCAAAATAACCCAGCAATTCTTCATCTAGGTATTTCCTAAGTGAATTGAGAACATGTGTTCATACAAAATCCATATTCAAATATGTGTAAGTGATTTATTAATAATCATCCAAACGTGGTAACAACTCAACTTTCCCTCCACTGGAGGGTAGATGAATGACCTGCATCCATACCATGGAATACGGTACACCAATAGGAAGGAATGAACTAACGATATGCAAAACACTATGGACGAATCTCAGTTATAAGTGAAGTAAGTCAGACTCAAAGGTGGCATAATGTGTGATTCCATTTAGATGATATTCTTACGAAGGCAAGCTATTATTATTATGTTGTACTCCAAATCAACATGGAAGATTTCGAGGGGATGAATTTACTTTATCTCTTGAATATGATGGTGGGTATGTGACTGCAAATTTGACAAAATTCTTGGAATTTTACCCTAAAGGGAATACATTTTACTATATATAAATTATATCTTAATAACAACAACGAAGGAAAAAAATATCATTAAGAATGTGGAAAGAAAATAAGAAAAAAGTGGAAAGGCCAGCCTTAAGGTGGAAGAAGATATTTTATAGACAATAGAGGATATCTTGAATTAAAACAACTTAATTGAAACAATCCAATAGAAATGTGAACAACAGCCTTAAGCAAGCTCCTTAAATTAAACATGCATTTTTATTTTCTGTATTTATGATGCTTTAACATCTGGGCCTTGACCCTAGAAGGGCTTCCCCTCCCTGGGCTGGTCAGTTACTAGAAATAGTAAACAAGTTACCTGTGAATATGACTTTCCTATACAAACCAACAAATCCAGAGCTCACAGTTACAACCACTTCCTCTATTGGGTTCTCACACTTGGGGCCGCTATTCTCCCTGTACCTGCACAAGGAGGCATAGCATCTATGAGCCAGAGCCAGTGAAATCATTCAAACTAGCAGATCCTAGCCCTGCTTCCCATGTCTTTCTGTCCTTTTCCTACTAAAATCACATACAATGTCCTGCCTATCTCTCTCCCCATTGTCTCTGCCTGCTGGGCTATCCATGCTTCTCCATGGGTGCATACACCCTCTTATGAGACTTGTGAGTAGCAAACTAGCTTTTCAATGACAATCATCTCCTGATCTGTTGGTCTCACCATGCCCAACTAATAATAAAACCTCTATTTTAAGACATTTTCATGTATTCTTTTCCATATATGTATACAAATTAGCAGAATATGTATTGGAAGATCCTTAGCATCCTTAGTCACCAAGGAAATAAAGAGGAGAAATTATGATATATCATTATGCGGACTAACGAGAATGATTACATTCAAAGAGGTAGATGATCCAAATGTTGGTTCATAACATTCAAAAACTGCTGTTGGGAAGGCAAGTTGAAACAACCTAGTATACTGTTTGAGATTATCTGCCATCACAAATGTGTGTGTGTGTGTGTGTGTGTGTGTGCGCGCGCGTGTCTCTTGTGTGTGCACACGTGTGTGTGTATAGGCTTTAGATGCAGAAATATCACTTGTAGATATATGCCCAACAGTAATGTGTATATACTTTTCAAGAGGCAAATAAAATAAGATATTTACCTCAGTGCTAATTGCAAACCAAAATGGAAATGGCCACATTTCCATCTGTACTTGGACCAGTAAATATCTTGTGGCAATGCACATCAACAAAATCCTTCCATGCTCAATTATGTGATAGCAGAGTAGAAAAACTAGACATGAAACAGTACACTACACTATATGATTTCAATTTTATGATGACTCAAGACAGCAAAAAAATGATCTATATAGTGTTAAAGATCTCTATATGCAATGGTTACATTTGTGTAGAATTATTGATAAAATACGACTAGGGAGATTTTGCAACATCTTGGAGCATCAAATACTTTAGTATAGATACTTATAGCTAATGCAAAAAAATAGGCTACACTTTTGGGGTGTACATAAACATATGCATAAAAATGGAAGCTATTAAAATACTTAATTGGTGCATGAGAAGTTTTGACCTATTTTGCGAAAGTAAAGCTGATAGCAATATCAAGAATGAATTATATTAGACAAAAGAGAGAAACATTGAATGACGTAATGTTAACTTCTAGACCTGGTGATTAAAAGAGTATTTAAACCATTAGAAAACAGAGATGGGAACAAAACAAGGTTTGCATGAGCAAAAGTCAGGAATTGGCTGGAGATACTGTTGCTATTTGAGAATTAGCCAAGGACAAGAAGAGAATGTCCTGAGGCAGGCATAAGTTTTGAAATAGCTAAGCAGAAGTTAAGTCAGTGTAAATAAGAAAAGAAGCAACACCAATTTGTTCACAAAGTCCATCTTCATTATTCATGGTTTCTGTGTGTGTAAATTTGCTTACTAAAATTTATTTGTAACCCCCAAATCAATACTTGGAGTGCTTTCATAGTTTTTTTGGAGATACACAGAGCAACAAAAGCAATCTGAGAGTTGGTGGGGTCATCGAGAGGACGTCACCAGTTGACCCTAGAGCCAGATCTCATCACTGGTAGGTTCCTCCATCCCATTCCCCCATCCCCGTCCTTGGAAATCGCTTCCTGCTTGCCTTCCCCACTTCCCACTGATACACCCTGAGATAGTGATGTGGTACTGAGACATGACTGATAATAAGGCCTCTATGGAAACTTTAAGATTTGGGGACTGGTGGGGAGATGCCTCGCAGCCACTCAAGGTAATCTTCATTTGAAAAATCCTTTCTCATGACACCTGCCACTCACCTGCCAGAGGCCTGTCTCTGTCTTCCACCTCTGCGCTCTGCATGTGAGGGCTGATCACAGATCTCACCAGGGAAGCACCTGAGAGTATGAACCCACATTTGGAGGCTGGAAAAAGTAGACCTTAGAAAGAAACCTTCCACAGGGAAGTGCCACTGAGTGGATATTCTATGCCTTGCACATAGTGCATTCAACACACTGGTATGGCCAGTAAAGAACCCAGTTCGCTCATAGCAGACAAGGATGGACTACTGAGAACTGCACAAATCTGTTCCACATCCATGTGTCTGTGCCCAACATTGCCACCACCTCAGGTACCATGGGCATGCGAAGGGACCATGTGGGGCTGGACGTATCAAATGCCTTTTTTTTTTCCCAGTATACCCCTGGGCATCGAGTCGCATCAACTTGCCTTCCCAGTGGGGGCAACAATGGACCTTTCAAGTGCTTCCCCAAGGTCACCTGCACAGCCCCACCGTAAGTCAGGATGGTAGCTCAGGAACTGTCCTGGTTCTCCTTTTCCACCTCAATAAAATGGGCCCATTACATTGATGCTACAATGTTCACATGGAAGACTTGTCTCTGTTGCAGAACATCCTATAGGCTGTGCTGGAGCATCTGAAAAAGGATGGGGAGTGATACACCAGAGATTCAAAGCCCAAGCACTTTCATAAAGTCCTTGAAATTTGTCCGGCTGGATAAGCCTTGTACTGCCCCAGAAGCTCTGGTTTAAAAAATGCAAGCTTGTCCAACCACTAAGAATGTGAAAGAAGTATAAGACTTGATAGGGATTTTGAGATTGTGGAGGAGTTTTATTTCCCACTGACACGTTGCCTCCATCTCTGATACCACCTGGTAAAGAAAGGGCATGTAGGACTGAGAGTCAGAGCAGCAAGCCACCTTTGAGAAGACAAAAATACTAGTGAAGCAGATTAAAGCTCTGGCCATTTTCCAAAGAGGGCTGCCATTTGAGTTAGATGTGTCTGTGACTCTGAAACGTATAGGTTAGGCGCTATGGCAGAGACAACCTCTTCTAGGTTTAGCCTCTCACAAGGAAACAGCATATCATGGTGATAACCTCCATGCCTATTAAGGGATTTGTTGAAAATATATTCCATTGATCCACATATACCAAATCTCAAACCCCCACTTTGACTCAGTGGTATACCTATATGAAGCAGAGGAATACCTTGTCTATCCTGTCCACTGTTTCTAGAAATGCAGGTGCAAATGGGCCCTGTGGAGGACATAGATTCTCCAAATGATCATCTCCCCATTCTTGTCCCCTTCTGTGTGTTACCTGAGCAGCTGAGTTAAGATATCCCTCCAGGACCCGTCCAAGAATGGCTGGTCTGGGGGCACAGGAGGTGTCCCATATAGGAAGAGAATGAGGAGAGCAAAGGCCCCACAGAGCCATCCCCTACAGAATCCAAAACTCTCGAGGGAGTATCTTCCCCTCTATCCCTTAGCCCTCACAGTCCCATGCCTCTGGAAGAAGCCCCCTTCTCCAGCGCTTGTAGAGAAAGAGCACGAGGAATTCCTGCTGTAGCCTGGTATACAGATGGGTCTAGTCTGGTAACCCACCTACAGGGGCAGTTGCTATCCAGCCCAACACTAACCCCATCTGGATGGAAACGGAAACAAACCTCAGCAGCCAATAGGATGAACTCAGAGTAGTTCGGTGATAATTCATGAGTCCTGGCCATTAGCCCTTTGCATAGACTGTTGGGCTGTCCTAAAGGGATTAGCCCTATGGCTTGGACAATAGGAAGCAAAGGGATAGATGATCATGATAAGCCCCTTTGGGGTCAGGATGTGTTAAGGGCCATTTGGGTCCACTTGTAAGACCTTGAGGCAGTCTTCATTGTTTTCTGCATCCTCACTTATAAGACATGACCACCCCCTGGCAATCAGGGAATGATTCCCTAGCTTGGGTATGAGCCTTAGCAGCTGACCTTCACTAAATACAGCAGATTGAGTACATAGAAAAAGTGGCCGCCTCACTGCCCAAGAAGGATGGCACACTGCCAAGGATGCTGGACTTCCCTTGAAATTCAGTGACTTGGTTCATGCAGTAACAACATGTCCCATGTGTTCTAAACAATGCCCAAGCCAAAAGAGTCTGGGACAATTCCCCAAAGTTTCAACTGGTGAAAGATTGGCAGCTTGGCAAAAAAAAAAAAAAAAAGTGAGGGTTAAATATTACTGGTTTTTGTGGACACCACATCTGACCTAACCCAAGCTTATCCCTATTGCTGTGCAAATTAAGCTGCTGCCATTAAGGGGTTGGAGAAACCAAGCACCATGTATAGATACCCTCACTGAAGGGTGCCTGGATGGCTCAAGTCAGTTAAGTGTCCGACTTCGGCTCAGGTCATGATCTCACGGTTCTTGAGTTTGAGCCCTCAATCAGGTTCTATGCTGACAGTTTAGAGCTTGAAGACTGCTTCAGATTCTGTGTCTCCCTCTCTCTGCCCCTCCCCTGTTCACATTCTGTCTCTGAGAAATAATAAGCAAATACTAAAAAAAAATTAGATACCCTCATTAATAGATAGTGATCAGGGGGTCACATTTCAAAGGCCATGATGTGCAAAACTGGGCAGAAAAACAGGCCATTGAACCAAGAAACCATCTCCTCTATAACCCCAAAGAGGCAGAGTTAGTAGAAATGGAAAATGGATTATTAAATCAGCAGATTAAATTACTAACAGATAAAAAATTAACTTTGTTGGGTGAACTACAGTACTGTCCCAGGCTTTTGTTTTTATTTTTTAATTTTTTAAATTTTTTTTTTTGAAAGAGAGAGCACAAGCACGGGAAAGGCAGAGAGAGAGGTGGCCACAGAGGATCCAAAGTCGGTTCTGCACTGACAGCAGCAAGCCCCATATGGGGCTCAAACTCACGAACCATGAGATCATGACATGAGCTGAGATTGGATGTTCAGCTGACTGAGCCACCCAGGCACCCCTGTCCCAGGCTTTGATACATTAGAATGATCACCTGTTACCCCATATGTCAGACTGGGGACCTCTTTTGGGACAGCAGTATTGTAAAGGTATGAAGTCACAGGAAACCCAATGATTGTCCTGTCAATCAATGTGCTGTGCTGCTGAGAACAACAAGCCCCATCACATCAGGGAGAGGAGTTATCCACTGCAATTTACAATGAGACATCCTGTCACAATGAGTGAATTAATTTGCACCCTTTGGGAGAAGGGGGATGACTCAATCTCCACTAAGATCTCTTTGTCATTCTGTGACCTGAACCTGTTGAAATGTGCAATGTCTGGAACAGAACACGCACCATTTAAAAAGGGGGAAACATTTGGGGTCCTTGTCTGGCATATGCCCCACACTGAGTCCATTTTCTCACCCCTGGCAATGCTGCCTCCCCTGGCCCTCAAGTATAGTATGCATAACCAGGTCCAATTCCTAAAGCAGCAAGGACATTAACATTTAAGGATTAGGCCATACATGCAATTCTTGTAAAAGGGGGAAGACTTCCCCTTACAAGTTCCTACCAAATATCTGCCTTTTGGGCTATAGAATTCTGTTGCATCTGTGACCAACGATGGACCTAATGGAAATACCTTTATACAGTGGGCCCAGTTATATGTCCAACAAAGAAATTAGTCCAGCTGTTTTTATGTGGCTAGCTTCTCTTCTCCAGCTAATTAGGATTGCCATGGTGGATATTTCCCCTCCAAAGTAGGGATTGGAAGGCCTTACTATAGTATATTAAAGAAGAACAAGCTAGGACTAATACTTTAATTCATCTGATATTACCAATACTGATCCAGAAAACTGGCCTGTGTCACACACTAAAATGACACTGGGCATGGGTATTCTTTTACTATCAGTCAAACTATACTGGAAACCCATCAAACTGTTGGCTAGAATGGCTCTAGAAATACCACCATCAGAGCTATGGGTGGGTATGCTCAGATCTGGTAATGTGTTTATATAGCTTGCTCTAGCTTTTGGATATTTGAATACCTGGGCACCCCTGTCTTGGGAACAGAAAAATCTGTCTACACAAAACCAACCCAATTATACCCACAATTGGGTAAAACATGGAACTATATGGTCATTCTGTCATATTAAAGGATAGTGACTGGTTGGCACTGACTGGTCATACCACCCAGGTATTTAATGGATAGCCTTGAATGGGACCCAGTAGTTATATTGCACAGATCCTTGCCCATGACCTCCACTTGGGTTTTCCCTGATTACAAGGGAGAGTCTGTCCCATGGTAAAAATAATTGCCAACCTCCCTTCCTCAAGGTCAGGTAAGCATGCTCTGCCTTTCACTGGTATGATCATTTATTTGACAACCATCTTTATTCCCTCCACTGGCCTGGAGGATGTTCCATCTTACACAGAAGCTCTTATTAAATTCACCCAGCAAGCTTAAATGAGAGCTGACAAAGCCTATGCTTACTGAACACTGAAATGTCTCTGATGAGAAAAGTCATCCTCCAAAATAGGATGGCCTTAGATATTATTACTGCCTCATGAGGAGATACCTATATCATTATCCAAATAGAATGTTGTATGTTCATACCTGATGAGTTTGCTAATGCATCATCTTTATTAGGTCATCTGAGGACACAAGTGAAGGTCATGAGGAGTCTGACCACCCAGTCTAGGAGACTTCATAAATCAGTGATTAAGATAATGGGATTCTGAGTATAGAAAGTTGTCACTAATTTTGGGAATCATTCTCTTAATCTGCATTTTCTCTTTCATGTGACTGTATTGTCGTTGTGGCATCTACCTCCAATGCAACCAGACAGCCTCCAAAGGAGCCACCTCCATGCTGCTGGAACTCCTTGCAGATGATGCAGGGCACACTGCAGAAGAGAAGGGCATATGAAATTGAAAGAGGTCATGAGAGGTGGAGTGTTGGGGAGAGATCATCAAGGAGGCATCATTTTAACCCTGAAATATGTTATTGTTGGGGGTATTCATTGAGAAAATGTTACTGCTGGTTGACCCTTGAAGTGGATCCAGCACTCCATAGACCCTCAACCTTTCCCTTGTCCATGTAATGTGCATCCAATTTGTCTTCTCAGCCCCAGAAATTGCTCCAAAGATACAGTCTTGAACTAGTAATGTCATTTTGAGACCATGTGGATGATAAGTGTGACCAAACCTAATTAAGGCTTTTAAGACATTGTGGGCAAGGGCAAAGACGCTCTCCTCTTGTGGCATCCAAGATAAGCCTTGCGTGTAAGTCCTTTTGTTTATTATACCTGCCACCGGCCCATCTGAGTGATCTGTCTCTTTCTTTCATTTCCCCCTACTCTCCCCATATAGAGCTGATTTCAGATCTTACATGGGAAACTTTTGGGGGTGTGAAATTATACCACATCACCTAATGTGCAGGGTCCAGCTGACATTGGACAAGGAGACACTCTATTGTCTCAACTCTCATACTGTAAACAAATGTTCTTTTTCTTTGGTCTATTTAGTCAGGTCTATTTAGTGCTTCTGGAAATTTTGTGTTGTGTTTGGTGATTTCACTGTTCATACAGTGGCTGGAAGCACAATGCTGAAGTGCTGTCCAAGGTCCTTAAGGTCAAGACTCGTCCAATGTGCTTCATGGAGAAAACACAGGTACTAGATAAAGTTTGTGTAGGCATGAGTTGTAGCACCAACAGTGTAAGTCCAATGCTAATCATCAATAGTATACAGTAAGTAGGTGTCTATAAACACACACACACACACACACAGAGCTTTATGTATTGATCAGTTGATGAATCAGTTGTCAGGACTTGCAGGAAATGGTTTCCTGGAAGAGCTTGTCTATTAGAAAGTCTGGGTTCAACCATAATTAAGAGATCATGGGCAGGATTTGTAAGACTTAGATTCTTCCTGAAAAAGTTAGTAGCCATTGACTCACACAAAAGTCAGCCCCACACAAATTCTAACTCAGCAGCAACCACTTTTAACCTATTTAAATAGAAATGACTCAAAGTCTGTGTTTTCAGATGGACCAGGAAGATCTTATACTTTGAATGTTAATTGCCAGTAGGACATGCAGTTTGAGATGGTCAACAGGTGATGGCCCTCAGAATGAAACAGGTAGACTAAGGAGGAAGAAAGGTGTGAACAATACTCAGTGTATGCTCACTTTAAAGGATGGGTGGGAGGGTGGTTTAGTCAAGAAATCATTGGGGCTTTCATAGTTGTCTTGAGAAAAGAAAGCTTGAGGAGGATGTCTTCAGGGAGAGGGGTTTGTACTTAATATAAGAAAAGCAATTTCACTAGAAAGATGATGGCAGGAATGAGACTGTCATTACTTAAGTATCAGATTAGTAATGGAGGAGGGACAGAAAGTTTACATTTTGGAAAAGGTAAGATCTGGAGACAAAGCAAAGGAAAGATGAATGAGATAGAAGTAGTGTTGAGGAAATAAGGTGTTTTGTTTTTGTTTTTATTTTGTTTTTTTTGTTGTTGTTGTTGTAACATGAAATGGAGGTAAAATATTTTTAGGCCAAGAATATGAACTAGAATGACATGGTATATTATTATATGGGAGATGAGAGAAGATTGAACTAAATATAATTTGTAGGGCTGTAGCAATGAATAGGAACCTGTCATTTTTATAAGAGAGTGAGGGATAAAGGAGCTGGTGATAAAATGAAGTGGATAATAAAAAAAAAAAAAGGAAAAGAAAAACACAATGAGGAACAGAAAAAATAAGAATTTTTGTAAACCTATTAATACATTTAGAGATGATTGTCAATAAAATTCCATTTTAATATATTAAACTTTTAACAAATTAATAATTTCCTGGACATTGTTAGGCAGGGTGGCAGGTGAAGAATCTAGTCATAAAAAGGAACCTCATCTTGCCTTCTAATTGCTTAGAACATATTAGGGACAAATATAATAGGGACACATTCAAGCTGGTTTTGGAAAAAAAGAGCTGCTATTATGGAGAGCTGCATACAAATCAGCTTGGGGAAGGATTCCAAGAGAAGGTGGCATTTGAGCTGAATCTTAAAGGGTGCACATGACAGAGATAAATTGAGAAAATAGTAAGTAAAATTCTAGGAAAGGGGAAGCAGAGACAAGAAAGTAAGAGAAAGTATGACAAAGTTGGAGAAATGAAGAAATTGAAACAATGGCAAAATTTGTAAGTGTCTAAAAACATCAGCTGGAGCCAGATAATGGCAATAGGGGTGATGAGATTTGTTTCTTTCCTCCTTTCTTTCTTTCTTTCTTTCTTTCTTTCTTTCTTTCTTTCTTTCTTTCTTTCTTTCTTTCCTTCCTTCCTTCCTTCCTTCCTTCTTTCCTTCCTTCCTTCCTTCCTTCCTTCCTTCCTTCCTTCCTTCCTTCCTTCCTTCCTTCTTTCTTTCTTTCTTTCTTTCTTTCTTTCTTTCTTTCTTTCTTTCTTTCTTTCTTTCTTTCTTTCTTCTTAATTTTAGAAACATCATACAGATGGTCGCTTGTAGAATGTCATCTATCTTCATAGCGAAATAAGAACTAGAACCTTTACTCGGAGTGTGGTGTGCAAGTAGGTTGGGGTATGAAAGCAGTGGAGATTATTTTGAACAGCTACTATGGGAAGAGTTGTAACGAGTCAATTAGAGGTGAGGAAAAGCATTGCCAAATATCTCGAAAACCATGGCCAAAGTCATACAGCATGAAATTGTGGTGGATCTGATAATCACAGGTACGCCAACAGCAGTTCAGGGTGAGCAGCATAAAGAACAAGATAAGATAGTGTTGGATTATTGTGGGCAATAGGTATCTGGTTGATTATGTGGACAAAGGACAATCAAAGTCATTAACTCAGAACACAATTAAGTTGGTGAACCTTAGAATGCAATATGGGTATGGATAAACAAGTGAAGCCTGGAGTGGACTGAAAACACAGAGGAGAGAAGAATGCCATTGGGATAGATGTTGAATGAGGACAGACTCGAATAAAAGACATCTATGAAAGAATGTAACTATGGACAATACTGGGATCATACAGTTCAGTGAACTCATGGGCAGTTTGCTACCTGGAAAAAACAAGCTTTAGGGTTTAAGTCACTGATGGATAATATAGCAGGTCAGAGTCGAAGGTCTGAAGAACTGAGAATCAAAATGTTAGATAATGACCTTAAGTTGGTGGGAAAGCTGAGAATTACAGTGACAAATTCGAACACTGGTGCCATGCCAAGTACCATAAGACCACAGCAACAACCCTTTTTCTCTTCCTCCCTCCCTCCCTCCCTCCCTCTTTCTCTCTCTCTCTTTTTCTCTCTTTCTCTCTCCCTTTCCTTCCTTCCTTCCTTCCTTCTTTCTTTCTTCCTTTCTTTCTTTCTTTCTTTCTTTCTTTCTTTCTTTCTTTCTTTCTTTCTTTCTTTCTTCCTTTCTTCCTTTCTTCCTTTCTTCCTTTCTTCCTTTCTTCCTTTCTTCCTTTCTTCCTTTCTTCCTTTCTTTCTTTTCTTCTTTCTTTCGAGATTGCTTGAATAAATGTTTCATAGATTTAAATTTAACTGAATAAGAATGCAACATGACAAAACTTGGAAATAATATTTGACTGTTGCATTTCAGTAAGCTGGAGGTATTATAGTTTTTGGAATCAAGTTTCATTCCACAAAATTGTTTGTGAGGAAATTATTTACAAAAGTATTAAATCAACATAAAGATAGGTCTTTTCTTTTTCATGCTTCCCATTTATGTGTTTAGTGTCATATTAAATGTCATTGACACTATTTATAGGCTCCAAGCTTAATGGAAAATGATGATGGATTATTTTCTGTTTAAAGCTGTAAAGTCATTTTCTGGACAGTTGTTCACTAAATGTTCAACTAATATTTGTGGAATGAATGCATTATTCGTAGAATTAATTCAAGGTGTATCGAGTTAAATTTCTTTTTGTCTCTTCTTAGCTTGTTATCTTTGACAAATTATATACCCTACCTTTAGTTTTGATTCTTTACACATAATACTGGGTATGTAATAATAAAACATAAGGATATATTGGAAGGAAGTACAATAAAATATTAAATATTAATTAAGAAATTAATTTAAAATATTAAATATTAAAATAATAGTTAAATAAGCTTATCTGAACTTAGCATTTATTTTACTGTGGTTTATAATATTAAGGAAACTTCAAAAAATTGAAGACAGGATTTTAAATGTGATATCACTTTCTTTCTCATCAGCAATTGCTATTGCAAATACATTTCTATTGTAATCATAATCTATCACTTTATTATTCATTGCCTGTAAAATGATGTAATTTTCAAGCATTCAAAAAACAAATCCAAAGTATAAAACTCTTAGAATGTATTCATTTATCTTTAGCATCACTACTAAGATTATGACAAAGACTAGTTCCATATCTCTAACAAACTCTATTCTGCCTCTTTCCAGACAGTAGCACCTCAGTCAGAATAGCTTCTTTAAAGATTTTGAGATTTGTTTAGCTTGTGGCATTTATCAGAAGTTTGTTCTTTTTAGGTTTGTCTTTAATATTACACTGTATAACTGATAGATCTTTATCTATTTTACTGTTAATAGATATTTGAGTAGTCTCCCAGAGTGCTGTAACAAATGTGCTTTCACCAAATCTCTTTGGAAACATATTTACAAAGTGAAGTAGAAAATAGATTAATGTATTGTGTGTTTTTTTATTTCTTCTATTTAGATTATTTATTTTTAAACTTTTTTTTTCTCTTACATTTGCATTTAAGGCTATTAATTATATCTCACAACGGGTCCTGGGTACTGAAGCTGGGTCCTTCGGTTTGTCACGTGTCCTAATTTCATTAGCAGTCAGTTTAATGACATATTCATACAACACAATGGTATACAATGATACAAATGAGCAAATAGCTGCTGGTGAAACAGCCTGAGTGTAAGATGTAAACATAATATGAGGCAAAAGAATGTTGACCAAAATGCAGGATTTCATTCATATAAAAATAAAAAAAATAGCAAAAGTTGATGATATTGTAAGTAAAAAAGTGCTCAGTTTTGGGGATGCAACCAAGCAGTGACAGTCACAAAAGGGATCTCAGAGAGATTGGGATCTTTTATTTCCTCACTGGGATGTGGTGTGTTCTCCTTGTAATAATTTGTCCCTGTGTAATTTGCGAATTTCCCATATGCATATTTTACTGAACAGTGAGAAGTCATTAAAAAAAACACTTTGATATGGCCTGAAATTTCTAATAACTAGTAGCATATCTATATGCACCCAGTGAATGTATTCATTTCACCAAATACTGTTTATTTATCACAAATTTATCACAGTGGTTAAAAACTGCTCAGAAGAAATTTGTTCTGATCACATTATAAAAAGGGTGCCTATTTTCTAACAAAATTTAAATATGTTGATTATTTAAATTTTTTAATGTTTTATTTATTTTTGGGAGCAACAGAGACAGAGCACAAGTGGGGGGGAGGGGCAGAGAGAGAGGGAGGGAGACACAGAATCTGAAACAGGCTCCAGACTCTGAGATGTCAGCACAGAGCCCAACACAGGGCTCGAACTCACAGACCACAAGATCATGACCTGAGCCAAAGTCGGACACTTAACCGACTGAGCCACCCAGGTGCCCATAAATATCTTGATTATTTAATACCCAAGAGTTTCAACAGTAAGCCAGAAAAAAATGGTTCTAAAACAATGAAATGAAATTGATATGATATTTTATTCTAAAGCCCCTGAGCTATCTTAATCATGATTTTAAAAAGCCTGTTTTCTCAAAACGCTTTCTAAAACAGTATATGCACAGGACACAATGAGCAGTAAGACATAGAATCTATCTTCAAGTCCTATTTCAAATCCTCTAAAGTTAAGTTGGACCCTACGGAGGTTTTCTATGGCAAAAGTGAAAGATGTCCGTTGAATCTGAAATCAAACATGTCCAAAATATTTGTTTTGCTTCCTCACATCTGAACTTGCAACCTTGTTTCTGCCTTACCAATTTAAAATAATAATAATAAAAGACCTGAGTATGCTAGCCAGTGAGAAGAAGAATAACAAGCATAAAAAGTCCAGTAACAGGGGTAGCATCTAGCACGATCCCTGGCTGTCTAGCACATTCTCTAACTTGCAAGCCAGGACTTTGGGAGCAGAACCTGGAGTGAAGTCTAGTCTGCAGAGTGATAAAGGAAAACAAAAAACAACCTCAAGAAAGAGACATAGAATATTTGTTTCCAAATGTACTTGCAATTTCTCTTTCAAAATCTATGTATATAATGTTTTTAATTAATTTATTTTGAAGTTAGTTAACATACAGTGTAGTCTTGGCCTCAGGAGTAGAACGCAAGGATTTATCTCCCACATATGACACCCAGTGCTCATCCCGAAAAGTGTTCTGCTTAATGCCCATCACCCATTTAACCCACCCTGCCACCCACCTCTCCTCCAGCAACCCTCAGTTTGTTACCTCTCCTCCAGCAACCCTCAATTTGTTATCTGCATTTAAGAGTGATTTGCCTACCTCTCTGTTTTATTTATATTTCCTTCTCTTCCCCTATGTTTATATGTTGAGTTTCTCAAATTCCACCTGTGAGTGAAGTCATATGCTATCTGTCTTTCTCTAACTGACTTCTTTTGCTCAGCATAATACCCTCCAGTTCCTTCCACGTTGTTACAAATGGCAAGATTTCATTCTTTTCGATTGTCGAGTAATATTCAACACACACACACACACATACCACATTCATCAGTTGATGTACATTTGGGCTCTTTCCATAATTTGGCTATTGTTGATAGCACAGCTATAACCATTGGGCTGCATGTGCCCCTTCAAATCAGCATTTTTGTATCCTTTGGATATACCCCTAGTGGTGCAATTGCTGGGTTGTNTTTTTTTTTTACAAATAGTTTATTGTCAAATTAGTTTCCACGAGTTCTTTTTAAATTTTTTTTAAAGGAACCTCCACACGGTTTTCCAGAGTGGCTGCAGCAGTTTGCATTCCCACCAACGGTGCAGAAATGCTCCTCTTTCTCCACATCTTAACCAACATCTGTTGTTGCCTGAGTTAATTTTAGCCATTCTGACAGGTGTGAAGTGGTATCTCACTGTGGCTTTGATTTGTATTTCCCTGATCATGAGTGATGTTGAGCATCTTTTCATGTATCTGTTGGCCATCTGGATGTCTTCTTTGGAAAAGTGTCTATTCATGTCTTCTGCCATTTCTTCGATTTTGATCCCGTTGATTTTCTTGAACATGGTCAATTAATGGTAACCTACCCCTCCTGTATATGAGTGTGTGTGTGTGTGTGTGTGTGTGTGTGTGTGTGTTGCATGAGGAGGAGTTGAAAGTTTCTTCTCCACAACTACTAACCAGATGCAATCTAGTTTCAACAAGATTAGAGTTGAAACTAAAGGAGTTCTGCCTCGTAGGCGGAAATGTCATCAGATGAAGCAAATCACCATAGCAAAGCCCTGTAGGAAACAGAAACAGTTTCTGTTTGTTCTATTTTGTTTTGAGAAAGACTCTAGTAAGTGGCTGAAAATTGAGGACAATATTCATTTCCCTGAAGAAAATACACGGTGAAGAGAATGTGAGTTAGGGCTCGAGAAAAGCAAGTGTCTGTTCTAAGATCACACCCTATGGGGCCTTATGTTTTCCGTACAGTGTATATCTTGTTTAGAAAAGGTGCAGAATGTGGTATACTCCTCTAGTTTACACAGTGCAGAATGTGGTATACTCTAGTTTACATGTTTACACGACAGTAATTAACAAGGCTTGGAACTACAGTTATATTTTCCTTTCTTTCTTTTCTTTGGTATCTTTTCTGACTTAATATTCTCCGTGAACCTTTGTCGATGAACTCATTTTATGTTTTAATCGTCAAAGACCTTTAGTATTGTGCATCCCTGATCGCTAGCTGTATTTACTGATGTAAAATTTTCTCAGATTTTCATTAATCTGTTGTTGATTCCCTGCTACAGTTCATTAATGAAGATGTTAAATAAAATCCGAACAAGCAACATTCCTGCCAGCAGCTCTGTACAGAGCAAGACATGATGATTTGGTAATAACATTTAATTTTTTTTGCCCCTATTAGAGTGTGTATATATAAATCAATTTAAATTAATGTCATAATATTAATATTTCATGAAATAATGTATTAAACTGTGTTCTCAGATGCCTAAATAGGACATCTACTGTCATTGAATCATGCATTAATTCGGGTAATCCCACTTTCAAATATCACTTGCAAATACAGTGTCTCCTTAAGAATGGGTGATTAATATCATGAACAAGTTGCTATTACTTCTTTGATATTGCTGGTTTGGAACAGGATATAAATCCCAAGTATCCAGTCTGTAGTAGGTGGGCCTTCACTGAAGGTCAGATAAGCAGCTCTTGGAATCCAATGCTCTCTACAGAGACAGCCTCTAATTCTAATCAGAAAGGGGCATACTGCTTGGCTTGGATTTTACTACCAATTTTTTTTTACCAGTGGCTCAGTCCTTGTCACAGATAGCAAGGTCAAAAGTCTTTTTAAAAAGACCTGAAATCATTATTTATAAGTTTGTTAAAAGAATCACATCCTAATGACATCTGAAGTTCGAAAAGGTAAATTTTATCAAAGTACAATTTGCAGCTACATGGTTTTTGCAATTTAACACAAGTGTTTCTCTTTGAAATTCCTCTGTTGGCCTGTTCACGATTCCATGGGTGAGGGGTGACCTAAAATCATCAAGAGGTGCAACAGCAAATGGTGGATTCTTCATCACCTGGAGTGTTTACACATACAGTAAGCATCAAAATGATGTGCAAGTCGCTGGTGGGACTAAAATGACAAAATTCCAGGATGATATCATTGAAGTTTGGTATCATTTCCACCGTAACCACGTAAGGCTGAATATGTGATGCTTACAACATAAAGTAATGTCAGCAACTTCAGTTACAATACATGTATATGTGACTTTTAAAATCTCTCTGTACTCAGAATTCTCTCCTCTTCAGGACGCTGATTCCAAGAGTTATTCAATAGCTTGGTCCCTCGGCTGCTGTAAACACAGATCTGGAGGAAAACTTAGACCTTCCTTGACACTTGGTGTTTTCGTTTCCTTCCCTGTCTCAGTGAAAAGGGTTACAATTTATGCAATTTTCCCAGGCCAGGGATGTGAGCATCATTTTTGCCTGTTTCATCTTTTTCCCTCTTCCTCTGACCTGTGCGATATACTGGAAAATTAAATATATTCCTTAGGTACATTCACATATCACCAGTCATGCCATTACCCATGTAGTCTATTCAATTATGCAACTCTGGTCAGGGTTATCCAGAGAAAAAGAACCAACACAATATATTATATATGCACATACAGGGACTTGTTTTAAGGAACTGGGTCACATCATTATGGAAGCTGCCAAGTCCCAAGTCTGCAGGGTGGCCCAGCAGGCGAGAGACCCAGAACAGCTAAGGTTGCAGCTCAAGGCCAAGAATGATCTGCTAGCAGAATTCTCTCTTGAGGGAGGTCAGACTATTGATCTGTTAAGGCCTTCAACTGTTTGGATGAGACCCATCCAAATTATGGAGGACAATCTGTTTTAGTCAAAGTTCACTGATGTAAATATGAAGGTCATCCAAAAACATCCAGAATAATGTCTGAGTACACATCTGGGCATCTTCACAAAACCAAAGTAACACATGAAATTAACTATCACATTAGTCATGAAAGCTATCAAGTCTTTCCAATAGTTTCCTTTCCTTTCCTTTGCCTTCTGCTATTGGTTATTAACTGCACACGTACAATGCCCATTCAAAATATATATTCACTCAGGTCATCCTGTTGTTGAATAATCAATGGCCAATCAAAATTTCAGTAATTTCATTACAATTACTCCATATGTACTATGCCATAATTTCTTTTATTGTTAGTCTTTGGTACACATAGCTCACTCTTGAGAGTATGCCCTCTCCAACGTTATATGAATTTTAGTACTTTAAAACCAGCTTAGATGCCACTTTCTTCAGGAAATCTCTAAAACTGGTAGTGAGGTTGAGTCCCAAGTGTTTCCATAATAGCTTGATTGCACTCTTTAAAGCCATCAGTTATTCTTCTGTGCAATTTCTTATAACCTTTTCCACTTTCCTGTAACAGTAAATATTCAGACAGGCAATTTCATGTCTAATGTATTGTTGTAGCCATTGCTTATTACTGAGCTGGGGTAACATTTGCACTAGTTTATAAGATTTACTTCTGAATGAATGAATGAATGACTGTCTTATAATGATAAGTGGAAGTAGAGTTCAGATATAACACTTCTGATTTTAGGGGCCCCTGGGTGGCTCTGCCGCTTGACCGTCGGACTTCGGCTCAGGTCACGATCTCGCAGTTCGTGGATTCGAGCCCCGCGTCAGGCTCTGTGCTGACAGCTCAGAGCCTGGAGCCTGCTTTAGATTCTGTGTCTCCCTCTCTCTCTGACCCTCCCCTGCTCATGCTGTCTCTCTCTCAGAAGTTAAAAACAAAACAAAACATTAAACACTTCTGATTCTAAAATTAAGGATGTTTATAAATATGTCATATTGTCTCTGTTATATATAAATAAATAAATAAATAAATAAAACAGAGCAAAGGTTTAAATATGTTTGAAAAGAAGATATATTATTTAAATATGGTACATATTCAAACACATATACCTCTGAGAAACCAAGACACTTCTCATTAGTAATATCAGAATACATACTTTTAAACTGTAAATATTGGTATAGAAATTTTAACTAATTTCTTTTTCTGTTAGTTGTCTGATACTATCTTTACACTGTTAGTGTGTCTCACACCAGAAAATATGATCTAGACAACTCTGTCTTATCCCCTCCTAGCAGTTTCAGATTTAAACTCAGGAAATTAATCATTATACCTACCATGCCCCACCCCAAGTCACCATCTATATACTTGGTTTCGGGAGTGGAATTAAGTTTCTAATTGTATGCAATTGTCAACTCTGTCACTCAGTGAGACTCAGCTCATTCCAATGGGCACTTGGTCATCAACTCATTTGCCCAATAAATTAGTACTCAGCTACCTCAGAGGCATCGTGATCTCTGGATCCTGATTCATCCAGGTTCTCTTTTTTACTCTTGTCCAGACTTGTTCTTGTTGGTCTATTGGACCGTCATCAGCCACTATTATTTTTTTTACTTTTATTTTTTTTAANACCATACTGTCTTGATGATGACAGCTTTGTAGTAGAGGCTAAAGTCTGGGATGGTGATACCTCCCATTTTGGTTTGTTCTTCAGCCACTATTATTTCTAATGCTATATTCAAAATAAACATCTTATTAGTGCCTAAAGAGAAATCAAATAGCAAATATATAGATACAGATATAGATATAGATATAGCTTTATACACATATATATGTATTTATTTTAAAAGTCAGCAAACTGCTTGTTTTTGTAAATAACATTTTTTTCAATGGTTGTTTCCAAGTAACGAAGGCAGAGTTGAACAGTTGTGACAGAAACCATAAGGCTTGAAACACCTAACATATTTATTGTTTGTCCTTTTAAAGGAAACTTGCTAACCCCTGAATCACACTCATGGAATAATTTTCAATGCTCCAGAAGAAAAGGGAAAAATTGAAGTGCTTAAGGAAAATGATGCCATGCTTAAGATTTATATTTTTATAAATTATCATTCAAGTGTATGAGGGAAATAAATACATTTTTAAAGGAACAAATGTAAATAATTTATGCTCATACATGTTTGCTAACAAGGAAAGGATACACTTAAGGAAGAAGGAAAATAAAACCAGATTGTAGGGGTAAGATGCAGTAAGTAATGAACTGGTGAATTGTAAACTATACATAAAATTAACTTAAGACTGATGCATAAAAAAGCACTAATGATGATTGATTTTGAGCTTTCAAATAAAAGCTTCAGCTTTCAAATTTTGAACTCACACAAAAACTAGCTGAAATTGGCTTGGAGACCCAAATTTAAACCATATATAAACGTTCTGGTAGATAACATAGGAGAAAATTGAAGTGACCTTGGACAGGGTGATATAAATACAACACAAAAAGTGTGATTTATGAAAGAAAAAAAATGTTAAGTTGGACACTATTAAAAATTTCTGCCTCTGAAAGACACTGTTAAGAGAATAATAAAAGTCACAGACTTGGACAAAATATGTATACAAAATGCATCTGTGGTAAAGGATTTGAATACAAAGTATAGAAAGGACTCCTAAAATTTGAAGAACCTAATTTGAAAATGAGCAAAATATTTGAACAGATATTTCACCGAAGATAATATACAGATGATAAGTATATGAATTGTTCAACTTTGTACATCACTAAGGAATTGCAAATTAAAACAAACAAAATACCACTGCCTATCTATAAGAATGGACAAAATCCAAAAGACTAACAATACCAAATATTGGCCAGAATGTGTAGCAATAGGAACTCTCAGGCATTGCTCGTACATGCACAAAATAGTACAGCTACTTCGAAAGATAGTTTGGCAATTTTTCACAAAGTTAAACATTTTCTTACATCCCAGCAACTGTATACCTTGACGTTCACACAAATGAGGTGAAATTTATGTTCACACAAAAATGATACATGAATGTTTAGAGTGACTTAATTCATAGTGGCCAAAAATGGAAAGAAACAAAGATAACCTTTGATAGGTAATTGAGTAAGCAAACTACAGCATATCTATATCAAGGAATATTATTCAGTTTTGAAAAGAAATGAACTATTAAGTCATGAAAAGATGTTAAGAAACCTTAATTTCATATTGCTAAGCAGCCTTAAAAGGTTTCAAATTGTATGATTCCAGCTATGTAACATTCTAGATAAGTAAAAAATACTGTAAAAACAGTAGAAAGATACATTTTGTCAGGTTTGGAAATGAGGGAGGAATGAACAGGTAGGGATCAAGGCGATTTTAGGGAGTGAAACTATTCTGTATGATATGGAAAGGGTGATTACATGTCATTTGCAAAAATGCATTGAATGTACAACAGACACTGTGAATCGTAATATATTCTAGGGGCTTCAGTTAATAATTATGTATCAATATGGGTTCATCAACTGTCACAAATGTGGGATATTAATAATAAGAGAAACTGTGTACAGATGGAGAGAGGGCGTATGGAAACTCGTTGTACTTCCTGCACGGCATTTATATAAATCTAAAATTGCACTGGGAGAGGCGATTCAAAATAGTGGTGTCAAAAGATCCTGAACTCACTTCCTCCCACAGACACAGTAAATCTACAGCTGGATATGGAGCACTTTTCTCTGAAAAAGACCATGAAAACTAGCCGGACAACAACAGCTACACAACAAAAGATAAAAGGGTCACTTCGTGATGGGGAGAAGAGGCAGAGATATGTTTTTTTTCCTAGGATCTTCCTGGCACGGCAAACCACAATTAGGAGAGATCTCAAAAATAAGGAGCTTCTCCCCGAGGAGAGGGGTTTGTGCCCATTGGGCACTCCAATCCTTGGGACCTATACCAAAGTGATAAACCCCCAAATTGCTGACTTTGAACAACAGTGGGGTTTACATCCATTTGAACCACAGAGCTGTGGGGACTAGAGCCTGTGTTCTTAAATGGCTCATGCATAGACTCACCAGTCCAGAACCCAGCACAAAAGCATCACTTGGAAAAGCACCTAGCCCATTTGTGAAAGATTTGTTATTCATATTAAAGTGTCTGCTGGAGGGCAGGAGCATGCTGGGCACCTCTCTGGGGGTGGAGGTGCTGGTGGGCACCATCTTTGCATTCTCTGTTTACTTTGCTAGTTCCAATATGGGTGGGCACAAGTTTTGCAAGTTTCCTCTAACCTGCTAGCAGCAGTGGGTACACTTGCTCTGGGGCTACACCAAGCCCCTCTGGAGCTGTCAGGAAGCACTCTACCCCAGCTTTACTCATGCAGCCCCACTGACACTGGCAGGCAAACGCCCTGGTCATCACCTCCAGCCCTGCTGAAGCTGGGGGGTGAATGCCTACCCCCGTGTCCCCCCTACAGCCGGTGGATAAGTGTCCTGCCTCCTGTGTATCTTCTACAACCCCATCAAAGTCACGGGGTAGCTGCAGCCCACATGGCGTACTCCCATTGAGTGTCTCGCTCTGGTGGCCAATGGGGAATTGAGTTTCTGAACCCTTTGGTTTTGTTTCTTTTTAAAAATTTTTTTTTAACATTTATTTTTGAGAGACAAAGAAGGGGAGGGGAGAGAGAGAGGGAGATACAGAATCTGAATCAGGCTCCAGGCTCTGAGCTGTCAGCCCAGAGCCTGATGTGGGACTCAAACTCAAAAACCATGAGATCATGACCTGAGCCAAAGTCGGTGGCTTAACCAACTGACAGGCGCCCTTGAATGCTATAGGTTTGAAACAATCAGAGAGACAGTTGTTGGCTGGTTATCATCCCCCAGGGAATTTCACAGCTTGGCAGACTGAAACACTCCTCCAGTTTTTCTGTGAAAAAGTCTTGTTTACTTTTTGTCCTGTAACTTCAGCCTGAAGAGAAGCCTTCAGATTTACCACACACCCCCCTCAAGTCTATGGAGGTGCTCTCAGGGAACACAGCCTTCTTTGTGCTCTACCTTGGCCTCACGTCAGAAAGAAGCTTATAGACTTGTCTGACCACAGTGGTGTGAAATTAAAAATCAATGGCAAGAAAAATAAAACTAGAAAAAATCAAAATATGCGAAGATGACACAGAATGTTACTGAGCCACCAAGGACGGATGGAGTGAAAAAAAATCTTGATACAAATAAAAATGGAAATGCAACATACCAAAAATTATGGAATGCAGCAAAANGTGCAGAAGCTTTTAATCTTGATGAGGTCCCAACAGTTTATTTTTGCTCTTGATTCCATTGCTAGCAAAAGCATTTTAAAGAAGTTTTATAGTAATAAAGACTGACCTCAAGAAACAAGTAAAATCTCAAAACATTAACTTTACACCTAAGGGAACTAGGAAAAGAACAGAAAAAAATCCCAACATTAGTTGGAAGAAATAAATAATAAATAAAAAAGGTCATAGCAGAAATAAATAAGATAGATACTAAAAAGATAATAGAAAAGGTCAATTAAACTAAGAACTGGTTTTTTGAAATTGTATTGACATATCTTTTGCTAGATCCACCAAGAAAAAAGGAGAGAAAGCCTAAGAAATCAGAAATGGAAGAGGTGAAACTAAGACTAATATCAACACACACACACACACACACACACACACACAGGATCATAAGAGCCTATTATGAACAATTTTCACCAACAAATTACCAAGAAACACACAAAAACCAGAAAAGAAATAGATAAATTCCCACAGACATACATTCTCCCAAGACTGAATCATGAAGAAAATAAAAATGTGATAGCCTGATCACTAGTAGGGAGATGGAATCAATAATCAAAAACCTCCCAACAAGCAAAAGTTCAGGACCAGGCAGCACAGTTTGTGAATTCTACCAAAAATTCACAGATATAATGTATGTGCTTCTCATACTCTTCCAAGAACTGAAGAGGAGGAAAGTCTTCCCAATTCTTTTTACAAGGTCAGCATTACCCTGATAGCAAAACCAGATAAGGACACCAAAAATGATTAAAAATGTAGATAAAGGAAAGAAAATTACAGGCCAATACAATATCTCTGGTGAAAATAGAAGCAAATATCTTCAGCAAAATGCTAAGAAACCAAATTCAACAATCCATGCCAAGGATCATATAGCATGATCAAGTGAGATGTGTAAGAGTTGCAAAAACAGCTCAGAAGTTCTAAATATAAAAATCATATGATTATCTCAAAAGAGAGAGAGAAAGCATTTGACAAATTTCAACAATGGTGTATGATGAAAACACTCAACAAACTGAATGCAGCAGAAACGTCCCTCAGTATAATAAAGGCCGTATGTGACAAGCCCATGGCTAACTTCATACTCAGTGGTGAAAAACTGAAAATGTTTCCTTCAGGGTCAGGTATAAGACAAGGATACTCATTCTCACCAATCTTACTCAGTGTAATATTGTAAGGTTGGCCAGAACAGTCAGACAGGAAAAATAAATGGAAGCATCCAAATTGGGAATGAAGAAGTAAAACTCTCACTATATATGAATAAGATAATTTTATATATAGAAAACCCTAAGGAGACCTTAAAAAAAAACCTGGGTGGCTTAGTCGGTTAAGCGTCTGGCTTTCGCTTAGGTCATGATCTCGCAGTTCGTGGGTTCGAGCCCCGCGTCGGGCTCTGTGCTGACTGCCAGCTCAGAGCCTGGAGCCTGTTTCAGTCTGTGACTCCCTCTCTCTCTGACCCTCCCCTGCTCATGCTGTCTCTCTCTCTCTCTCCTAGAAATAAATAAAAAACATTAAAATAAAAAAAAAATTAAAAAGAAAACACCATTAAATCTAATGAACAAACTCACTAAAGTGGTAGGATATAAAATCGGTATACAAAAATCTGTTTTATTTTTATATACTAACATTAAACTATCAGAAAGCAAAATTAACAAAGTAACTGTATTTATAATTGTATCAACAACAATCAAATACCTTGGTAAAGATTTAACATGGAGGTCAAAGACGTATGCAGTGAAAACTCTCAGACATTGATTAAGAAATTGAAGAAGACACAAACAAATGAAAACATTCTGAACCACAAATATTAAAATACTTTTGGAACTACAAAAGACACAGAATATCAAAACGAGTATAGAGAAAGAAACCAAATCTAGAGGCATCACACTCCCTGATTTCAAATTGTATTACAAAGCAGTAGTAATCAAAACAGTATGGCATTGGCATAAAAACAAATACATGGATGTGGGCACATAGGGGGCTCAGTTGGTTAAGTGTCTGATTCTTGATTTCTGCTCAGATATTGATCTCACGGTTTGTGAGATTAAGTCCCAAATTGGCTCCCCACTAGGCATGGAGCCTGCCTTGGATTCTCTCCCTCCTTTTCTCTTTGCCCCTCTGCTGCTCTCTATCTCTCTTTCTAGAAAACAAAGCAAAACAAACCAACCAACAAACAAAAACAGATACATAGAATAATGGGACAAAACAGAGATTCCAGAAATAAACCCACACTATATGGTGAATTAATTTATGACAAAGAAGGCAAAGATGCATAATGAAGAAAGAACCACCTCTTCAAGAAGAGGTGCTGGGAATACTGGACTGTCGCCTGCAAAATAAGGAAGCTGGACCACTTTCTTAACCAAACACAAAATTAACTCACAATGGATTAAAGACTTAAATGTAAGACCTGAAAAGCCATAAAACCCTTAGAAGAAAACTAGACAGTAAGCTTCTTGACATCAGTCCTGCATTGATCTTTTGGATCTGACATCAAAAGAAGGACAACAATAGCAAAAATAAACAATTGGGACTATATTAAATGAAAAATCTTCTGCATAGCAAAGGAAACCGTCAACAAAATTAAAAGGGGACCTAGTGAATGGAGAAAAAAAAACCCCAACATTTGCAAATCATATATCCAATAAAGGGTTAACATCCAAACAATGTAAAGGATTTCTACAACTCAACAACAACAACAAAACAATACAATTTAAAAATGTGCATAAAATCTGAAAAGGCTCTTGTTTTTGTAAGAAGACATGCAGATGGCCAAATGGCACATGAAAAGATGCTTGACAACACTAATCATCAGGGAAATGTAATTCAAAACCACAATGAGAAATTACTAGTCAGAATGACTGAAAGACAAGAGGTGACGATTGTTGGTGAGGATATGGGGGAACGAGAACCTTTATACACTCTTAGTAGAAATATAAATAGGTGTAGCCTTGACAGAACGGAATTTGGAGGTTCCTCAAAGAATTGAAATTAGAACTACTATGATCTGTGGGCACCTGGGTGGCTCAGTTGGTTAAGTGTCCAACTTCAGCTCAGGTCATGGTCTCGTGGTCTGTGAGTTCGAGCCCCACATCGGGCTCTGTGCTGACAGCTCAGAGTCTGGAGCCTGCTTCAGATTCGGTGTCTCCCTCTCTCTCTGCCCCTCTCCACTCACTCTCTGTCTCTCAAATAAATAAATAAATAAATGTTTAAAAATTTTTTTAATTATAAAAAGAAAATTTATCAGCAGTACTTAAGTACCTTATTTAAGGATATACTATTAAAAATTAATAAACAAGCCTTGACGGAATTACAAGGAGACAGTCAAGTTGCCCATTACTGTGGAAATTTTAAACCAGATACATTTTTGAAAGATAACATAAAACACAGGAAATAATGAATGAGGGAGTATTTGAATGCCACTATTAGCAATTTTAACATAATGGGTGATATATATATATATATATACACATATACACATATATACACATATACACACATATATATACACATATATAATATGCATATACATACATAAAATGTTTATCAAAGAATTAGCAACTAAAAGGCTGCAAATTAAGTCCATAAAGTACAAAACAAAATGAAACTGTGGAACATGTTTTTTCCAAAAATGCAGTAAATTTGGAAATCAATAAAATGGGACAGATGAAAAAGATATGAATTTTTAGTTTCTTACTCATTTTTAAGAAAACAAGAATTTTGAGTAGTAACCTTGAGAAATAAAATTATATTAAATTGTGGATGTTTATATAAAAATTTCTATAAGGAAATATTAAATATTAAAAATGCATATGTTAAAACACTGAGTAATGTTTATTAATTATACTTCACTAAAAAAAGAAAAAATACATAAGTTAGAAAATTAGAAGTAAATTGGTTGTCAATTCACCTACAAATAAGAAGTGTTGAATATGAGAATTAAAAATTATGAAATGAGTGGGGCACTTGGATGGCTCAGTCTGTTGAGCGGCTGACTTCGACTCAGGTCATGATCTCATGGTTCATGGATTCGAGCCCCACATGGGGCTCTGTGCTGACAGCTCAGAGCCTGGAGCTTGTTTCAGGTTCTTTGTCTCCCTCTCTCTCTCTGACCCTCCCCTGCTCATGCTGTCTCTCTCTCTCTCTCAGAAATAAATAAAACAATTAAAAAAATTATGAAATGAGTGAAACAGGTGACAGTTAAAACTTAAGAAGGAGAAAATTGATGAAATTAATAATATAGAAAATAGAAGATTATAACCAAATGGTAAACTTTGGGTAACACTTTAAAAATTCTGTTTCTAATTTTTTTTAATTTTTAACATTTATTTATTTTTGAGAGAAAGAGAGACAGAGTGTGAATGCGGGAGGGGCAGAGAGAGAGAGAGGGAGACACAAAAGCGAAGCAGGCTCCAGGCTCTGAGCTGTCAGCACAGAGCCCGATGTGGGACTCAAACCCACAAACCATGAGATGGTGACTTGAGCTGGAGTCAGATGCTCAACCAACTGAGCCACCCAGGTGCCCCTCAAATTAATTTAATCTTAGTCAAGACCACAGAAGAAAAATAAAACAATGCATATAATAACAATATAGAGAATGAAAAACATATTTAATGCAATTTTTAGAAATTACAGATGAATATATAATGTTCTAAAAAGGCATAAATGCCTAAAATTGACACATGCAGAAATAAAAGATAGTAATGGGACTATCTATACTTATTTTTTGAATTTTATTCATATTTCCATAACTTTCTTAAAAGATGTTTCAGATGATGGAAAAAAGAATGAAAGCTCTCTGATTCAGTTTATTATGGTAGTATAACTTTGAGCTCAAAGAATAATACCAAAAAAATACCCATATAAGTCAATTTTAACTTCTAAATTTATATACAAAGATTTTAATTATTATTCTTTTTTAAAAATTAAGTTTCATTTATTTATTTTGAGAAAAGACAGCCACAGCACGAGGGGGAGAGGCAGAATGAGAGGGAGAAAGAATCTCAAGCAGGCTCCGTGCTGCCTGTGCAGAGCCCAATGGAGGGCTTGAACTCATGAAACCGTGAGACCATGACCTGAACCCAAATCATGAATCCGACGCTTAACCAACTGAGCCACCCAGGCGCTCCTATGTACAAATATTTTACGTGAAATATGATAATGATTTAATGAATAAAAAATACAGAGATGAAACACCTTTTAGCCCAAGAATATAAAGATGATTTAACATTAGCATATCACTGTAATTACTACTCAATATTGAAGGAATATGTAAATGTATCATAAGGTACACAAAATAATTTTATAAAATTCAGTGCACATTCACACAAATACTCCTAGAAAACTAGTTGCATTATTAATGTGATATAAGTATCCCAAGTTTCAACAAGCTTATTACTTAATAATAAAAGTTAAGAATTTATATTTTTTTGTTAGAAACAGTAACATTATGCTTATTTTCAATGCAAGAGTGAGTTATCTCCTAGAAGGAAGAAAGAACAAATACTTTAAGAAAATAGAAATATGTGGAATATAGATGGAATAGAAATAAAAACAGTTTTCATTGTTGGGAGGTGGTCTGTGAATATAGGGAACAGATTCCACAGGCTAATGATTAGATCTGAGGTGTCCATTAACATTGCTGAACACAAGGTCTTTTTTTTTTTTTAAGTTTTTTTTAACATTTATTCATTTTTGAGAGAGAGAGAGAGTCCAAGTGGGGAAGGGGCAGAGAGAGAGGGAGACACAGAATCGGAAGCAGGCTCCAGGGTCTGAGCCATCATCATAGAGCCCCATGTGGGGCTTGAACTTAGACGACGAGGTCATGACCTGAGCCAAAGTTGGAGGTCCAACCAACTGAGCCACCCAGGCGCCCCAACTTACAGTGTTTTAAATCTACAATGGCTTTATCAGGAGGTAAATCATAAATCATAGACGAGGGAAGATCTGCATTCCTATATACCAGGAAATTCTGACAAAAATACTTTTTTAAAAAAATAATACCATTCACAATAGAAGCAAATTACAAGGCATGGAAATAAATCTAACACAAGGCATGAAAAACTTTCATAAAAGAATTATAAATTCTCAGTTCATCGGGAAGTCAATTGAAATCCTAGTCAATACTCCACTGGCACTGGCATTTCTAATTTGTTTTTTTTTTTTGATGTGTATTTTATTTTGAGAGAGAAAGAGAAGAAATGAACAGGGAAAGGACCAAGAAAGGGAGACACAGGTTCTGAAGCAGGCTCCAGACTCTGATCTGTCAGCACAGAGCCTGGCACAGGGGTCAAAATTAGGAACCCTGAGATCATCACCTGAGCCGAAATCTGACACTTAACCACTCACTGAACCACCCAGGTGCCCCTCCCGCCAGCTTTTTTAAATCTTTATTTTGACAAAATTATGTGACAATAATTACTGATGAACAAATGGTCAAGAATATCCAGGATAGACTTGAGGGAGAATAATGATGGCGAACTCACATTAGAAAAAGCACAAACAATGGGTAGAAGGTAATGGTAATTAAAAGAGCAAGGTCATGCTAGGATCCATATAAGAAAACTGAGTACATTAGTTTGACTGGAAACACACACACATAAGGATAAATGTATTTGAAACTACAGAGGCATTCAGGTCAGTGGAAGAAAAGACAGATCATGAAATAAATGAGTCTGCAATTGGCTTTTTGCATGGATAAAAAGTATGAAATTAGAATCCTATAACACAGTCTATTCTTACCATAATTGCAGATGGATTAAAACCTACAAAATAGAGAAACATCTTTTTGACTCTGGAGAGACATGAGGGGAAAAAACAACAACACATGAAGAAAATGTGGGTCAAGTTCATTTCATTTCAGAGGAGGATCGTCGATTTAGAATGAGAAAAACACCATAAGATAGAAAGAAGATATCTGTAACAAAACACTGTCATCATTGACACATTTTAATGACATAGATTTTAATATAAAACCTTTAATATTAAACTTATTTTGCAATTCAGATGGCTTGTATCACTTTGGCCCCATTTTATGTCAACCTTGGATGAGATCAGTTAACAATTATCATTTTAGGTGGGGTATACAATCTCGATGATGCTGAAGAATTGTCAGGTGCAATTTTCCTTCTAATTGCATTGTCATGTTTCATAATAGTTGAGAACAAAGTGAGACATTTTTGTACATGTGACTTCCTTTTATATATGTGTGTGTGTGTGTGTGTGTGTGTGTGTGTGTGTATACCACCTCTTATTCTTAATCTTTCTGGTCTTTGTAGATACTGGTGTTGTGTCCCCGACATAAACATTTTTGTGTGGAATATCATGTATCCTATTATTATACTGTGTTTAAACTCTACTACAGACACATTAAAATCCATGCACCTTCCCCTCTAAACATGGAACACTTTTATGAGGTAAAGAACATAGACTGGATGGCACAGGTGTGTTGGCTTGAAGAAGCAGGGTCATTGTGGGCATGAAACCTGGATACTCATCAAGATAATTTAGCCAAGAACCACAACTTAACCCGCAGAATTCTTCATGACTATCTTGATTCTCCATCTCTACACCTGTCTGCCTTATTTCCATCTAAGGAGCTTCAGCTCAGCATTTATCTGTGACAATTTTGGTCGGGTATGCAAATGGTGCACAGTTCCCTTAGTCTTCTGCAAACTTCCTGTGTGATGGTTGTCTGTTTCCACATGTCCTGTGCGATTGCCTTTCGTTCTCATGAATTATAAGTGTTCTGCTTTGCCAGTATCAATAAAGATCAAGGAAGGCTTTGGAGCCCATCCGTTTCTGCCATATATTAGGATTCTTTATTCCTCCTTCTTCTTCTTTTTTG
Organism: Crocuta crocuta; assembly: GCF_008692635.1. Lineage (NCBI taxonomy): Eukaryota > Metazoa > Chordata > Mammalia > Carnivora > Hyaenidae > Crocuta > Crocuta crocuta. The sequence continues at coordinate 1,013,363 of NW_027532825.1, read as the reverse complement.
GAAGGTTTATTTATTTATTTTGAGAGAGAGAGAGATCAAAGGAGGGGCGGAGAGAAAGCGAGAGATAATTTGGTTATGAACATAGGGTCCAATGTGGAGTTTTATGGCACGAACCCTGAGATCATGACCTGAGCTGAAATCAAGAGTGGGACACTTAACCACCTGAGCCACCCAGGTGCCGCAGGATTCTTGGTTCTTTCTTACATCACCATAGCCACTTGAGAAAAAATGGTAACTGCGAGGCCGGGGCCATTTTTGTTTGATTGTTTTGTTTGTTTTCAAAGTTAGATTTGTATCTAATGCGTAGACTGAATGTCATTAAAAGACAAAAATTTTTTTTAAGTCATGCTGCCTTTGAGGTACAAACAACTTGTTTCAAGTTTCTTGTCAGATCCCTCTCTGAATTCCAGACAAATATGTCTACTGCTTTTCTCTTAGCCCTTATGTTATTACTTATGTGAAATTTACATTGGCATGCTTTTTGTCAGTAGACTGAAGTTGTTTTCTGTGAATATTTGCTTTTATCTACTTATTCATATAATTAACAAATATAAACCCACCAGTCTATCTTTCATACCACTGAACATTTTTAACGTCTTGAATATTGGGTCTCTTTTACTTAGACTATATCATCCAACATCACTCCTTTTTCGCAGAATTCATGAAATCTCAGTCAAAGTGCTCAATAATCTAATTTGTAACATAATATCTTTAGGAAAAAAGAAATAAAGTTTTTCAAGATTTGATTTCAAAATGTAAACAAAGTATTAATGAAGTTATGAATAACTAATATGATATGATAATCACATTAATTCCTATAATCATATCCTTAAGATAGAAATAAGTTAATAATAATTAATTAATAAGGAATAATGCTTGTAACATGTTAATTTATACTTCTTAGTTAAATTATACTATTTATACTTAGTATAAATAGTAATTTATACTAATTGTATACTTTTTAAAATGTATACAATGTAAGGCTGATTCATTCAAAACATATGGTAAGAATTTGGTTGAAAATCATTATCTAAACTGAAAAAACAAGTTCATGTACTTTTGAGTAATAATGTAGAACCCAAATAGGTTTATGGAACTTATGGTTTAGGTTATGGCTATAACTTCATAATTTTTATTTTGGATAGGCCTCAAGGACCTTTAATATGTATCTTCCAAAATTGATAAAAATCTCTCTCTACTACCTTGAAAACGGATTCAAGATAAACATACTGCTCTCTCTGTTGAGAGAGTAAAAAACCAAACCAAACGAAAGAAAAGTGTTAATTTGCAAAACTAATTTAAATAATTGATCTACAGACTAGTGAGGTGGTGGGCACAATAATGAGTTTGAAAGAAAAACTGGTCACATAGATTTGAATGCTAAGTGAAATTCCTTTTTCAAGTCAAGTTGATTTGGTCGACAAAGGTTGATCCATCAGCTTCCCAGGATAGCTGAATGAGTTATTTCCGCCAGGAATACAGTATTCAGTATTTTGGTATCACAACAACCTGTGGTAAAGTAAATCAATATAACCAAGGTCAGAATGTCAATCAGTTATTTCATTTATATGTTTTCTATGGACTGTAACCATAAACCCATAAACTTTGGCATATATGCATTCTGCTGTCTGCTTCTGCCATTATTCCCCTGAAGATAACAACACACTGTACAACACGGATTTTTGAACCTTTACATTTTGGACATCACTGAACATATCAGCCCGTACTATTTTCTTCAGTAGTGTGACTCTGTTCATATAATCATTAAGTGTGATCAAGGCAAGCCTCCTGCTGGCTCCTCAGTGAGACTGTTTCTTTCATTCGTTTTCTTTCATTTATTTTATAGCAAATGAGTCATTCATGAGGGTGCCTGTTGGGAGTCAGGCCAACAAGAAACGTGCATGCTTTCTGGTGCTGAATCATTCTTGACTTACATTATTTTTAATGCATTTTAGGATGATTTTTCAATTTCAGGTGAGCCCGAGACTGTGAGAAATGCCCCTAATAAAAGAAGGTCGGGCTGGCAAAAAGCATGTACGACAATGCCTACACCTGTGGTGTTCATCTTTCTTAAAAGCTACAAAAATACGTTTCCTGCTGTGACATCCAATATTCCAAAGAGCCTGCTCTGGAAATCACCCCTTCATTATGTCTTTGTAATTACTCTTTTCTGTCTGATGAATCTTAGGCAAGCTGTGTTACTTTGAATTATGGATTTGGGAGAGTTACAAGAACAAAACTAGCTGCAATCCATGCTTCCCAATCCCGGTTTCCAAGCAGACCTTGACATTGCTATCTACTCTGTCATCTGGGCTCATTTTTGGTGCGTTGATCAAAACTCGAACTTACAGGACCTTGGGGTGAATTTTTCATTTAACAAGTGTTCGGAATCCATGGCAGGTAAGATTTGGATACAGCAGCACTCAAGAGACATAATTTTTGGCCTTAAAAACATTCATTTTCACGAAGAAATAGCTCAGCATAAAATGCCACTTCTATTTTCATTCTAAGGCCTGAAAGTTTTGATTATAGAATTATATCTGAATGGGATGTTAAAAAGCACACATTTTATTCCATGTGCATTTAACAAACTATGGGATACAGAACAGGAGATCATTCCAAAAAGAATGCAATGCTGTGAAATTATGTTCTGAAACTTTAAAAGTGTGATTTTTTAAAATGTTTTATTTATTTCTGAGAGAGAGAGAGACAGCATGAGCAGGGGGATCATAGAGAGAGGGAGATACAGAATCTGAAGCAGGCTCCAGGTTCTGAGCTAGCTGTCAGCACAGCTCCCGATGCAGGGCTCCTACCCATGAACTGTGAGTTCATGACCTGAGGCAAAGTTGGACCCTTAACTGACTGAGCCACCCAGGTGCCCCCAAAAGTGTAATGTTTTTAAAATATATATAGAAACCAAATACACGAGTGGAAGGTAAAAGTTGAACCTTTACAAATGCAGGAAATAATTTTATTTTAACGTTTATCTATTTTTGAGAGAGAGCGAGAGCACAAGCAGAGAACGGGTAGAGAGAAAGAGAGGGAGACACAGAATCCGAAGTGAGCTCCAGACTCTGAGCCATCAGCACAGAGCCCAAAGCAGAACTTGAACCCACAAACTGTGAGATCATGACCTGAGTCGAAACTGGATGCTTAACCGCCTGAGCCACCCAGGCGCCCCATAAATACAGGAAATAATCTTTCAGTGTGCATTTATTAAGTGCCAATACATAAGCCACCTACTAAGCCCAGCGCTGGCTTTATAGTCTGGTAATATGGACTCAATGCACAGACTATCTTACATTCTGAGATGTAGCCACCTACATAGTAAGGGAGCACATGTTATTTTTGTCATCAAAGGTTAGACCTGTTTATGAATAAATGTGATTTTCTAACAGAGGAAATCCTCGGGCAGGCGAACACGGAGCAAAATGGAAGGACAAAGTTGCACCATCAGGAAGGTCAACTAAATGACTGTTGACAAACAACCGGGATGTCAGAGTCCATAGCAGGCCATGCTCCCCATGCCAAGACAGCCAGCCCGGCCACTCTGGACCATAGCTGACAACAGGATTCAACGGGAGGACTTTGGAAATAGGCCTTACATATTCACACACCTTCTCCAGACCGCTTTAAACAAAGTAGCAGAGCAAAAGGTTTTACAAGTCACTCTAATTTGCAACAGGGGCTGAGAACTTTGGATCTAGACCCATAAATGAACATGTGCAAGTGCTGAGGTCATTGAATGAACCATTGTAGGTGGTGCCTGAGGCCCCCAGGGTATGACTAAGGTTACCGGTCCTTGGAAAGCCTGTGATCTGTTAGAAATGTAGAACCAGAGACCCCACCTTACCCAAAGTCTACATTTTAGCATCACTAGATGATTTTAATAAACATTCAATTTTCAGAAACACTCCTAAAAAATAGATGTTTTTCCCAAGTGAAGAAACAATACTCAGTATAATTCATTTTTTAAAATAATTTTAATGGTTATTTATCATTGAGAGACAGAGCATGATCATGGGAGGGACAGAGGAGGGGGGGACACACAATCTGAAGCAGGCTCCAGGTTCTGAGCTGTCAGCACAGAGCCCAACATGGGGCTCAAACTCACAAACCATGAGATCATGACCTGAGCTGAAGTCGGATGCTCAATCAATTGAGCCATACAGGTGCTCCAATACTTAGTATAATTTAGATATCAGATGATAGTCACCTTTCCCTTCAATAGTTAACTTAAATTGGTATAATGCAACAAATTCTAGAATGCAATAAATTCTAGATCCTGAAGCTATGTACATACACAATTAAGTCCATAGCAGCCATTCTCAAAGTGTGGTTCTGGGGTAGGTGTCCTTACATCAACTGGGAAGACACTAGAGATCTTCATTCTTGGAGCATACGTAGACCTGCTGGTGGTGGGATCAACAGTCTTTGTTCAGAATGTCCTCCTGGGGATTCTAATGCTGCACGTTCATGTTTGAGAACCACTAATCCATAAAATCATTATAATACTGTAACTAATCAGAATATGGAAATTAAAAATATATTTACTTCTTTTTATTATTGTTTTTTAAAAATCTTTATTTTTAAGAGAGGAGAGAGAGAGAGAGCAAGCGAGCGAGCAGGGGAGGGGCAGAGAGAGAGGGAGACACAGAATCTTGAAAAAGGCTAAAAGGCTCCTGGCTCTGAGCTGTCAGCACAGAGACTGAAGTGGGACTCGAACTCACAGACTGTGAGATCATGACCTAAGCCGATGTTAGACGCTTAACTGAAAAAATTTTAAAAGACACATGAACTAAACTATTATACTGACTTTAATTTTCTTAAAATGAGATAAAAGAAATTAAAAAATAGTATATTGATAATAATATTAGAAAATGAGGTGAGACAACATCAGTGGATAGGATATTTTATGGATCTCCTTGATGATAGAAAAGCACATACACATCCCAAAGTTGAAGTCAAAATGAAATCCTGAGAAATCCCAGAATAAACAAAGAGAGTTATTCTATGGCAATACTTAAAATAATTAAGGATATTTATTTTTAGTTTCAGAACTGTTGACACATTCCTCTCATCTTCATTAAAATAGTGAAATTTGATAGATGCAAAATTCTATATTTTTAAATCTCATTGGCTAATGATCTACTGAGGAGAGCTTATAGTTAGGAAGTTATTGATATAACTAAGAAGAGTAGGTTTTGAGTTAATTATGAGCTCATGAACCACTACAGAACCACTTGGGCTCTCTCAAAAAAGGATAAACATTAAAAAATAAATAAAATAAAATAAAATAAAATAAAATAAAATAAAATGTTTACTTGATATGCACAAGTAAAAAATACAACCAAAAAAATGAAACCTGTAATCCAGGTTTGGCCCCGAGGTATTGAGTGTAACAAAGTGGTAAACTCCACAAACATGAGCTAAATGTAAAGATCGCCAAGCTCGGGCTAAGAGGCCCAGCAACAGGAACTGCTATATTGGTAGCAATGCTTAGGGAAAAAAGAAAAAGAAACAGAAATGGAGAACTATGACACCAGAGTTCTGTGAGGGGGAAAAAATGGGAAGAACAATGTTTTCAATAAGAATTCTAGAATGGCTAGAGCTTCAAGCTATCTGAATGTATCATATTCAAGGTGAATATAAAATGATTAAATTGCTAAAAAAACAAAGTTGATCACTTCTAAAAAATACCTGGCCAATATTCTTCTGAAGTGTCAAGGTCATGGAAAACAAGGAAAGATGGAGAAACTCTAATAAATTCGAACAGACTGANGAGTTTATCAACGCCCACAGTACTGAGGTCTGTGTTCAAATCATCCTCTGCTGTGGGGCCTCTCTTGTAAGCTGTAGGATGTTTAATGACATTCCTGGTCACTACCCCTTAGATGTAAGTTCCCTACTTGAGGACCAGTGACTCACATTAATGTTTAATGTCAACTAACCAAAATATATCTGTTATCTCCTCACGTGTGAGAAAGAGGAGTAACAGATATATTCAATGTCAATGAAAATAACTAATCAACATGTTGATTTACCGGTGAAGGTACGTTTACAGGTGATTAACTTGTGGGCCTCACCACTAGAGAGACTGGTTTTTCGGAGAGTATTTAACCACAAACCAAAATGATGCTCACAGGATTGTACAGCATATAGT